>NC_072431.2:64699230-65004038 GCF_028878055.3 Symphalangus syndactylus | reverse complement strand
CTTCACTTTGGCAGTGGCAGTTCTTTTCTGTAGCAATGATTGAATCCAGTTAGTAGTTTTTTCAACTTTTGTGGAACTAGCCTCATCACTTAATTTCCCTCCCACTCCTACCACCAAGATGGATAGCACCAGTACCAGCCTGTATCACCCTTTCTCAGGGGAGTAAGGTCCAGCTCCCCAGCTAATATGTTCAAAACACTTCAACCTCTTCTTTTTGTTCCCAGCCACAGAGGGTGGCAATATTTATTTATTTATTCACATTGCTATTCCCTGTAATATTCTTCTTGCCATTTTAGTTGCCTAGTTAACTCCTCATATTCCAGAGATTAAACATATCTCTGTTTAAATGACTGATGTGGTTCTTTCTTTTGCCTGGACCCTGACTGATATACCAGAAGAGGCCAGTTTGGTAGGTGGACATGAGATTGGGGTGAAGGGGTTTCCTGCACCAAGGTTGGCATAAGCATGTGTGACAGTAAGGCTTATGTTCTTGCTGGTAGTGGACTCTGAAGCTAGCACTTGCTCTGGCCTCTGTGTCATTTACAGCAATTTCTCACCTCTCCACAAACAGCTCTACACACGGTGAAGCTGAAGCTAGGTGTTATGCAGAGCCCTGCCACAGGCCAGCTCAGCCACCTAGGTAGGTGCGTCATCTTACTGGAAGTCGGCAGATCCCTCCCCTAACAAGTGTTAAGACTCATCCACACTGCAGGGATGGCCTAATGACCTGGATTGCTTGCCCTCCCAGCTTTCTCTCTCCATCCCAATATCTCTATCTCTTTTATGTTTCCATCTCTCTAACTTAACAAAACCATGTGAGGCAGCCGGCACCTCCTTAATCCTCCAGCCTGATATACTTCCACTAGTGCCCTTTATGGGCACAGTTTAATAAGGAGTCCATTCTGCCGGGTGCGGTGGCTCATGCCTGTAATCCCGGCACTTTGGAAGGCCAAGGTGGGTGGACCACCTGAGGTCAGGAGTTTGAGACAAGCCTGGCTAACATGCTGAAACGCCGTTTCTACTAAAAATACAAAAAATCAGCTGGGCATGGTGGCATGTGCTTGTAATCCCAGCCACTCGGGAGGCTGAGACAGGAGAATCGCTGGAACCCGGGAGGCGGGGGTTGCAGTGAGCCAAGATTGTGCCATTGCACTCCACCTTGGGCAACGAGAGCAAAACTCCGTCTCAATTTATAAATAAATAAATAAATAAATAAATAAATAAATAAATAAATAAAGGAGCCCATTCATGGAGCAGAAATGTGGTTTGCAAAGTCCTGTCCCAAGCATCACAAAGCAAAGTTTAGAAGGGAGGCTTTAGAGCTAAGAGACCGCAGCTTCGTAACTAGCATACTTCGAGGTGGGAGGTGGGGACAGTTCCCAGACCAGGTGTCCATCTTACAGAGGGGCTTCCCGAAGTTCCTTGGGATAAGAATACCAAATGTGTGGGCATATCCAACCTATAGGGAGCACCAATAACGAAAACCAGAGATGCTAGACTTTGCCAATTCAAAGAGATGAGCAGAGAATTAATTAGAAACAAGAAGTGCTGGACCAAAGAGTGCTTGGACTTGGACAGGAGCAAAATGCAAGCTTGCAAGACTATGGCTGTGAAGGGGACGGGGAGGCAGGGACTCCCTGCACTTCATGGACAGACATGTAAGTTGACCTAAGACAGGGGATCAAAACAGACATTCTCTGCTAAGGCCTCAGATCATATCAACTCTCGACTTTAGTTTTTCCTGTCTCAAGTAAAGGCTTTAGCCTAAAATAGTACTTTTCAGCAGTAGCCTGTAACTCTGTTTCTCTGTTCTTTAACACCTGGCTTGGAAGTAACTGGCAGGTCTATATATTTCCCTGAAGTTTTCACTTTTCCCGCAAGCAGATATAAATATTAAATGTAACCTCTTTATGTATAGAGACAGAGACCAGGAGGGATCTCTCTCAGCCATGCCTGGACATAATGTCAAAAATTGGAAAAAAATAGAAAATAGGGCAGGATGCAGTGGCTCACACCTGTAATCCCAGCACTTTGGGGGGCCGAGGCGGGCAGTGAGCTGAGATTGCACCACTGCACTCCAGCCTGGGTGAAAGAGCAAGACTCCATCTCAAAAAAAAAAAAAAAGAAAAGAAAGTAGATTTCTTGTCATGAAAGTTGAAAGGCTCCCAGAGATTTCAGGACTTTTGAAGTAAAACTACATGATCTTTGGGGCAAGGAGGCAATCAGATGGTACGAAAACAGGGATTCACATTGCTTTATTTAATTCAAGACCCTGTCTCTGAAAAAAAAATTTAAAAATTAGCCAGACAAGGTGGCTCATACCTGTAGTCCCAGCTACTGGGGAAGCTGAGATGGGGGATCACTTGAGCCCAGGAATCGGAGGCTGCAGTAAACTAGCATTATGCCACAGTGCTTCAGCCTGGGCAAAAGGGTGATACTCTGTCTCTAATAAATAATAATAATGGTGATCATCATTATTATATTATATAATTATATAAAATATATAATTAATTATATATACATTTTATGTATCTATATAAAAATATGTATATATGTTTGTTTATACATTATAAATGTATATAATTATATATGTTATATATGTTGTAAAACATATATAAATATATAATATAAATATTTTAATATTATATAAAATATATAAATTATAAAATATATGTTATTATATTATAAAATATATTTTTATAAAATTAAAATATCTTTACATATAATATATAATTGATTTATGTTTCATATAATTATATATTATGTATTATAATAAATATCAACATTATATTAATTATACTACATAGTTATACAATTAATATAATATGTTAACAATGACATATTAATTATATAAGATATATGATATATTATAATTATATTATTATATTATATATTATTATATATGATATACAGTTATAAGTAATATAATTACAATATATAATAAGAAAATATAATTGTTATCATTACTAAAAAGTCAATAAACTAGCATCTCTGCAATATTTCCAATATACTAGGCAGGTGAAGGCATCAAGGAAGTTTGAGGCACAACTTCCGACCTTCAGAGCATTATTTATCTAGCCCTTTCACTCATTTAACAAGCGTTTCCTGCACACCTGCTGTCACCTAGGAGCTGTCTGATTTCTGCACAAAGGGCTCAGTGGTCAGCACGACTGGCAATGTGCCTGTCCCCCAAAGCTTGGGACTAGCGGGAACAACAGGGGAGGTACATTGCAAGTAAATACATAGGCTCATAAATTCATAACAAATGAAAAACCCATATATGTGTTCATAAGAAACAAACAGGAGTCTAAGGAAAAACCCTAGGGGAGGGAGAGGGTGGAGAGCTGCTTTCAAGAAATCAGACAGGGAAGGTCTTGCTGAGGAAGAGCTATTGAACTGGAGACCTGTCAGGTAGAGCAGGGGTCCCCAATTCTCAGGCCACAGACCAGTAATGGTCCACTCCGTGGCCTGTTAGGAACCAGGCCACACAGCAGCAGGCGAGACAGTAAAGCTTCATCTGCCTGTACAGCCACTCCCCATCACTCACATTCCCACCTGGGCTCCACCACCTGTCAGATTAGCCACAGCGTTAAATTCCAACAGGAGCATAAACCCTATTGTGAACTGTGCATGTGAGGGATCTAGGTTGTGTGCTCCTATGAGAATCTAATGCCTGATGATCTGTCACTGTCTCCCGTCACCCCCAGATAGGACCATCTAGTTGCAGGAAAACAAGATCAGGGCTCCCACTGATTCTACATGATGGTGAGTTGTAGAATTATTTCATTATATATTATTATACAGTGTAATAGTAATAGTGTGATGGCGAATATTGAGTGTCTACTTGTTTGGATTGAAGGACGTAAAGTGTTGTTCCTGAACGTGTGTGTGAGGGTGTTGCCAAAGGAAATTAACATTTGCGTCAGTGGACTGGGAGAGGCAGATCCACCCTCAATCTGGGAGGGCACCATCTAATCAGCTGCCAGCACAGCCAGCATAAAAGCAGGCAGAATTATTTGGAAAGACTAGACTGGTTTAGTCTTCTGGCCTCCATCTTTCTCCCATGCTGGATGCTTCCTGTCCTCAAACATTGGACTCCAAGTTCTTCAGCTTTAGGACTTGGACTGGCTTCCTTGCTCCTCAGCTTGCAGGTGGTCTGTTGTGGGACTTCCCCTTGTGATTGTGTGAGTCAATACTCCTTAATAAACTCCCCTTTATATATACATTTATGCTATTAGTTCTGTCCCTCTAGAGAACGCTGACTAATACAAATAGAAATAAAGTGTACAATAAATATAATGTACTTGAATCATCCCAAAACCATCCCCCACCCCCTCACCCTCCACCACCAGTCTTTGGACAAATTATGTTCCAGGAAACAGGTCTCTAGTGCCAAAAAGGTTGGGGACTGCTGAGGCAGAGGGTGGAGATCCGGAAGGATTTAGGGATCCAGGCAGAGAAAAAAATGCACATCCCAAGAGTCCAGAGGGTAGAGAAAGTTGTTCTGTTGGAGGACCTAGTGGGGGCTGGTATGACCAGAGCATCAGGAGACAGAGAGGAGAAGGAAGTAAGGTAAATGAAGCTGAAGAGATGGGCCAAGCTCAGATCACTGTGCTCTGCTTTATATGTTAAGGAGATTACTTGGCCTGCTGGGGCAGAACAGATGGTAGAGGCAGGGAGATCAGGAAGGAGACTGTTCCATAAGCGATTAGAGTGGCTTAGGTTATGGAGATGGAGAGAAATGAACGAGTTCAAGATATATTTTGAAATAACTGAACTTGCCCATGGGCATGGCAGGGGAAGGGAGATATCAAAGTAAATTACTGAGGTTTCTTGGGGGACAATGTTGAGAAAGAAGCTGCATGTGCATAGATAAGGTGATTAGGAAGAGATTTATATAAGCGTTCAAGACAGCAAGGTAGATGCCGCAGGTAGATAATGCACAGTTTATTTGCAATTGCTTATGACTGTAGCAAATGCTATCTGTTCCTAAACACCATGGTATCCAAGAATCATCTCATGGGAAATATGAGACCTGGATAAGACTTGAATGAAGAGAAAGGCTGGAAGAAATTGAGAGGAGAGAGGAAGTTATTCTAGGCATGAACAGAACATAAACAAAGGGAATGTGAGATGAAGAAGCAGGTAATGGGAATGAGAACGGGAGATGATTTCCAACATCACCTCAACTTGGAGAAACAGTTGGATACCTCCACTTAGTACCATTCAGGTAGCATCCCTGGGGGTGGCTCACGGTTGCTCCCCGGCACTGTCCATTTGGGATGTTATGTGTGTTCTGGGTGTGGTTGTCTATCCGGTGCCATCTGGGTAAGCAGAGAGGCATCCAGAGGTACAAAGACTCATCATTCCTGCCTGACATCTGTGAGTGAGGTGCAGGTCTTGATAGATCGTCCTACTAAGGAAAAATGAAGACAGCGAATGTAGCTTTTCCGTGTGGTCAGTAATTAGAGCGCCCTTTAATAAATGGGATTGGCTGGGCTTTCCTGGGCTCTCCAAGACTCAGGACAGTTGCTCCTTCCTCGGACAGAGCCTGCGCCACCTCTTGCATTGTGTCTTCTTCCCTGCAGGCGATCGTTAAGAGTCCCAGTGTTGGGTGTCCGGCTTATTCTCCATCTTCTAAGGCAGGGTTGGCAGACCAATGCTGTTCATCCCGTTTTGTATGGCTCATGAGCTAAGATTTCTTCTTTTTGTAGAGACAAGGTCTGGCTCTGTTGCCCAGGCTGGAGTGCCATGGTGCGATCATAGCTCATTGCAGCCTCAACCTCCTGAGCTCAAGAGATCCTCCCACCTCAGCCTCCCAAGAACCTGGGACTACACATAGGCACCACCACATCCAGTGAATTTTGTTTATTTTTTGTGGAGACTGAGGGGGTCTCACCAAGTTGCCCAGGCTGGTCTTGAACCCCTGGCCTCAAGTGATTCTCCTGCCTCAGCCTCCCAATATACTGGGATTACAGGCATGAGCCACTGCACCTAGCCAGATTGTTGGCAGTGGTTTTTTTGTAATATTTAAATTGTTGAATACTTAATCAAAGGAAGACATTTCACAACACATGAAAATCACAGTTGGCTCTTGAAGTAAACTGGTTTGATTTGCACGGGTCCTCTTATACATGGATTTTTTTCAGTAAAAGCTACACTGAGTGTAACTGCCTCTTCTGCCTCCCCCTCCACCTCTTCCACCTCTTCTGCCTCTGCCACCCCTGAGACAGCAAGAACAACCCCTGCCCTTCCTCCTCCTCCTCAGCCTCCTCAACATGAAGATCATGAGGACGAAGACCTTTATGATGATCCACTTCCCCTTAATAAATAGTAAACGTATTTTCTCTTCCATATGATTTTCTTAATAACATTTTCTTTTCTCTAGCTTACTTTATTGTAAAAATACAGCATATAATACATGTAAGATACAACATATGTGTTAATTGACCATTTATGTTATCAGTAAGGCTTCCAGTCAACAGTAACCTATTAGCAGTTAAGTTCTAGGGGGAGTCAAAATTATACATAGATTTTTTTTTTTTTTTTTGATGCAGTTTTGCTCTTATTGCCCAGGCTGGAGTGCAATGGCATGACCTCGGCTCACTGTAACCTCCACCTCCTGGGTTCAAGCAATTCTCCTGCCTCTGACTCCCGAGTAACTGGGATTATAGGTGCCTGCCACCACACCCAGCTAATTTTTGTATTTTTAGTAGAGATGAGGTTTCAACACGTTGGCCAGGCTGGTCTTGAACTCTTGACCTCAGGTGATCCACCCTCCTTGGCCTCCCAAAGTGCTGGGATTACAGGCATGAGCCACCACTCAGGTTTTTTACTATATCAGGGGTCGGTGCCCCTAACCTCATGTTGCTCAAGGGTTAACTTCACATGAAATTCAAATTTCAGAGTCAGTAAATAAAGTTTTGTTGAAACAAGTCACATTCACTCATACAAGAATTATCTATAGCTGTTTTCACATTACAATGGGATAGGTGAGTACAATGGGATAGGATAACAGAGACCATGAGGCCTGCAAACCCTAAAATATTTACTGTCTGGCTCTTTACAGAAAAAATGTACCCACTCCTGTTTTAAGGCAATAAATAGCCCTGATTGAATAATAAGAAGTACAGGAAATGCACAAAAATACGTCAATTGATATTTAAAATATTTTTCTTCATACATGTGAAAGGCCTTGAAAACCATGCTAAGGAGTTTGGATTTGATTTTATATTCACTAAGAAACAATACAAAGTTTTGAGCTGTTCAGTAGTATCATAAAATGCTACTTAGAATGCTAATTTGGATTTATGCATAATTAATTGAACATGGTATCAGCAGGAGAAAAATTTCTAAAGTCATCTATTAGATTCAGAAGGATGTGTTTCAGATAATAAATGTTAAAAATAAATACGTGAAGTTAAAAATAAGTATCACTAGGAAGACAGAAAAATTGACTTGGAAGGTGTACAAGGGAACATTCTGGGTGCTGAAAGTTTTCTATATCTTGACCTAAATGGTGATTACACTGGTGTTACTATAGATTAAAGATGACCACAAATTGAAAGGGTGATCTTAATGACTTGCTCATGCAAAATAATTTGATGCAATTGACATTCTGGCACTTTGGAGACCTTACAACTTCTACCTGGGTTTCTTCAAATGTTTGTTTGAGAGAAAAATCCATGCCAATACAGTCTGACTATTCTGAGACTGCCATGTTGTGAGGAAGCCCAAGCTAGACCCATGGGGAACACAAAAGGAGACAGAGATGTATGACAGCCTCCAGTTTTTCCACTATCCCAACCCAAGCACCATATATGTAAGTGCTCGGCTGCCTCTAGCTCAGCCACTACTTGATTGTAGCTCAGTGGACGATCGTAAGAGAGAACTACTTGGCTACGTCCAATCAACCCACAGAACTTGAAGAAGGCCATGGACTGGCAGGAACTAAGTCACAGCACATAAAAAGGAAGGAGAAGTTGGAAAAGTGGCTCAGCTGGAAGTTGGACCATCATCCCAACTATGCTCATTCACAGCTAAATAAGGCACGTAAAAATGCTTCTGCTTTTTTTTCCACAAGCCTTGGCTTGACTCAGGCTCCAGCTCTGGACTGAACCTGGCATTCCCCCAACACTTGTGTGCCATATTTTCAGTGCTGTGCTCCTCCAAGGGAGAGGTATCCCACATCCCTCCATTATCCTGGTGTGCAAGAGTCCAGGATCATCCCAGGTAAATAAAGGCCCACAGGAGGGCATTCAGGGTGCAGAGAGAGGCACACATTTAGTCCAAGTATCCTCTGCTTAGATGGTCTATTAAAATACCAGCTATTAGATCAAGAGAGGAAGGCAGGCAGGCAGGCAGGAAGGAAGGAAGGAAAGAGAGAGAGAGAAAGAAAGAGAGAGACAAAGAAAGAAGGGAGGGAGGAAGGAAGGAAGGAAAAAAGAAAGAAAGAAGAAAGAAAAGAAAGAAGAAAGAAAGAAAGAAAGAAAGAAAGAAAGAAAGAAAGAAAGAAAGAAAGAAAGGAGGAAGGAAGGAGAGGGAGAGAAAGAATGAAAGAAAGAAAGAAAGAAAGAGAAAAGAAAGGAAGGAAGAGAAAGAAAGTTGAATTGTGATCTGCAAACTCCATTGAAGAATCTAATGAAATGCATAACATATTTTATGAAGATTTATATTCAAATGGTTTTTAAAATTTACACTTTAGTTATCTAATTCACTTGGGTGGAATATGTCTTCCCATGGCCACCTAAAATAAACGACATGCCTCTATAGTTTGGGAAAAAAATGTACACAGGTACCAAGCATTTGAATAATTTGTAAAGTCACTGGCTTCGCCCGTGTAGAGGACATTTATTTTCTCTAGGCATTTCTGCTAAGTTTAATCCAAGTGCTAAGAATGGCTTAATTTGCAACTAAAAGATGGGAAAAGTTTTAGTCAAAAAACCTCTTTATGTAGCAAAAAAAAAAAAAACAAACAAAAAACAAAACAAAACAAAAAAATCACATTTTATTAAGAATATTAATATACCCTCTTCAGGGGCCTTTTAAAAATCTTTAGTAGTATTTTCCAATTGCTGTCAAATAATTATTAACCAGACTTTTTCTTTAAGGGCTTTTCTTGGATATGATTATCACCAATCATTTTAAGAAGAGTCTTAGATTTGCCTGTCTCTTAGTACCTTTTCCCTGAGTGGAGATTAAGGGCTGTATCAGGAAATAATATTGATTTATCCAAATGGATTTGTTTTGCAAGGTGAAAATAATCCTGTAATATCACTGTGTAAATATGGATGAGCAATTGACCATGTAATTAACTACCCATTCTTTCTGCTACATCTAGTTTGTTTCTTAGTGCGTCTGTCAGTAAATCCTTATTATAACGCAGTACATTGTATGATAAGCAAAGAATTTTTAGGATGATCCTTTAACATTTTTTTCAAATTCAAAAAATCATCAGGAAATGAAGATGATGGAAGAGGGCATCTCTATACTCAAGGAGCTAGGAAGCATCGTGCCACCTCTCAAACCATGTGGCAGCTCACTTCCTTCTGGGCATTTCAGTGACCTTTTTTTTTTTTTTTTTTTTGAGATGGAGTCTTCCTCTCGTCGCCCAGGCTGGAGAGCAATGGCACAATCTCAGCTCACTACAACCTCCGCCTCCCAGGTTCAAGTGATTCTCCTGCCTCAGCCTCCCAAGTAGCTGGGATTACAGGCATCAGCCACCATACATGGCTAATTTTTGTGTTTTTAGTAGAGATAGGGTCTCACCATGTTAACCAGGATGGTCTCGATCTCATGACCTTGTGATTTGCCCGCCTCGGCCTCCCAAAGTGCTGGGATTACAGGTGTGAGCCACTGCACCCAGCCAAGAAAGAGTTTTATCTTCTTGTTTGTTTGTTTGCTCATCTTTTTTGTTTTGTTTTGGTTTTTGAGACAAGGTCTCACTCTGTCACCCATGCTGGAGTGCCATAACACAATCATAGCTCACTGCAGTCTCAACCTCTCAGGTTCAAGCAGTCCTCCCACATCAGGCTCCTGAGCAGCTGAGACTACAGGCATGCACCACCATGCTTGCCTTTTTTTTTTTTAATTTAATTTTTTGTAGAGATGGGGTTTCCCCATGTTGTCCAGGCTGATCTCAAACTCCTGGCCTCAAGCAATCCTCCCACCTCAGCCTCCCAAATGGCTGGGATTACAGGGGTGAGCCACTGTGCCCAGCCTGTTTGCTTGTATATTGTCTTTGTGGATGCATGAATTCTGATGTTACTCAATTTGATGCTCACATTGTTCCAGATTTGGCCAGTGGGAATTCCTCTAAGCTGGCACTTAGGTCTTTTTATGTGTCCTCCTTGCTTTTTGAAAAATTTTATATTCTCTTGTGCAACGTGATGTTGTAAGTTTCTCTTGCAAGTTTCTTGCTCCAGCCCTGGAATCAACCACTTCCCCCAAGGTCTAGCTGTATTCATATTACTAAATAATGTGCCTGGTAGACTCAGCTGATCACCGGCCTCCAACCTAGTCCTGAGTCCCCCTTCTTTTTGGAACTCACCTCTCCCCTAAGCCCCATGCCTCCCCAACGTGCTCCTTTCAAAAACAGGCAGCTTTGCCGTGAGCCGAGATCACACTGCTACACTCCAGACTGGGTGAAGGAACAAGACTCCATCTCAACAAAGACAACAACAAACAAGGCAGCTTAACTCAGTCCACTGTGGATTAGACAACTTACATTTCATCAGAACTTTGCCACTTACTAGCTGCAGAACTTGAGGCAAGTCCTTTAAATGCCCTGAGAAATGCAGGTAAGGATAATTTTATGGCGCTGTTGCAGGTAACAGAGATAACGTTTTTGAAGCACTGAGACACAGGATTTTCCTTAAAGGGGGCTTTGACAATTTGAGTACACTGCTCCCAAGGAGGGAAGTCCATGAAACTAGATTCTAAAACATACACACAGCCATAAATTTCAATGATCTTTTCTTCTCATAATCAATCTAGCCATTTGCAAATACGATATTTTATTAAAACTTTTAAAGTCGGCCAGGTGCAGTGGCTCACGCCTGTAATCCCAGTGCTTTGGGAGGCCCAGGTGGGCAGACCACGAGGTCAGGAGATCGAGACCATCCTGGCCAACATGGTGAAACCCCATCTCTACTAAAAATGCAAAAATTAACTGGGTATGGTGACCCGCACCTTAGTCCCAGCTACTCGAGAGGATGAGGCAGGAGAATCACTTGAACCCAGGAGGTGGAGGTTGCAGTGAGCCAAGACTGCGCCACTACACTCCAGCCTGGCTGACACAGAGAGACTCTGTCTCAAAAAAAAAAAAAAGAAAAAAAAAGAAACTTTTAAAGTTGATTCCCTACAGAAGACATTTTCTTACATACAAAGCAGGAGTCAGCTGACTTTGACCCATGAACCAAAAAATGGCTCATGGGTCAATGAGGACACACACTGTCTCTCTCTCTTCGTCTCTTTTGTCATTTGCTGCCTGATGCTGCACAAGGATAAGCTAAAACCTTGTTTTCTTACTCAAGAACACTGGCATATTTATTCCCCAAGCATCCCTAACCCTTTGGCCTAACGAAAGAATCAGGTGCAACAAGCTTTACTTATAAAGGCTGCCATCAGAAAAGCCAATACCTACTTCAAGTGACATGCTAAGTCAGAGATGCCTGCTTATCTTATTTCATCTTTGTTATCTGAAATACATGAAATATATATTTTCTCCAGGAAATGAAACTGCAGCTTACAGTAGAGAAGGATTTTTCCAAAATTACCCATTTCGTAAGTGGCAAAACCAAGATTTAAACCCTATCTGGCCAGGTGCAGTGGCTCACACCTGTAATATCAGCACTTTGGGAGGTCGAGGCGGATGGATCACTTGAGGTCAGGAGTTCGAGACCAGCCTGGTCAACATGGTGAAACCCCATCTCTACTAAAAATACAAAAAGTAGCCAGGCAAAAAATAGGTGGCAGGTGCCTGTAGTCCCAGCTACTTGGGAGGCTGAGGCAGAAGAATTGCTTGACCCCAGGAGGCAGAGGTTGCAGTGAGCTGAGATTGCTCCACTGTACTCCAGCCTGGGTGACAGAGTTGGATTAATTAAATTAATTAATCAAAATTAATTTAATTAAATAAACTATAACTCTGATGCCTGTGAAAAGTTTCCTAGTTTTTAAAATATATATTTATAATTTTTATGTTATATAAATTTTTCCTTTAGAATAACCCTTAACGTAAACGTAGCCCTACACACAGTCCCTGATTAGAACATTTATTTTAAAATCACCAGATTTACTTTCGCTTGGATTCAAAAGCTCTTTTTCTCTTCTTTAGGCTAGTTTGGCATCAAAGTGCCTCCAGCTACTTATTTCTGAGCAGGTAGAAATCAGGAGCCCTCTGTTGGGAACACCAGGAAAACAATAAGAACTGCCAGAGGAAAACAGCAGTGTTATGTCTCCCTGGCCAGAAGTTTGTTATTAGTTCTGGTGTTTGTGGATTTTGTTTGTTTGTTTTGTTTTTGTTTTATCCCATCACATGCTATGAAGAAAGAGGAACATCTCGGTTTTATAAGGCATCTGTAGGTTGAGGTCATTGGCTATACACCTGGTAGATTTGAGTTCACATTTTGTTTTCCAAACCCATGCAATTGCCAGGTCACTGGAATAAGCTCTTCCTTATTTTATTTTATTTTATTTTATTTTTCTTTGAGACAGAGTCTCGCTCTGTTGCTCCAGCTGGAGTGTAGTGGCATTATGTCAGCTTACTGCAACCTCTGCCTCCCAGGTTCCAGCGATTCTCCTGCCTCAGCCTTCCAACCAGCTGGGATGATAGGCGCCCACCACCACGCCCGGCTAATTTTTGTAGAGACGAGTTTTCACCATGTTGGCCAGGCTGGTCTCGAATTCCTGACTTCAAGGGATCTGCACGCCTCGGCCTCTCAAAGTGCTGAGATTACACACATGAGCCACTGCACCCGGCTGGGAATAAGCACTTCTTATTTCAGACAAATTCCAGACCTGCTTCCCAATCCCTATCAAGCAGCAGCTCCTCTGTTTACTCTTCTGATTCCTGCCATTTGAGACCTGCTTGGACCCCATTTGTTTTAGGGATCTGCTTGGTCTCCCCTTTCTGACTTATCAGCCCACTAGACTCTCAATTCCTCAACATTTCCTAATTGAGAGTCTCTGAAGCTGCAGGTAAGAGGGAGAGAGCTTCCTAGACATCACCAGGGCCTGCTGTTGATCTGGGCAGAGGCTGGACCATGACCAGCAGGGGTGTTCTGCCAAGACAGTGCAGGAAGCCGGGCGAGGTGGCTCACGCCTGTAATCTCAGCACTTTGGGAGGCCGAGGTGGGTAGATCATCCGATGTCAGGAGTTTGAGAGCAACCTGGCCAATATGGTGAAACCCCGTTTCTACTAAAAATACAAAAATTGGCCGGGTATGATGGCGCACGCCTGTAGTCCCAGCTACTTGGGAGGCTGAGGCAGGAAAATCTCTTGAACCCGGGAGGCAGAGGTTGCAGTGAGCCGAGATCCCACCACTGCACACTCCAGCCTGGGTGACCGAGTGAGACTGTCTCATTAAAAAAAAAAAAAAGAGTCACCCCAATAAGAAAGCCTGAGGAACAGTGCTAGATGTTGGGAGCTGAGAATAAAATATTCTGGTGTCAGCTAGAGATACCAGGCAGAGAAAAGAACCAAGGTATTGGTTAAGCTCCATATCAAGGAAACACTCAGACAAAAGCAATGTCAGAGAGAAGGAGATGGCTCAGAATAATCTATGGACTCAACTCTCAACCCTGGCTGGGTCATCCCAGCCTCCTCTCCTGGCTGAGCCGTAGACTCACAAAGGGGAGGAGGCTGGGCTGGACACATCTGTTTTCTTCTAAATCATGGGAAAGTAAGTTCTGCCTCTTTGCTTTTTGTTGTTGTTTTGGAGATGAAGTCTAGTTCTGTAGCCCAGGCTGGTGTGCAGTGACATGATCTCAGCTCACTGCAACCTTTGGCTCCCGGGTTCAAGCGATTCTCCTGCCTCAGCCTCCCGAGTAGCTGAGATTACAGGTGCCCACCACCATGCTCAGCTGATTTTTGTATTTTTAGTAGAGACAGGGTTTCACTGTGTTGGCCAGGCAAGTCTCAATCTCCTGACCTCATGATCTGCCCGCCTCAGCCTCCCAAAGTGCTGGGATTACAAGCATGAGCCACTGCACCCGGCCTGCCTCACCCTGACTTTTCCAGATCATTAGCTAGGTGCCGCTTGCTTAACTTAATTTCTAAACAGCACAATTATTGGACAAGCAGACTGCCTGATAACCTGCTATAGCTATGTTTAGCAGCTTGCTTCATTCATAATTTGCTGCAGTTAGAATGTTTTTTATTCAAAAACCCTTTCCTCAACATGCCAATGTCCTCTATGTACATGGCAAACACAAGTTATCCATCAGCCTGGTCATCTCTGATGCTCCTATCTTTTGTCTCATGAACAGTTCACACACTTTAGTTTACTGGCATCATTTGCTTGTTCAAAAAATACTTGTACAGGTACAGGCACAGGAAATTTTGATCCAAACCATGAGAAAATATCTTTGTCTAGAGGTTTAGTTTCAAAAAAATCACTAACTTTGATTTTTTTAATTTTACCTGTTTTTTGGTTCATTTTCTTTTCTTTTCTTTCTTTCCTTTTTTTTTTTTTTTGAGACTGAGTCCTGCTCTGTCACCCAGGCTGGAGTGCAGTGGTATGATCTTGGCTCACTGCAACCTCCGCCACCCGGGTTCAAGCCATTCTCCTGCCTCAGCCCCCAGAGTAGCTGGGATTACAGACACCTGCCACCAGAGCTGGCTAATTTTTGTATTTTTAATAGAGATGGGGTTTCACCATGTTGGCCAGACAGGTCTCGAACTCCTAGCCTCAGGCAATCCACGGGCCTCAGCCTCCCAAAGTGCTGGGATTACAGGCATGAGCCACCGTGCCTGGCCTTGGTTTGTTTTCTAACAAAGAATTCTGAAGACTCTGGGAATCTTTTCTGCCTAATGGTAAGGATGTTCCCACTGATGAGACCTTCAGCTGCACCTCAGCCGCTCTCCCCTGCAGCATGCCCTGTGATCCATTTCCTCAAGGTGACTAAGGAATTCTGTATTCCAGGCATCTGCAAGGGAGCAGGGACTAGCTTTCCTTACAGACATAAAGATGGCATTTTCCCAGTGTGTTTGTCCATTTTGCATTGCTATAAAGGAATCCCCTGAGGCTGGGTAATTTATAGAGAAAAGAGGTTTATTTGGGCTGGGCATGGTGGCTCACACCTGTAATCCCAGCACTTTGGGAGGCCAAGGCAGACGGATAACCTGAGGTCAGGAGTTCGAGACCAGCCTGACCAACATGGAGAAACCCCGTCTCTACTAAAAATACAAAATTAGTAGGGCGTGGTGGCACATGCCTGTAATCCCAGCTACTAGGCAGGCTGAGGCAGGAGAATCACTTGAACCCGGGAGGCACAGGTTGTGGTGAGCCGAGATCATGCCATTGCACTCCAGCCTGGGCAACAAGAGTGAAACTCCGTCTCAAAAAAAAAAAAGAGGTTTATTTGGCTGATGGTTCTGCAGGCTGTATAGGTAGCATGGCACCAGCATCTGCTGCTGGTGAAGAATTTAGTCTGCTTCCCACTCGTGGCAGAAAGTGAAGGGGAACTGGCATGTGCAGAGATCAATCACATGGCAAGAGAGGAAGAAAGACAGGAGAAAGGTGCCAGGTTCTTTTTAACCACCAGCTCTCCTGGGAACTAATAGAGCAAGAATTCACTCATTACTATAAGGATGGCACCAAGCCATTCATAAGCAATCCAACCCCATGATCCAAAGTCCTCCCACCAAGCCCCACCTCCAACACTGGGGATCAATTTCAATATGAGATTTGGAAGGGACAAATAACCAAACTATATCACCCAGGATGGTATGTTAGAAGGGCCTTCTTGGAGTGTATTAGTCTGTTCTCATGCTGCTAATAAAGACATATGCAAGACTGGGTAATTTATAAAGAAAAAGAGGTTTAATGGACTCACAGTTCCACGTGGCTGGGGAGGCCTCACAATCATGGCAGAAGGCAAAGGGGAAGCAAGACATGTCTTACATGGTGGCAGGCAAGAGAACTTGTGCAGGGAAACTGCCCTTTATAAAACAATCAGATCTCATCAAACTTATTCAGTATCATCAGAACAGCATGGGAAAGACCCAGGCTCATGATTCAATTACCTCCCACCAGGTCCCTCCCATGACACATGGGAATTGTGGAAGCTACAGTTCGAGATTTGGGTGGGGACACAGCCAAAGTGTATCATGGATCGTTAGCTAGGTGCTGGTTGCTTAACTTAATTTCTAAACAGCACAATTATTGGACAAGCAGACTGCCTGATAATTTGCTGTAGCTATGTGTAGCAGCTTGCTTCATTCACAATTTGCTGCAGTTAGAATGTCTTTTATTCAAAGACCCTTTCCTCAACCCGCCAGAGTTAGGGTCAAACCCTGTATCTGCTCTTACTGGGGATGTCATGTTGAGTCAATTCCTCATTCTCATAAGCCTCCCTTGTTTTTCCTAAATTGTAAAAATGGTAATATTTGCTTTGGGAGGTGGTTTTCAGGATTAGAAATAGTATAAAGTTCTTGGCACCCAGTAAAGATACAACAAATGAAGTCAATGCTATTACCACCTAATGAAGAACAGATGTCATCAAGAAAGCAAGCTCTATTCTTTTATACGGATCTATTAAAAATGCTGTTGTATCTAGAAATGCAAATAAGCCTCTAAGCTTTCTAGGAGGGGTGAAACACAGAGTTCATTATTCTGGAAAGCAGTTTACTCAACCTCTATATCCCGATGAAAAACTCAGGTCAGAGAGGAGATGGAGGGCAGTGGTGCAATCGCAGCAATCCTCCTGCCTCAGCCTCCCGAGTAGCTGGGATCACAGGCATGTACCACCATGCCCAGCTTTTTTTGTTTGTTTGTTTCTGTAGAGATGGGTCTTGCTATGTAGCCCAGGCTGGAGTGTGGTGGTGCAATCACAGCTGAGTGCAGCCTGACTCCTGGGCTCAAACAATCCTCCTGCCTCAGCCTCCTGAGTAGCTGGGTCTACAGCTGTGCACAACCATCCCAGCTATTTTTTTTTTTTTTTTTTTTGAACAATGGGGACTTGCTATGTTGCCCAGGCTGGTCTCAAGTTCCTGGGTTCAAGTGATCTCCATGCCTTAGCCTCCCAAAGCACTGGAATTACAGGCATGAGCCACCCACTATGCCCAGCCCCACTGGCCTTTCTCAAACCACCAGAGCAGGCCTGGCCCCTGCTTTCCGTTCGCCCCTGGAATTTCTCATTCAGGTCTTCTTGAGCTAGCACGAGAAAAAGTGTAATAAAATAATTCTTTCAGACAACTTTAGAGAGAAGTTTTCCCAAAAGACAGGATTCCGGCTTTGAGTCACATAAAGTGTGTGCTTTGTCAATAACACAGGGAGGAGAGGCATGAATGAATTTTATTTCATTGGACAAGCTGTTCAGAATACAGATAAGGCCAGGCAAGCAGCTAAACTCTTAAATAAATGTTTTAGCACTATCTAGAAGGGAAGACTGCCATTGATTCCAATCTTTTCTGACAGAAAATCAGTTCTTTTAAAACTCCCAGGGCAACAAACAGTAACAAAAAGGTCTTTTTTCTAATAAAAGTTGTAAAGCACTGCAAAATAAAACATTGTCACCAGGAAGCTACAGGCCACAATTAGCATGCATGCAATTTCTCAAGGTGCCTCCCTTCTCTGTCCCTTGTGTCTCATACAAGAAAAAAAGTTTACTGTGATTTGTACATTTCTAAACTGATATTTTCTAATTGTACATAGTGGCTTTCAATAATTCCAAAGACACAGGGAAACATATTTTAATATAAGACAAGGCCGGACTAAACTGCAACGATAGCACTAAATTCCCGGCCATGACTGCTACTCAGTTTGTTAAGCTGTGAAGGGATTTTATTTTATTTAAACTGCTTAACACTTGTCAAGAGCTATGCATACTTGGCGGGGCGCTGTGGCTCACGCGTGTAATCCCAGCACTTTGGGAGGCCAAGGGGGGCGGATCACCTGAGGTCAGGAGTTCAAGACCAGCCCGGCCAACATGGCAAAACCCCGTCAATACTAAAAATTCAAAAAATTAGCCGGGCATGGTGGCAGGCACCTGGGTTCCCAGCTACTCTGGAGGCTGAGGCAGGAGAATCACTTGAACCTGGGAAGTGGAGGTTGCAGTGAGCTGAGATCGTGCCATTATAATCCAGCCTGGGGAACAAGAGTAAAATTACGTCTCAAAAAAAGAAAAAAAAACGCTATACATACTCAATATCTGCTGGACCCACAGACATCACACAAACACAGTGGTTCTCCAACTTGAGCAAGCATGCACTGGAATACCTGGAGAACTTGTTAAAACAGATTGCTGGGCCCTACTCCTAGCATCTCCAAGTCAGTAGGTTTGGGTGAGGCCTGGGCATCTGCATTTCTTATAAGCTCCCAGGTGACACTGAGGTTGCTGATCCCAGGGCTTCACTTTCACAACTACTCTTCCCACATTAAGAATCACAGACAGGGCAGAGCACAGTGGCTCACACCTGTAATCCTAGCACTTCAGGAGGCTGAGGCAGGCAGAGCGCTTTGAGCTCAGGAGTTTGAGACCAGCCTGGGTGACATGGTGAAACCCTGTCTCTACAAAAATTACAAAAAATAGCCAGGTGTAGTGGTGTGTACCTGTGGTCCCAGCTACTCAGGAGGCTAAGGCTGGAGAATTGCTTGAACCTGGGAAGTGGAGGTTACAGTGAGCTGAGATCGTGCCACTGCACTCCAGCCTGGGAGACAGAGTGAGACCCTGACTCAAAAAAAACCAAAAGAAAAGATGAGATCTCACTCTGTCACCCAGGCTGGAGTGCAGTGGTGCGATCATAGCTCATTGTAGCCTCAAAGTTTTGGGTGCAAGTGATCCTCTCACCTCAGCCTCTCAAGTAGCTGGGGCTACAAGTATACCCCACCATGCCAGGCTAATTTTCTTTATTTTTAGTAAAGATTTGGTCTCACTATGTTGTCCAAGCTGGTCTTGAACTCCTGGGCTCAACTGATCCTCCCACCTCGACCTCCCAAACTGCTGGGATTACAGGTGTCAGCCACTACACCAGCCTAAAATGTCAAAAAATAACAGATGCTGGCTAGGTTGCAGATTAAAGGGAACACTTATACAGTGTTGATAGTAATAGAAATTAGTTCAGCCACTGTGGAAAACAGTTCAGAGATTTCTCAAAGAACTCAAAACAGACCTACCACAAACCCAGCAATCTTATTATTGGGTATATACCCAATGGAAGATAAATCATTCTACCCTAAAGACACATCCATGTATACGTTCATTGCAGCACTATTCACCATAGCAAAGACATGAAATCAACCTAAATATCCATCAGCAGTGGGTTAGATAATGAAAATGTGGCATACATACACCATGGAATACTACATACCATTAAAAAGAATAAGATGGGCCAGGCACGGTGGCTCATGCCTATAATCCCAGCACTTTGAGAAGCCAAGGTGGATGGATCACCTGAGGTCAGGAGTTTGAGACCAGCCTGGCCAACATGGTGAAACCCTGTCTCTACTAAAAATACAAAAACCAGCAGCCATGGTGGCACATACCTATAATCCCAGCTACTGGGGGTGCTAAGGCAGGAAAATTGCTTGAACCTGGGAGGCAGAGGTTGCAGTGAGCTGAGGTCATGCCACTGCACTCCAGCCGGGTGAAGAAGCGAGACTCCATCTCAAAAAAAAGGAAACACAAAACACAGTTTTTCACAACAGATCACTCTGTGACTCGCAGACCAAATAAAACTGTACCAAGCCCAAACTGGATGTCTATCATAACGTATCCAATCATAAACTCTATGAACTACTTACTATGATCTGCATGTTCCAAAATAAAGCCACAGACAAACATTGTATGGACTCACATGTCTTCAGGATGAGGCAGCTGACTGCACTGAAGAGGCTGCCTTCCTTAACACCCTCTTTTTTTCTTTTTTGAGACGGAGTTTCCCTCTGCCGCCCAGGCTGGAGTGCAGTGGCGCGATCTCGGCTCACTGCACCCTTCGCCTCCTGGGTTCACGCAATTCTCCCGTCTCTGCCTCCCAAGTAGCTGAAATTACAGGCACGTGCCAC
Source organism: Symphalangus syndactylus (assembly GCF_028878055.3). Lineage (NCBI taxonomy): Eukaryota > Metazoa > Chordata > Mammalia > Primates > Hylobatidae > Symphalangus > Symphalangus syndactylus. The sequence continues at coordinate 64,983,813 of NC_072431.2, read as the reverse complement.
CAGACCCAGCTAATTTTTGTATTTTTAGTAGAGATGGTGTTTCATGATGTTGGTCAGGCTGGTCTCGAACTCCTGACCTCAGGTGATCCACCCGACTTTTGAGACACCTCATGGTTTTCCATGCTGTGCTGCCTTCTTTGCTGCTGCAAGTAATAAATCTAACTTTGTTCTGTGTTCTTGGTGGTCTTTGGCTGTTGGCCAACAGCAGTAGGTAGGATTATTTTTGTGCAGATTAAATAAGATAATTCAGAGTCATGATTGTTACAATGGCTCTGTTACATGATAATGTGGTTGAAAAAAAGAGTCTGTTGGGACAGGCGCGGTGGCTCACGCCTGTAATCCCAGCACTTTCGGAGGCTGAGGCCCGCAGATCACAAGGTCAGGAGTTCAACAGCAGCCTGGCCAAGATGGTGAAATCCCATCTCTACTAAAACTACAAAACTTAGCAGTGCATGGTGGCAGGCACCTATAATCCCAACTACTCCGGAGACTGAGGCAGGAGAATCACTTGAACCTGGGCAGCAGAGATTGCAGCATACAGCAAGCTAAGATCATGCCACTGCACTCCAACCTGGGCAACAGAGTGAGATTCCATCTCAAAAAAAAAAAAAGAGAAAGAGAGTCTGTTGACCCAGTTATATTAATAGATATAAGGTTACTTTAAAACCTGGGCATATAGTAACCTTACACCCTTATAGTATATTATAGATTTTGATAAAATCTATAGGTTAATAAAAAGAGTCTGTTGATCCAGTTATATTAATAGATATAAGGTTACTTTAAAGCTGTGGGCTCACATCTGTAATCTCAGCACTTTTGGAGGCTGGGGCAGGAGGATCACTTGAGGTCAGGAGTTTGAGAGAAGACTAGGCAACATAGCAAGACCCTGCCTCTACAAAAAATTTTAATAATGAGCCAGGCATGGTGGCACATGCCTGTAGTCCCAACTGCTTGGGAGGCTGAGGTGGGTGGATCGCTTGAGCCCATGAGGTCAAGGCTGCAGTGAGCTATGATGGTACCGCTGCACTTTAGCCTGGGTGACAGAGTGAGACCCTGTCTCTAAAAAAATAAAATAAGGTTTCTTTAGCTGCAAAAGCGTGGAAATGTGCAGATATGGACACAGTACTCCCAGGTAGAAATACCATGTCCTGCACCTCTAGCATTTCCATGGGAATCTAGGCCTGTAGACCACAGCAGTCACTCCCGGGCGGATTCCCTAGGCGGGAATCACGCCTGAATTCTACCCACCTGATCACCCGATTCTGCTTATGCACCTATAGGTGTGCCTGTCTAACCCATGCAGGTAAGCGATAAACAGCAACTCCAACCCATTCTTAAGTAATTACTGTGAGAATGAATGAAGCACAAGGCAGTTTCCCAGGTGTATCCGAGTAGTTGAGATTATAGGCATGTGCCACCACACCTCACCAATTTTTTAATTTTTCATAGAGACAAGGTCTTGCTATGTTGCCCAGGCTGGTCTCAAACTCCTGGCCTCAAGCAGTCCTCCCACCTTAGCCTCCCAAAGTGCTGGGATTACAGGTGTGAGGCACTATACCCAGGCTTTAAAGTAACTTTGTATCTATTAATATAACTGGGTCAACAAACTCTTTTTATCAACCACGTTATTATGTAATAGAGTCATTGTAACAATTCTAACATTGTAGCCTCCTCCAGCAAACCCTCGAAGCTCCTGCTTCAGACCTATCCAAGGGTCTTTCTATAAAGTGTCAAATCTTTAGCACATTACCTGGTAGATAGTAGATGCTCAATAAATGTTAGTTACTTCTCCTTTACATGCCGCTTCATCCTAAAACCCCACTCCTCCTTTATAGGCCACTCAATTGTCACTTCATTCATTAAAATCTTCTCTTCCACTCCAAAATCATACAGGAAATTCTTGCTCTTAAAATCCTCACAATGCACTGAGCTCCCGTGACCCACCTCACTCTCTGCGGACCTGATGCCCTCCAAGACTGCTAAATCCTTGAACGCAATCCCCTACGTCACCCCTGTTTGCACTTCACAATGTGCTTAGCACGGACCTTCCATCTAGTATTTTCTTAATAGAAACAATTGCTAATTTTTAGAAACAAAATGCAATGTCCTTGGACTAGGGACTCAACTGGCTGGAAGTAGCTTGGCTGCTTTTATTCTGAATCACCAAGAGCAGATTTTATAAAATCATAAATTAGGTTGGCTTCCTTCTTTTTCTCTCAACAGGATTCTCAGCCACTCAAAACTACATAAGTGTTTTATGCTTTTTAATTTCTGAGTAGAATTAAATCAGTTCTTTCCTCAATCTCAATAAATTAACGAACACTTAAATCCACTACCTCTAATAAATTGTATTTCTCCAAGGAATGATATTTATGGTGGAAACAATTACTAGTAACCTTAAGTGATCCACTTTTGTACAATGTCTACAAGATTGTACTGTGCAGTATTTCAATTTTTGCAATCCCAGAATTAAGATTACCAAAAGGATTTATTTTATTTTATTTATTTGTTTGTTTGTTTAGAGACAGGATCTTGCTCTGTTACTCAGGCTGGAGTGCGGTGGTGCAATCATAGCTCATGGCAGCCTCGAACTCCAGGGCTCAAGCAATCCTCCCACCTCAGCCTCCTGAGCAGCTGGGACTACAGACATGCACACTTGGATTTTGTTGTTGTTGTTGTTGTTGTTGCTTTAGAGATAGGGTCTCACTGTGTTGCCCAAGCTTGTCTCAAACTCATGAACTGAAGCCGTCCTCCCTCCTTCCTTTCCCAAAGTGCTGGGATTACAGATGTGAGCCACTAAGCCCAGCCAAGATTGATTTTTGTAAGTGTTCTGATGTGTCAGATCATGCATCAGGTCTGGCATTCTGTAGAAATTTTAAATCATAGCATTAGTTATTGTAATGAGATGCAGATGTCAACTTCCTGAAACATTTTATGGCTTTAGCTTCACAAAATTTGGAGCTGTGTTATAGGAGAATAAGCTCAACCTGTGGTCTCAAGAGATGGCTGTTACCAGCAGCAAAAGCCTGGACAAGTGATTTATTTCTCTGCACTTGTAAGACACATAAGCATCCAACATGGTTCTTTTTTTTTTTTTTTTTTTTTTTTTTTTGAGACAGAGTCTCACTGTCGCCCAGGCTGGAGTGCAGTGGCGCGATCTTGGCTCACTGCAGGCTCCACCCCCCGGGGTTCACGCCATTCTCCTGCCTCAGCCTCCCGAGTAGCTGGGACTACAGGCGCCCACCACCCCGCCTGGCTAATTTTTTGTATTTTTAGTAGAGACGGAGTTTCACTGTGTTAGCCAGGATGGTCTCGATCTCCTGACCTCGTGATCCGCCCGCCTTGGCCTCCCAAAGTGCTGGGATTACAGGCGTGAACCACCGCGCCCGGCCCATGGTTCTTATAGAAATGGAATGCGCTGAGAACACTTAGTAAACTGTAAAGTACTTCATAAATGTGAGTCACTATGACATCTGTTCATAGAGACATCAGGTGTCAGACCACGAAATGTACTCAGTGACCATCTCATCCAAAACTTGTATAATAGTTACCTTAGAGGAAACTAAACCCAGAAAGGCAGTTACTTGTTAGAGAGTAAGAGGGGCCAGAAGACCAACCCTCTTTCTGTACTAGAAATTAGCACAAAGCTAAATTATCAGAACCAAATACTCACACTTTACTAATATTTCTAATCTAGGTGCACTATTAAGGGTTAAAGTATGTCCCCTTCCAAAAAGAGATGTTGAAGTCCTAACTCTCACTATCTCAGATTGTGACCTTATTGAGTGATAGGGTCTTAAAAGAGGTAGTCAGTCGGGCACAGTGGCTCATGCCTGAAATCCCAGCACTTTGGGAGGCTGAGGTGGGCGGATTAGAAGGTCAGGAATTCCAGACCAGTCTGGCCAACATGGTGAAACCCCATCTCTACCAAAAATACAAAAATTAGCCAGGCACAGTGGTGGGTGCCTGCAATTCCAGCTAACTCAGGGAGGCTGAGGCAGGAGAATCGCTTGAACCCTGGAGGCAGAGGTTGCAGTGAGCTGAGATCGTGCCACTGCACTCTAGCCTGGGCAACAAGAGCAAGACTCTGCCAAAAAAAGAAAAAAAGAAAAAGAAAAAGAAAAAAGAGGTAGTCAAGTTAAAATGAGGTCATTAGCATGGTTGTAATCCAATATGACTGGTGTCCTTGTAGAAAGAGGATATGTGGACACAGAGACTGAGGCACATGTAGGGAGGTCACCAGGTGAACATAAAGTTAGAGGTGGAGGTGATGCATCTACCAGACAAGGAATGGCAGATCCACTGCAAACCCCCTAGAAACTAGGAGATGGGCGTAAAATAGATTCACTTCATCACCTTCAGAAGGGACTCACCCTGTTGACACCTGCATCTCAGACTTTTCATCCCCCAGTCTGTGAACCAATACATTTCCATTGCCTGAGCCACCCAGTTTGTGTGATAATTTGTTTCAGCAGCCGTTGCAAATGAGTATCAACACCATGTTCTTTAATTCCTGAACTTGATGTAAATGTTCATTGCATTTGAGACCTTTTCAAAAGGAGACTTATTTCCAAAGCAATTTCAACTCCATCTTGCTAAGGCTGCTATAGCAGGATACCATACATTGGGTGGCTTATAAATGACAAAGATTTATTTCTCACAGTTCTTGGGGCTGGGAAGTTCAAGATCAAGGTGCTGGCAGATTTAGTGTCTGGTGAGGACCTTGTTTTCTGGTTCATAGGCTGCTTCTTCTTGCTGTGTCCTCACATAGCAGAAAAAAAGCAAAGCAGGCTGGACGCGATGGCTCACGCCTGTAATCCTAGCACTTTGGGAGGCCAAGGCAGGCGGATCACCTGAGGTGGGGAGTTCGAGACCAGACTGACCAACATGGAGAAACACATCTCTGCTATAAAAAATACAAAAATAATTAGCCAGGTGTGGCAATGCATGCCTGTAATCCCAGCTACTTGGGAATCTGAGGCAGGAGAATTGCTTGCACCCAGGAGGCGGAGGTTGTGATGAGCTGAGATTGCACCATTGCACTCCAGCCTGGGCAACAAGAGCAAAACTCCATCTCCAAAAAAAAAAAAAAAAAAAAAAAAAAAAGAAAAAAGCAGCAAAGCAATCCCCTGGAGTCTTTTTTAGGGCACTAATTCCACCCATGAGGGTTCCGCCCTTAGGACCTAGTCATCTCCCAAAGTCCCCTGCTCCAAATAACATCACATTGAAGATAGATTTCAATGTATGAATTTTAAGGAGACAGAAATATTTAGTCTATTGGATTCTGCCCCTGACTCCCCAAAATTCCTATGCTTCTTACATGCAAAATACAGTTATTCCATCCTCAGAGCACCCAAAATCATAACTCATTCCAGCATCAACTTTAAAGTCTAACTCTAAAGTCTCATCTAAATATCTAAATCAAATATGGCAAGACTCAGCTGGGCATGACGGCATGTGCCTGTAGTCCCAGCTACTCGGGAGGCTGAGGCAGGAGAATTGCTTGTACCTGGGAGGCGGTGGTTGCAGTGAGCCAAGATCGTGCCACTGCACTCCAGCCTGGGCAACACAGCAAGACTCTGCCTCAAAACAAACAAACAAAAAAAGGTACTCCTCTGCTCAATGAGATAGATGCATATCTGATTGTCGCCTTTGGAAAGGCTAATCAGAAACTCAAAAGAATGCAAGCCTTTATGTGTTATCTATTTGTGACCTGGAAGCTCCCTCCAGCTTTGAGTCTTCCTGACTTTGCTTCCAGTTGTCCTGCCTTTGCAGACAGAAACAATGTGCTTCTTAATTGATTGATGTCTCATGTCTCCCTAAAATGCATAAAACCAAGCTGTGCCCCGACCGTCTTGGGCACATGTCGTCAGGACCTCCAGAGGCTATGTCACGGACGTGTCCTCAACCGTGGCAAAATAAACTTTCTAAATTAACTGAGACCTGTCTCAGATTTTCTGGGTTAACATAGGTATTCAATATAATGTAACAGACTTAATAATCACTAGTGTGCTGGATATCGAGACATAAATACACAAGTCCTCTTTCATAACAGAGAGAGAAAGACCTTTCTGATTTGGGCAGTGACTTGAGCACAGTTTGCTGTGCCAAAAACTGTGGTGGCAGAAAGGACAGGGTAATCTATTCAAACCATCAGAGGGGGCTAGCACTTGAAAGATGCTTAGGTGGTCCAGTTTCTGTTTTCTGCATATGGCTAGCCAGTTAGAATGGCGATCATTAAAAGATCAGGAAACAACAGATGCTGGAGAGGATGTGGAGAAACAGGAACGCTTTTACACTGGTGGTGGGAGTTTAAATTAGTTCAGCCATTGTGGAAGACAGTGTGGCGATACCTTAAGGATCTAGAACCAGAAATACCATTTGACCCAGCAATCCCATTACTGGGTACATACCTGAAGGATTGTAAATCATTCTACTATAAAGACACATGCACACCTATGTTTATTGCAGCACTATTTACGATAGCAAAGACAGAACTAACCCAAATGCCCATCAATGATAGACTGAATAAAGAAAATGTGGCACATATACACCATGGAATACTGTGCAGCCATAAAAAGAATGAATTCATGTCCTTTGCAGGGACACATGAAGCTGGAAACCATCATCCTCAGCAAACTAACACAGGAACAGAAAACCAAACACCACATGTTCTCACTCATAAGTGGGAGTTGAACAATGAGAACACATGGACACAGGGAGGGGAACATCACACACTGGGTCCTATCTAGGGGTGCGGGGAAAGGGGAGCGAGAGCATTAGGACAAATATCTAATGCATGTGGGGCTTAAAACCTAGATGACAGGTTGAAAGGTGCAGCAAACCACCATAGCACATGTATACCTATGTAACAAACCTGCACGTTCTACACATGTATCCAATAAAATAAGGTAGGGAGGGAGGAACGAAGGAAGGAAGGAAGGAAGGAAGGAAAGAAAGGGAAGGAAAGGGAGGGAAGGGAAGGAAGGGAAAGAAGGAAAGGAAGGAAAGGAAGGAAGAAGAGAGAGAGAAGGAGAGAAAGAAGGAAGGAAAGAAAGCGAAAGAAAAAGAAACAAAGAAAGGAAGGAAGGAAGGAAGGAAGGAAGGAAGGAAGGAAGGAAGGAAGGAAGGAAGAGAGAGAAAAGAAAGAGTGAGCAAACAATCCTCAGGTGGTCAACTATAAGCCTTCAGCAGGTTGCACAGTACAGGAAGAAGGAACGGCAGCAGGAAAGGCATGGAGGGGTCCAGAAACGCAGCACACACAGGACACTAAACAATAGACAATAGGTGGATGCAGGACGGGGACAGAAGATGCGATGGGAAAGGTAGGCAGAGCCATCTCAAGAAGGGTTTTCCATGACACACATCTACATAACTATCTCTTAAGAGGATTTCCCTGAATAATAATATATTGCATACTTAAAATTTGCAGAGAGAGTAGATCTTACGTAATATCAATACACACATACACACTCACAAAAGTTGTGATTTTTTGTTTTTTGGTTTTTTTTTTAGATGAAGACTTACTCTGTCACCCAGACAGAAATGCAGTGGCATGATCTCTGCTTACTGCAACCTTCGCCCCCCGGGTTCTCCTGCCTCAGCCTCCCGAGTAGCTGGGATTACAGGTGTCTGCCACCACGCGCCGTTAATTTTTGTGTTTTTAGTAGAGACGGGGTTTCACCATGTTGGCCAGGCTGGTCTTGAACTCCTGACCTCAGGTGATCCACCCACAGCCTCCCAAAGTGCTGGGATTACAGGCATAAGCCACTGTGCCCAACTCAAAAATATTTCCTAAGATGATTTTCTTTAGTAATAATGTATTGCATGCTTGAAATTTGTAAAAAGAGTAGATCTTAAGTAATCTCACTACACACATACACACACGCAAAAATAACTATATGAGGTGAATATGTTAATTAGCTTGATTGCAATCATAATTGCACAATGTATATGTATGTCAAAACATCACGTTGGGCCGGGTGCAGTGGCTCACGCTTGTAATCCCAGCACTTTGGGAGGCCGAGGCGGGCGGATCACGAGGTCAAGAGATTGAGACCATCCTGGCCAACATGGTGAAACCCCCTCTCTACTAAAAATACTAAAATTAGCTGAGCATGGTGGTGTGCACCTGTAATCCCAGCTACTCAGGAGGCTGAGTCAGGAGACTCACTTGAACCCAGGAGGCAGAGCTTGCAGTGAGTTGAGATCGCGCCACTGCCCTCTAGCCTGGCAACAGAACAAGACTTCATCTAAAACATTAATAATAATAAAAAATAAATAAAAATACAAAAAATTAGCTGGGCATGGTGGGCACCTGTAATCCCAGCTACTTGGGAAGCTGAGGAGGGAGAATCGCTTGAACCGAGGAGGTGGAGGTTGCAGTGAGCCAAGATCGTGCCATTGCACTCCAGCCTGGGTGACAGAGTGAGACTCTGACTCAAAATAATAATAATAATAATAATAATAATAATAATAATAAATTCTTATTAGGTTGGTGCAAAAGACATTAGAAATAATGGCAAAAACTGCAATTAATTTTGCACCAACCTAATATTAATTCACTTTGGCATCCTGAGTGACTTCCAGGAGAAACAACTGTAATTTATTAATTCTTAAGATACCAGAAAATTTGTCAGTGATACTAACATTGGAATGAGAAATTTGGATGCTCTTTCTTCTCTTCTATAATTGGTATTGATTAGCCGGTAGCTAGCTGGACCTGATAAGCAAATGTACCCAGTTCAGGAGAGGCAACACAGAAAAGTAAAGAAATGGCCATTAAGTGCAGTCCTGAATTCCACCTACGTGTGGTGCGATCATGGGGTGGCACGAGAAAAAGTAAAGATCAGGAGAGAAAAAATAAATATGTGTGATTTCTAATTACTTTGGATTCGGCCTTAATTAAAATTGAACTTAAAGTCAGAAGCCATGAGATTTGTTTGGCAAACTTTTTTTTTTTTTTTTTTGAGACAGAGTTTTGCTCTTGTTGCCCAGGCTGGAGTGCAAAGGTGCGATCTTGGCTCACCACAACCTCCACCTCCCAGGGTCAAGTGATTCTCCTGATTCAGTCTCCCAAGTAGGTAGGATTACAGGTGTGAGACACCATGCCCGGCTAATTTTGTATTTTTAGTAGAGATGGGGTTTCTCCATGTTGGTCAGGCTGGTCTCAAACTCCCGACTTCAGGTGATCTGCTCGCCTTGGCCTCCCAAAGTGCTAGGATTACAGGCGTGAGCCACCGCGCTCAGCCATTTGGCAAACATTTTAACTGAAACTTCAGAAGCTTTAGATAGGAGGAGCACTTTTGAAAAATCAATGCTGTTAATATAGCATTGAGTTAATAATGGTTGTGTAGACCCACTGAGGTTTTGTGCATTTTTTTTATTCATTTTTATTTTTTTGACATAGAGTCTCACCCTGTTGCCCAGGCTGGAGTGCAGTCGCGAGATCTTGGCTCACTGCAACCTCCGCCTCCTGAGTTCAAGTGATTCTCATGCCTCAGCCTCCCAAGTAGCTGGGACTATAGCTGCGCACCACCACGCCTGGCTAATTTTTATATTTTTAGCAGAGATGGTATTTTGCGTGTTTGCCGGGCTGGTCTCAAACTCCTGGCCTCAAGCAATTCTCCTGCCTTGGCCTCCAAAAGGGCTGGGATTACAGGTGTGAGCCACCATGCCCGGCCAGTTTTGTGCATATTTACATAACATTTGCCAGAAAATCTTACTTACATCTCTACTTATTCCCTCTCTTGCCACAATAAAGAATTATTTAAATCTGTTGGCTAAAAACTATCAGTTTATTATAGTAAAATAAATGTTGAAGAAATGTTTCTGAAGACTTTTGACTTATAATCTTTATTAGGCTATGAATATTGGTTATAGGAAACTCCATTTGTTGCAATAAGCGTTTGTTCTTTCAGAGTTGAAAACTGTATTTACCATGAAAGTCAATTTACTCACCAGCTTTGTGATAATTAATTTGTCAACCATGACCTCACTGAACTAGCTCTAATTAACTCAACTGGTATAAAAGAATGGTACAGATTCTCTAAAACCTAGAGATATCCAAAGGCTCTTCTCCTTTTAAAGAATTATTCTGTATGTATAATAAAGTGACCCTACAGCAGTGATTTGCAAACTTGATTGCATATTAGAATCATCTGGGGCCAGGCATGGTGGCTCATGCCTGTAATCTCAGCACTTTGAGAGGCCGAGGCAGGTGGATCACCTGAGGTCAGGAGTTCAAGACCAGCCTGGGCAACATGGTGAAAACCCGTCTCTACTACAAATACAAAAATTAGCCGAGCGTGGTGGTGCGCATCTGTAATCACAGCTGCTTGGGAGGCTGAGGCAGGAGAATCGCTTGAACCCAGGAGGAGGAGGTTGCAGTGAACCAAGATCGTGCCACTGCACTCCAGCCTGGGTGACAGAGCGAGACTCCATCTCAAAACAAACAAACAAACAAGAAGTCATCAACTGACACCCTGCTAGTTAGGAGGCACTTACTTTTAGTCACGCTGGGCATACTTTAGTTTTCATGGAGCCACATGAGTTACTTTTTGGGAGAGGTCCATCCGTGGAATTTTCAACATTATAAGCTTTCCTTGCAGGCACACTCTCAAATATAAGTGATAACATTCAAGTATTACGACTCAATTAAAAATATTATTGCCTCCGCAGAGTTTATGCGATCACTCTCATTCCTCACAATTTCAGCCTTGCTATTTCAAAAGGTGCCTCTTGCAAGTGAGGTAGGTTAGGTAGGGTGATCGTAGACTTCCTCAATGGGAAATAAAAATTTAAAAATTTGTCAAATTGGTGGAAAGCACAAACACCCCAACATTGCACAGACTGCATTCTGAGCTCGTGGTTAGAATATCCTGCAGCAAAGTAGGGGAACAGAAGGCAAAGTCCTCAAATTTGTGCAAACACAGAAACCCATGATTAGTGTCCTTGGGCTGACCTATGCTCATTGTAATAGTAAAAAACACACCCGTGGGTGGAGATTTTAAATGCTAATGAGACATGCAATGTATGTAGTAGCATATACAGCCACTGCACATGCTGGCTTGGTGGCTCACGCCTGTACCCAGCACTTCGAGAGGCAGAGGCAGGCGGATCACCTGAGGTCAGGAGTTTGAGACCAGCTTGACCAATATGATGAAACCCTGTCTCTATTTAAAATACAAAAAATTAGCCCGGCATGGTGGCATGCGCCTGTAATCCCAGCTACTCGGGAGGCTGAGAGAGGAGAATCACTTGAACCTGGGAGGAGGAGGTTGCAGTGAGCAGAGATCACGCCATTGCACTCCAGCCTGGACAACGAGAGTGAAACCCTATCTCAAAAAAAAAAAAAAAAAAAAGGGAAAGAAAGAAACCACTTATAGGCCAGGCATGGTGGCTCATGCCTGTAATCCCAACACTTTGGGAGGCCAAGGCAGGCAGATCACCTGAGGTCAGGAGTTTGAGACCAGCCTGGCTAACATGGTGAAACCCCATCTCCACTAAAAACACAAAAATTAGCTGGGCGTGGTGGCATGCACCTATAATCCCAGCTACTTGGGAGGCTGAGGCACAAGAATAGCTTGAACCCGGAGGTGGGGGCTACAGTGAACTGAGATCGTACCACTGCACTCCAGCCTGGGCGACACAGTGAGACTCCATCTCAAAAGAAAAAAAAGGGGAAACCACCTATAACATACTTAAGGGCAACACCCCTTTCTACTGCCCCGTGAATCATCATGTAAATCTCCCATAAGGGGAGATCCCCCAGCGTCAAACAGGGCTGTCTCATGTTTGAGCATCCCGCTCTGATCAGCCTTCAGAGTGTACTTTTGCTTTGCAATAAACTCTCCTGCTTACTTTTACTTCGGACTTCTTCTCAAATTCTTTGGCCAAAGTCTAGAACCTGAACTGGCCCACTGGCAACAGAAGCACCCTATTATTTTGTCTTGCAGGCCACAGTCCACATTCAGTGGTTGGAAGAAAAGGTGCCCTCCATGAGCCAACACCTTCCCTAGGTACCACATATGCTTAAAATCTTATGGCAACGAGACTCAAGAGAATCAGTCTTTCGTCTTAGCTTTGCCATTCTTTCAGCCATGTACCTTGAGTAGTGGGTTAATGATGTTTGTGCCTGTTGCCCCTCTACCATGAGAGAACTAAACTAGATGGAACCCATTTAGAACATATTAAATCTCTGTTTATTCTCCAAGTATAGCCCCCTTAGTAGCACACATATATTGAATTTTTTATTCAACTTTTTAAATTTAAATTTTAACTTAATTTTATTATTATTATTATTATTACTTTTTTTTTGAGAAAGAGTCTCACTCTGTTGCCCAGGCTGAAGTGCAGTGGTGCAATCTCGGCTCACCACAACCTCCCGGGTTCAAGCGATTCTCCTGCCTCAGCCTCCCCAGTAAGCTGGGACTATAGGTGCATGCCACCACGCCCGGCTAATTTTTGTATTTTTAGTAGAAATGGGGTTTCACTATGTTGGCCAGGCTGGTCTCCAACTCCTGACCTCATGATCCACCCACCTTGGCCTCCCAAAGTGCTGGGATTACAGGCGTGAGCCACCATGCCTGGGCTTTAATTTTTATTTTTAAGCTCCAGGGTACATGTGAAGGATGTGCAGGTTTGTTGCAAAGGTAAACGTGTGCCATGGTCGTTTTCTGCACAGATCAACCCGTCACCTAGGTATTAAGCCCAGCATGCATTAGCTATTTTTCCTAAAGATTTCCCTCCCCACACCCTCACACCCCCAACAGGCCCCAGTGTGTGTTGATCCCCTCCCTGTGTCCATGTGTTCTCATTGCTCAGCTCCCACTTATAAGTGAGAACATGCGGTGTTTGGTTTTTATGCTTGTGTTAGTTTGCTGAGGATAACGGCTTCCAGCCCCATCCATGTCCCTGCAAAGGACATGGTCTCATTCCTTTTTATGACTGCATAGTATTCAAGACAGAGTCGTGCTCTGTCACCCAGGCTGGAGTGCAGTGGCACAATTTCGGCTCACTGCAACCTCCACCTCCCAGGTTGAAGCGATTCTCATGCCTCAGCCTGCCAAGCAGCTGAGATTACAGGTGTGTGCCACCACACCCTGCTGATTTTTGTATGTTTAGTAGAAATGGGGTTTTGCCATTTTGGCCAGGCTGATCTTGAACTCTTGAACTCAAATGATCCACTCACCTCAGCCTCCCAAAGTGCTGGGATTACAGGTGTGAGCCACCATGGGTGGCCACATATATCGAATTCTATGTGATTCCTGCTTACAGAATTGCCAGTGGACCAACTGATTTCCTAGGTAGACTTTAGATTTCTTGGTTGTTGTCTGTGTTTTGTGGAACCTCCTGTCTCCATCTAATATTTGAGGAAGAAGAGTGTATCTTGGTTGCAAGTAACAGAAATGGACTCAGGCTAATTTTTTTTTTTTTTTTTTTTTTTTTGAGACGGAGTCTCACTCTGTCACCCAGGGTGGAGTGCAATGGTGCAATCTCAGTTCACTGCAACCTCCACCTCCTGGGTTCAAGAGATTTTCCTGCCTCAGCCTCTTGAGTAGCTGGGATTACAGGTGCCTGTCACCACACCCTGCTAATTTTTGTATTTTTGGTAGAGATAGGGTTTCACCATGTTGGTCAGGCTGGTCTCAAACTTCTGATCTCGTGATCCACCCGCCTCAGCCTCCCAAAGTGCTGGGATTACATGCATGAGCCACTGCATCCAGCCATGGACTCAGGCCAATTGAAGTAGAAAAGGAACTTATTAGAAACCTATCTAGGCCAGGCGTGGTGGCTCACGCCTGTAATCCCAGCACTTTGTGGGGTCGAGGCGGGTGGATCACCTCAGGTCGAGAATTCGAGACCAGCCTGACCAACATGGAGAAACCCTGTCTCTACCAAAAATACAAAATTAGCTGGGCATGGTGGTGCATGTCTGAAATCCCAGCTACAAGGGAGGCTGAGGCAGGAGAATTGCTTGAACCCAGGAGGCGGAGGTTGCAGTGGGCCGAGATCGTGCCATTGAACTCCAGCCTGGGCAACAACAGGGAAACTCTGTCTCAAAAAAAAATAAATAAATAAAATAATAATAATAAAAAAGAAAGCTATCTAGTGTTCACATAAGTAATGCCCCAGGAAGCCAGACGTGTGAGGAAGGAGCTGAGAATGGGGCAGGAGTAGGTGTCCCAGGAGTGTGAACCACTTGCTCTTGTAATTTACTTGTGCCTTTAGGACCTGCTTGGGCTTGGTTCCGTAAATACCGCTAGATAATGCGTGCCCATTATTAGTCAAGGTAATTGATACTAGCTGCTGTTACAAACATCTCAAATCTCAGTTCATTAACACAATACACACTTCTCACTCCTATTCCAGTCTAATGTGGATTGGATGTCTGTCTTCCAAACAATGACTCTATGGCACAACTATGTTGAGAGCCTTTATTTCTAGCCTTACAGACAAAAGAAACACAAACATATAACACTATGTTATTGCACCAATTAATCTGATGCATTCCAATGGCTGCAACCTAACTGTAAAAATTGCTGTCAAATATAATGTTTTTCATGCTCAGAAAGAAGAAATGGGATAGGGATGCATCTTGGAAGTCTTGTCATAGTTCTGCTGAGCATGTTTGATTTATGGCTTAGTGGATTAGCTAATATCCAGTTCATAATGGGCAGCTTAGGTCCTATGATTACTTGAAGCCTCATGGGCAACTATTCAGTGTCCAGCCAAGAACCATGAACAAGTTAAGAACCACTTTTGTTTTCTGTTTATTTGTTTTGAGATGGAGTCTCGCTCTGTTGCCCAGGCTGGAGTACAGTGGCGCTATCTCAGCTCACTGCAACCTCCGCCTCCAGGTTCATGCAATTCTCCCACCTCAGCCTCCAGAGTAGCTGGGGTTGCAGGCGCACACCACCAAGTCCTGCTAATTTTTTGTATTTTTAGTAGAGATGGGGTCTCACCATTTTGGCCAGGCTGGTCTCAAACTCCTGACCTCAAGTGATCTGCCCGCCTTGGCCTCCCAAAGTGCTGGGATTACAGGCATCAGCCACCTCACCCAGCCAAGAACTATTTTTAAAATGTTAACTAATGTAAGAGGTATAGCTTATCTCATCATTCCTACAAGCCTCCTCTGGATTCTCTTATCCAATTGCCACAGGCTACAAAAGGAGCTGCCAGGTTATAAGGGAACAGAGGCAGAGCTGTTTGCGTTTCAGGCAAGAAAGCGTTCTCTTATTTTGGATTTCATTTAAACTTTGCAACTCTTTCATTTAAAAGGGTAAGAGAAGCACATTAAAATGTGGTATAGCCCACAGCATTATCACTGTCTCTCAGCAGGAATTACATAGACAACCCGAAGTTTCATGCAGGTGTCAAACTCCAGTATTTTCCCTCAGATTTCTCTTACACTTTATGCGTTGCATGGCTTAACCGTGACATAATGATTTGTCATGTACTGTTTATGTGCCAGACACAGTTCTAATTACTTTACACATATTAACTCATTTGAGCATCACAAAAGCTCTATGGGGAATTTGCTATGATCCTAACCATTTTACAGATGAGGAAACTGAGGCTCAGAGAGTTCAAATAACTTGCCAAGTTCACACACCCATGTTTATGGAGTGGTGCTGGTGTGCCCAGAATTTATTCCTTCCAGTGGGTTCTCGGTCTCACTGACTTCCAGAATGAAGCCACAGCCCCTCGCGGTGAGTGTTACAGCTCTTAAAGATGGTGTGTCCGGAGTTTGTTCCTTCAGATGTTCAGATGTGTCCAGAGTTTCTTCCTCCTGGTGGATTTGTTGTCTCGCTGACTTCAGAAGTGAAGCCGCAGACCTTCGCAGTGAGTGTTACAGCTCTTAAAGGTGGCGCATCTGGAGTTGTTTGTTCCTCCTGGTGGACTTGTGGTCTCAATGACTTCAGGAATGAAGCTGCAGACCCTCACAGTGAGTGTTAGAGCTCATAAAGATAGTGTGGACCCGAAGAGTGAGCAGCAGCAATATTTATTATGAAGAGCGAAAGAACAAAACTTCCACACTGTGGAAGCAGAGGAGAGCAGGTTGCCACTGCTAACTGGGGTGGCCAGCTTTTATTCCCTTATTTGCCTCTGCCCACATCCGGCTGATGGGTCCATTTTACAGAGTGCTGATTGGTCCATTTTACAGAGTGCTGATTGGTCCATTTACAAACGTTTAGCTAGACGCAGAGCACTGACTGGTGCATTTTTACAGAGTTCTGATTGGTGCATTTACAATCCTTCAGCTAGACACAGAGTGCCGATTCATGCGTTTTTACAGAGTGCCAATTGGTGTATTTACAATCCTTTAGCTAGACACAGAGTGCTGATTGGTGCATTTATAATCCTCTAGCTAGAGGGAAAAGTTCTCCAAGTCCCCACTCAACCCAGGAAGTCCAGCTGGCTTCACCTCTCACTGGGATTCAAACTGAAACTGGGGGTTCAATTTCAACATAAGCTTTGGAGGAGACATTCACAACATAGCAGTGGACCAGTGACATCAGCTTGGGAGCATATCAGGAATGCAGGAATCCAGGTCACACCTCAATTCTACTGAATCAAAAGTTACATCATTTAGCCATATCCAACCATGATTCTTAAACACATTAAAGTTTGAAAAGCACTACTTTGTGCCTCAACACAGAATCCTACTTTGCAGGCTGGGGTCCCAGCACTTTGAGAGGCCGAGGCGGGCAGATTGGTTGAGCTCAGAAGTTCAAGACCAGCCTGGCCAACATGGCAAAACCCCATCTCTACAAAAAATACAAAAATTGCTGGGTGTGGTGTCCTTACCTTAAAATAGCTAGTGTCTGTGCTACTTTTCATTCTCCATCCCTATTCATCAATATAACAAAACAGATGGTTTGGTTTGGGGAAGTTTTTTGTTTATTTTTATTCTTTATTGGTCTTGTGCATTTAGAGAAATGAAATTGCCATTACCTGAGGGAAGGGAGGAGAAAAGATGAAAATCTTACTTTTGCATACATTCAACTTCTGATTCTTGACCAGGCGCAGTGGCTCACACCTGTAATCCCAGTACTTTGGGAGGCCGAGGCAAGTGGATCACAAGGTTAGGAGTTCGAGACCAGCCTGACCAACATGGTGAAACCCTATCTCCACTGAAAATACAAAAATTAGCTGGGCGTGGTGGGCGCCTGTAATCTCAGCTACTCAGGAGGCTGAGGCAGGAGAATCACTTGAACCTGGGAGGTGAAGGTTGCAGTGAGCTGAGATTTTGCCACTGCACTCCAGCCTGGGCAACAGAGTGAGAATCCATCTCAAAAAATAAATAAATAATGGAATAAAATAAAATAAGTTTCAGATTCTTATAAGATATCCAAGTACAGATACTGAGTGGACAGTCGGATGTATCAGTCTAGACTTTTTTCGGGGGAGGAATGCTATACTAGATTTGGGATGGTTAGCATACAGATAGTATTTAAAACCATGAGACATGATGAAATGATGATATATGTTAAGGTTAGCATGGTGAAAGTGTACTGCTGTTACTACCAAATAAATGCAAATTCTGTGCTTATTTTAGAAAAAAAATCAGATAAATATATGCAGATGTTTCCAGAAGCTATATTAATTTATCTGAGTAAAGAAGCCACACCTAGGGGCTGGGGGCATGGCGGCTCATGCCTGTAATCCCAGCACTTTGGAGGCTGAGGAGGGCAGGTCACTTGAGGCCAGGAGATGGAGACCAGCCTGGCCAACATGGTGAAATTCCGTCTCTACTAAAAGTACAAAACTTAGCTGGGCAAGACAGTGCATGCCTGTAATCCCAGCTACTTGGGAGGTTGACACAGGAGAATCACTTGAACCTGGGAGGCAGAGGTTGCAGTGAGTCGAGATTGTGCCACTGTACTCCAACCTGGACAACAGAATGAGACTCTGTGGCAAAAAACAACAAAAAAAAGAAACCACGTCTAACTTCTAAAGTAGCAGTTTTCATTGGAGTTATACCATATTACACTTATAATGTTCTATTTACATTCTCTTGGAGCCCTCAACAAGACTGCTACATGCCCCAAAAACCCACATAGGTTGAAAATTTTAATAGATACATAAAGGAATTATCTCCTTTGCATTTTATGGGCTTTTGCTAATTACACCAAATGCTGCTATACCCACAGCAATGTTTTTGTTTTTAAACTCTTTTAGCATAGAAGGTGAGATTTGGGGAATTCTACTTGGACCTTCCTACTAGAGTAGTCTTTTCCTCAAAGATTCAGGAGACAATAAAAAATTCTGATGACTGCTGAAATATCTATTTTAACTACATATTCAGAAATCAAGACATTAACCATGGAAGAAGTTTGGGATTCTACCCTCTCCTAATACAAAGTCGATTCGGGTAAAAATCTCCATTTATGACACGACTCTAGTCAAGTAAAATGGTATTCTGAGTTTTCAGAAAGTGTCCAGTGATCCCCTAAAATGAGAATGTGCCCATTTCCTCAGGTCACAATTGCCCTAGTAACAGCATTTTTTATTTTTTGGCAAAAAGCTAGAATACAGATTCACAGTGTTTACTTGTTAAATTATTCCAGGGGCTTCAAAAGTATTTGCCCCTGTTTTATGGAATTCCACCTGTCGAAACTGACCCCTGCCTGAAAAATTAGGAAGAGATTTTATTGTAACTCTATTGAGGTGACTTAAGTCAAGCTCCTGTTCAACAAATTTAGAGGAGCATGCCTTGGTTTCTGATCTTTTGGCCAATAGAAGTTGAATCTTGTAATTGGTTTTCCATTCAGTTACCTACTGGCTAAAAGATCTCTGCAAGTCAGACTTTGCTGAATACTGCATGGCTCTTGTGTGAGTCTGTTTGGGCTGCTGTGACAAAATACCTTAGACTGGGTAATATACAAACAACAGCAATTTATTGCTCACAGTTTTGGGGGCTGGGAAGTCCAAGATCAAGGTGCCGGCAGAGTCATTCATGAGGGCTCACTCTGTGCTTCAGTGTGATACTTTCTTGCTACCTCCTTACCTGGGTGGAATGGGGGAAGGCAGCTTCCTTCAACCTCTTTTATAAAGACACCAATCCCATTTATGAGGGTAAAGTCCTCATGATAGTATCACATTCCCATAGGCCCCACCTCTTTATACTATCACATTAGGTATTAGTTTCCAGCATATAAACTTTAGGGGACACTAAAGTTCGGACCATAGCAGGCTTATTTCTAGTGTCTATTCCCACTTTACCTGTGGAAGTCAAATGCCAAATGCCCCTGTACTTGCTTTCCTTCCTGGATATCTTTGCATGTGTTTTAAAATTAACATACAGTAAAAATGAGATTTTTATGGAAAAACATATTTCTATGAATTTTTTTAAATGTGTGGATTTGTGTAACTGTCACCACATGCAAAACGTAGAGCAATCCCATCACCCCCCAAAAACTCCATCATACTGCCCCTTTATAATCACATCCACCCACGACCCTAAACACCGTTCAAAATACCTAGAAGAGAATGGAATTTGGTATAGGTGAGATAGTACTCTCTGTGCTAGAATGAAACCCATTTGTTCACAAGTCAATCAGAAGTTGAAAGTCTAGTCTGAGAAAGATAAGAGCCATCAGATATTTTCAACTGACTAACTTCCAAAGTGATTTAATCCTTGCCTCAACCTTTTCCATGGTGGGTCAAAGTCAGGCTACACCAACATGTACACAATGTCTACATGGACCAGATTTGTTAAGGTCCAAGGTCCAAGGAGTCTGCTTTTTTCTTCTTTCTTTTTTTTTTTTTTTTGAGACAGGGTCTTGCTCTGCTGCCCAGGCTAGAGTACAGTGGCACAGTCATAGTTCACTGCAGCCTCTAACTCTGGTGCTCAAGCGATCCTCCCACCTTAGCCTCCTGAGTACCCGAGACCACAGGTGTGCACCACCAAGCCTGTCTAATTTTTTTATTTTTTGTAAAGACAAAAAATAAAAACTCTTTATCTATTTTACTTTATCTTTTGTACCCTTTATCTTTATGACTGATAAAGCTGTTGGGATAAACTGGCTTTAGATCTGAAGCCAAATGGCATTGCTAATACTTTTATTTGTTTTTTCATTTTTTTTGGTTGTTTTTGTTTTTTTGAGACGGAGTCTCACCCTGTTGCCCAAGCTGGAGTGCAGTGGCACGATCTCGGCTCACTGCAACCTCTGCCTCCCAGTTTATCCCAACAGTTTTATCAGTAATAAAGAATAATATTCTGATCTCCAGCTGCCTAATTTTTGGGTTTTACTCTTAATTCATTCCAGAATCTAGCTGCAGAAATAAGTAGATATTGTTTATGGGCCTCCTAAAACCCAATATCTTCATCTGTAGGGCTGAGAAATTTGTGAAATACACACGAGTCAAACTGGGGACCAATATAACATGTGAGAAGTAGAGTATCATAACTTGACAAGTGTTGAAGGCTTTACACCTTAGTCTTGAGCAAACACAGATAATAGGAGGGGAATTGACTTAAACAGCTCGCTGCAGGCCATGTCTGAAGGAAAGTAAAATGTTACATAGGCAGGACAAACCTTAAGAAACACAGATTGGGCTGGGCCTGGTGGCTCATGCCTGTAATCCCAGTGTTTTGGGGGGGCCAAAGTGGAAGGGTTGCTTGAACCCAGGAGTTTGAGACCAGCTTGGGCCACAAAAAGTATTAGCCCTGTAATCCCAGCACTTTGGGAGGCTGAGGTGGGCGGATCACCTGAGGTCAGGAGTTTAAGATCAGCCTGGCCAACATGGTGAAACCCCGTCTCCACTAAAAATACAAAAATTAGCTGGGTGTGGTGGTGGGCGCCTGTAATCTCAGTTACTCGGGAAGCTGAAGCAGGAGAATCGCTTGAACCTGGGAGGCAGAGATTGCAGTGAGCAGAGATCATGCCACTGCACTCCAGCCTGGGCAACAGAGCAAGTCTCCATCTCAGAAAACAAAACAAAACAAAACAAAACAAAAACCACAGCTGGGCAAGCAGTCCTCTTTTTCTGTTCCCCCACTCCCCTGCCCACTCAGATAGAAGAAGCAGCCAAGTGGCAAAGTCCCTCCAAGTGTTGAGGAGTCAAAGAAAGAGAGAGGACAAGATTCAGCCAATCATGCCCAAACTCTGGCTTTCAAACTAATCCACCAGGTGAATCATGCTCCTCCCTTAGTGAAGACTGAACAAGGGAAGTTAAAAAGTGAGGAGTGGCCAGGCTCTGTGGCTCACGCCTGTAAACCTAGCACTTTGGGAGGCCGAGGCGGGCGGATCACCTGAGGTCAGGAGTTGGAAAAAAGCCTGACCAACGTGGAGAACCCCGTCTCTACTAAAAATACAAAATTAGCCGGGGGTGGTGGTACATGCCTGTAATCCCAGCTACTCAAGAGGCTGAGGCAGAAGACTCACGTGAACCCGGGAGGCGGAGGTTGCTGTGAGCTGAGATCGTGCCATTGCACTCTAGCCTGGGCGACAAGAGCGAAACTCCGAAAAAAAATGAGGAGCTGTAGAGTGGTCAAGACCAATGGAAGTGAAGCAGTGTTGTTGTCTGGGGTAAATACCTGAGGTTCGTTGTCTCGCACTAAGAGAATGGAGCACGCAGACACACAAGAAGTGGGGTAGGAGTGGAGGTTTAATAGGCAAAATAAAGATAAATGGGAATAGCTCTCTCTCCTGCAGGAGGGCAACCGAGTGGGGCTTCCAGTCCACAGCGGAGTGCACAGGTTGTTTTTTGTTTGTTTGTTTTTTGAGACGAAGTCTTACTGTTTTCAGCCTGGGCTGGAGTGCAATGGGATCTCAGCTCACTGCAACCTCCGCCTCCCAGGTTCCAGCAATTCTCCTACCTCAGCCTCCCAAGTAGCTGAGATTACAGGCACCCACCACCATGCCCCACTAATTTTTGTATTTTTAATAGAAACTTCTAATACAGGAGTTAAAAAGAAATTATTTAGGCAGATAGTGAGGGTAAGAGAGTCCTAGGTACGGTTTTCCTTTTAATAAAAAGCACCCCCCAAATCATTGCTTTTGTAGCAAAGAGTAGCCTGTAAAATCAAACTGCAGATATAGATAAGCAAGCTGGAAGCTTGCATGGGCGAATGCCAGAAATTGTGCCAATAGGAAAAGGCTACCCAGGACTAGGCATGTTCAACATGGCAACTCCATCTTCCCTTTTCCTTTCCAACCACGTGTGCAGTAAGGAGCAGACAATATGGCCCTAGCCAAGTGGAAAGCCCATTTGCATAATAAGAAGATTAGGATGGGGTGATCAGCTTCTTCACACGCTGTGTAAACGTCACACCTAGTCCAACCGATCTGTGGGCCCTATGTAAATCAGACACAGCCTACTCAAGCCTGTCTATAAAACCCTGTGCACGGCCGAGTGCAGTGGATCACGCCTGTAATCCCAGCACTTTGGGAGGCCGAGGTGGGTGGATGACCTGAGGTCAGGAGTTCAATACCAGCCTGGCCAACCTAGCGAAACCCTGCCTTTATTAAAAAAAACAAAAAAGAAAGAAAAGATTCAAAGCTTAGTCCTCAAGTTAAATAGTCCAAACTAAACAACATGAAACTAAAAAACAACCATCAATTGCCCATTCCGAAGAGGAACATAGGAGTTTCAAGTGCTTTTTGAAGCATGTCTTTCCTCTGAGTATACCCTTTTCATCTCAACTTTCTCCTACTCTGCACAGCTGCGGGACCCACTGGGTGGCACACAGTCCAATGTGAATCAAAGTTAGCAATGAGAATCCTGGAGCTTGTTACAACAAAAAATAGAGAATTATTGGATTAAAATCTCCTGAGGTGTAATATTAATCCCACAGAGTTCAAATGTTAAAATAGAGTTAGCAGTGAATGGGGCAAACATTTTCACCATTTTTCCTCTTCCATTTACTGCTAGGAAGATGACGTTATCTTAAGCCTGGATGGCACTGCATGGCCAAACATCTACATAATAGGTTCTTTTTGTCCTTTCATTACTCCAAATAATTGTCCTGTTATCTGCAGCATTGCCAAGATAAGACCCTCTGCCAGATATTTAAAAATTTAACTTACTTCTTCAAGTCACATGGCCAAGTTCACCTACAGTTTTATATGTTGTTAGGATGGAGACAAGTTGCCTGAACAGGATCGCAAAAGAAAGTTCTGCAGCAATGTTGCTATAAGGTTGATGTGATGTAAAGAGAAATTGGTACTACTTTTGATGCTAAGAAAACTCTACAAAAGTTGGCCAGGTGCTGTGGCCTGCACTTTGGGAGGCCGAGGCAGGTGGATCACTTGAGGTCAGGAGTTTGAGACCAGCCTGGCCAACATGGTGAAACCCTGTCTCTACTAAAAATACAAAATTAGCTGGGTGTGGTGGCACGCACCTGTAATCCCAGTTACTCAGGAGGTTGAGGCAGGAGAGTCACTTGAACATAGGAGGCAGAGGTTGCAGTAGGCCAAGATCAGTCCAGTGCACTCTAGCCTGGGTGACAGAGTGAGACCCTATCTCAAAAAAAAAAAAAAAAAAAAAAAAAAGAAAGAAAGAAAGAAAGAAAAAAGAAAAAGAAAAGAAAAATCTGCAAAAATTTCTCCTTCTGAGTTAAGCTTGAGCTGGAGATTATCTGAATCCCAATAATTAATACCAGGATTTAGATGGCTAACAGGCTTCGCTTTAAGGATCCAAGAATAGTTAAAGGCTTTCGATGAGACCGATTATAACCAAATCATATTACTCATCCCCCAACACTGGTAAAAAGGCCTCTTCCTAATTCTGTCTCCTTCCCTTGTACTGCCTGTTAGGTAACTAGAGCACCCTAATGGCACTGGTTCCGGGTTCTTCTTCCTCAATGCAAACCCGCCAAAGGAAAAACCAATCAGAGAGAGGTGTTTTTCCCACCTCGCTCTAAGCCCCACCCCAACCAATCACAAACATCCACGCAGCCCTCCTGGGCATAAAAGAAGCAAACCCCCTACCGCTCTCTCTCTCTCTGTCTCCTGCCCAGCCCAGCCTGCTGCCTCCAATAAAGATCTCTTGGCTGAGCCGGTGTGCCGTGGTCTTAAGTCTGAGCGTCACTCTTTCACTGCCTTCCACATCTGCCTCAAAAGTCACAAAGCCAAGGTTGTAGGGCCAATTTAGGATTAAAAAGTACTGCTATCAAGAATGGTAGGCCAATTTTATGCCACAAAAAAATTATAAAATATAATGAGGAAGGCCCAGCACGGTGGCTCACTCTTATAATCCCAGCACTTTGGGAGGCTAAGGTGGGTGGATCACGAAGTTGGGATTTCGAGAACAGCCTGGCCAACATGGCCAAACCCCGTCTCTACTAAAATACAAAAAATTAGCCAGGCATGGTGGTGCGCACCCATGGTCCCAGCTGCTCTGGAGGCTGAGGCAGGGGAATCACTTGAACCCAAGAGGCAGAGGTTGCAATAAGCTGAGATCACGCCACTGCACTCCAGCCTGGCAACAAAGTGAGACTCCATCTCAAAAATAAATAAATAAATAAAATATAAAATATAGTGAGGACTAAAGTTTAATCTTTATCTTGCCCAAATTCCTATCTAAGGAGTCTGGAGAGTCATGCCCTACAAACCATAAATACTTATCAGATGGGTTTTATTTAACCCTATGTATCATGACTTACTTTCCAATCTGACTCTGGCATAACATTATGTGACAAAGAAGAGAGTCAAACTATTTTACCCCCAAACATGTTTCTTTGCCATATTTTGAAATTGCTCTGGCAAAGCTGTCCTTTGTGGGGCAAAATTTGCATCTGCAAAGAATTTCTATTAACATAGCTAGATCTTTTTCTTCCAGGCCCTCCGAATCCTTAAGAGAGTCTAGCACCTTTTAAAAGATCTGAATAGGAAACATTTGTCACCAATTGTCTCTAAGGGTGGCCACTGTAAGACTTCAAAAGAACCTTGATCTCCACAGTCTTTTATCTTATTGCCCAAGCTGGAGTGCAATGGCAGGATCTCGGCTCACTGCAACCTCCACCTCCCGGGTTCAAGCGATTCTTCTGCCTCAGCCTCCCGAGTGAACATTTTTTTCCTATTAATCCAAGGTCTTTAGACAAACTCAACCAATTGTCAACCAGAAAATGTTGAAATTTACCTATAATAATAGTAAAGCTGCCCACAAATTCTTTGCTATTCCTCCAATTTTGAGGTGGAGTCTAATGCCCTTCTAATCTGAACTGGCCTTAGTGTTTGCTCATCCAATAGAATACAGCACAAAGGACAATTGACCATTTTCTACAACCAGGCCTTAAGAGACTTAAGGCAGCTTACAGTGCTGCCTCCTCTCCCTTGGCCCACTGATTCTTGAAATCCATACTGTGAGGAAGCCCAAGCAGGCATGAGGAGGCCCATTTGGGGATAGATAAAGAGCACTTACCAAAAGGCCAAGGCTGAACTCCCAGAAGACCTCAGCCATGTGAGGCAGCGCCCATGGAAATAAAATCTCTATGTCTACTTAGGCAACTCTAGCTGATGCAATATGGAAAAAATATCAAGCTGTTCAGCTGAGCTCTTCCTGATTTCCTGACCACAAATCATTAGCAAAATAAAATTAAGTTAGTAAGTTTTGGGGTAGTTTGTTGCACTGCAAGAGATAATCAGAACAGGGCCTTTAAAAAAAATTCCTTTTTGTGTGTTAATATCCTGTGGCTGCTGCCCTAACAAAATACCATGAACTGGGTGGCTTAAACAATATCAATTAATTATCTCACAGTTCTGGAGACTGAAAGTTCAATGCTAAGGTACTGGCAGGGTTGATTTGATTCTAGGACCCCTCTTCTTGGCTTTGCAGATGGCCATGTTCACTCTATGTCTTCACATAATCTTTCTTCTGTTCTCACACATCCCCAGTATCCCTTTGTGAGCCCAAATTTCCTCTTCTTACAAAGACACCAGTCAGATTGTATGAAGCCTCATCTTAATCATTTTAACTCTTTATTTTTTATTTATTTTTTAAGCTTTTATTCTTTTGACATAGGGTCTCTCTCTGTCATCCAGGCTGTAGTGCAGGGGCATGTTCTTGGCTCACTGTAACCTCCACCTCCCCGGTTAAAGCGATTCTCATGCCTCAGCCCCCTGAGGAAATGGAATTACAGGCGCACGCCACCATGCCCAGCTAATGTTTGTATTTTTAGTAGATACAAGGTTTTACCATGTTGGTCAGGCTGGTCTTGAACTCCTGGCCTTGAGTGATCTGCCCGCCTCGCCCTTCCAAAGTGCTGGGATTACAGGCATAAGCCACCATGCCCTGCCCACTTTAACTCTTTAAAAACATCTCCAAATATGGTTACATTCTGAGGCACTGGGAGTTAAGTCTTCAACATATGGATTATGGGATAAATACAATTCAGCCTATAAATTGTGGATTAAGGAGTTTCAAAATAGAGCAAAATTACACATATGTGTTCAATGTACCACTTTTTTTTTTCCCCAGCAGTCCCTGGTTTTTTTTTCCACATACAAACTCAGCGCCCAAGTGTCCATGGATTCAAAACAACACATTAAAACATCATAAGCCCCTTTAAAATGGCTTTTTTTTTTTTTTTTTGAGATGTTGTTTCGCCCTTGTTGCCCAGACTGGAGTGCAATAGAGCGATCTTGGCTCACTGCAACCTCTGTCTCCCAGGTTCAAGCGATTCTCTTGCCTCAGCCTCCCAGGTAGCTGGGATTACAGGCATGCACAACCATGCCCAGCTAATTTTTTTATTATTATTATTTTTAGTAGAGACAGGGTTTCTCCATGTTTGTCAGGCTGGTCTTGAACTCCTGACCTCAGGTGATCTGCCCACCTCAGCTTCCCAAAGTTCTGGGATTACAGGCATGAGCCACAGTGCCCGGCCTGCTTTTAAGCCTAGTTCATTTTACCCTTTATATAGAACAGAACATCTGTTTAATGAACACCAAACATAAGGCAGGAAATATGGTATACAAGATGAAAAAGGAAGTTTGCCCATAAATCATGTGGGTAGAACCAGTTTTTTAAACAATGCATAAGGGGCAAATAATGTTTATAGTCATTCTGGAATCACAAATCTGGGAAAATTATCCAGTAAAAGCACTGCAAATCTCAAGTCCCTTATCATATAATAAGGAGCCTTCTGAGTGATTGTATGTACACCTGCTAGTCCAATTTATTAGCAATATTAATAAAGGCAATTATTTGATGTTATGCAGTTAGCTTTCTGTTTCAATTGCTTATTGCTCTAAAAGAAAAATCTTAGAGGCTTAAAGCAATAACAACCACTTGTTATCTTTTAATTATGTGGGTTATCTAGGCAGTTCTGTGGTCTGGCTTGTAGGCTTCTATGTGATTGCAGACACCTGGTCAGTCGTTGGGCCTGAAGTCACCTGGAAGCTGCATTAGAATAACTTTTCCTATCCATGGGGTCGCTCCTCATGGTCCCTCTCCCAGGATAGCTGGACTTCAACATGGTGGTTCAGAGCATCCCAAAATGCAGAAATTGTAGCTACCTGGGCTCAGCACAGAACATGACTTCCCCTGCCTTCTACTGGTTAAAGCAAGTCAGAGGCTAACATCAATTCAAGATGGGAGGGGACTCTACAAAGCTGTGACTATCAGGAGGTGTGGTTCACGGACCCCATTCCTCAGCTGCCCCAAGCTCCTTCTGGACGTTTTCAGTAAATCACTTCTTCTTCTTGAGCTTGGGCAATTGCAATGCTCTTCTATTTGCTCTCCCTATTCTACTCTCGCCCCTCTTCAGTCCATTCTCTTCTGTAGCCAGAAAGATCCCATAAAACATTGATCAGGATCAGCTGTGGTGTCTCACACCTGTAATCCTAGCACTTTGAAAGGCTAAGACAGGTGGATCGCTTGAGGCCAGAAATTCAAGACCAGTCTGGGCAGCATATTAAGACCCCATCTCTATGAAACTAAAAATGAAAAATAAAATTAGCTGGGTGTTAATGGTGCACACCTGTATTCCCAGCTACTTGGGAATGGAATGAAGCGGGATGATCACTGGAACCCAGAAGCTGGAGGCTGCAATGAGCTATGATTGCACCAGTGTACTCCATCTTGGGTGACAGCGCAAGACCCCAACTCTAAAAAGATAAAATAAAATAAAACAAAAAATAAAAACCTCCCATCAAGTTGGCTCTCAGGTCAAAACCCACTGCTGCTTCCTGCTCAGAATAAAGCTGCAGTTGTTAGTTCCTGCAACATCTCACATAGTCCTCCCACTCTTCCCTCTACCCCACGTCATCCTCCAATCTCATCTTCTATTCCTTTCCTGTATTTCACTCTCTGCAGCTACACAGGCCTCCTTGTTCCTCTTTAAGGACTCCATGCTTTCTCCTTCCTCTGTCTTTTCACTTGTTGTTCCCTCTGCTTGGAATGCTGTTCCCTGCATATTCCCCTGACTCACTCCCTCATCTCCTTCCAGTCTTCACCCAAATGTCACTTCAGTGAGAACTTCCCAGACCATCATCTTTTATTTATTTATTTATATTGAGACGGAGTTTCACTCTTTTTGCCCAGGCTGGAATGCAATGGTGTGATCTCGGCTTACCACAACCTCCATCTCCCGGGTTCAAACGTTTCTCATGCCTCAGCCTCCCGAGTAGCTGAGATTACAGGCATGCACCACCACGCCAGGCTAATTTTTGTATTTTTAGTAGAGACTGGGTTTCTCCATGTTGGTCAGGCTGGTCTCAAACTCTTGATCTCAAGTGATCCATCCACCTTGGCCTCCCAAAGTGCTGGGATTACAGGCGTGAGCCACTGCTCCCGGCCTGACCATCATCTTTTAAATAACAGCCTCCCACTTAGTTGTCATTCCATGTCCCCCTTCCTTGCTCCACTTTTCCCCTCAAAGCACTTATTGCCACCTAATAAGCTGAATAATTTTCTGACTTATTTAGCATACTTTCTTCCATGCCCACATGACTGTAAACTCTCTGAGGGCAATGGTTTTTTGTGAACAACTTTATTGAGATATAATTTACATGCCATAACATTTGCCCTCTCACAGTACACAATTCCATAGCTTTGAGTATCATAACAGAGTCATGTTATCATCATCACTATCTAATTTGGTTGATTGTTCAATTGATTGACTGGACTTTGGAGATCCTTTATTGTTCCCACACTGCAAAAATGAAACCTAGAGAAATTGAGCGATTGCCCAAAGTCACCTGGCTGACTAATGACAAAAACTGAGCTGGAATCCAGGACCTTAATTCTGAGGCCAGAACTCTCCCCACCTCAGGATTTCAGCTTTCTTCTCCTATGGTGCTCTGATTATTTTATTTTTTTGAGACAAAGTGTTGCTCTTGTTACCCAGACCGGTATGCAATGGTGTGATCTCGGCTCACTGCAATCTCTGCCTCCCAGATTCAAACAATTTTCCAGCTTCAGCTTCCCGAGTAGCCGAGATTACAGGTGCACACCACCACACCCAGCTAATTTTGTATTTTTCTTTTTTTTTTTTTTTTTTTTTAGACGGAGTCTTGCTCTGTCGCCCAGGCTGGAGTGCAGTGGCGCGATCTTGGCTCACTGCAAGCTCCGCCTCCTGGTTCACGCCATTCTCCTGCCTCAGCCTCTCCGAGTAGCTGGGACTACAGGCGCCCGCCAGCATACCTGGCTAATTTTTTTTTTTTTTTTGTATTTTTAGTAGAGATGGGGCTTCACCGTGTTAGCCAGGATGGTCTCGATCTCCTGACCTCGTGATCTGCCCGCCTCAGCCTCCCAAAGTGCTGGGATTACAGGCGTAAGCCACCGCGCCCGGCCTAATTTTGTATTTTTAGTAGAGATGGGGTTTCTCCATGTTGGTCAGGCTGGTCTGAAACTCCCGACCTCAGGTGATCCGTCCGCCTTGGCCTCCCAAAGTGCTGGGATTACAGGCTTAAGCCACCGTGCCTGGCCTGCTGTTCCAGTTTCTATTTCTTTGCTTCTTTGATCTTCTGCCTGGTTGTTCTATTCATTATTGGACACAGGTAATCACATCTCTCACTTTTATTGTGTTGTGAAATCTATTTTTCTGCTAGATTTTCTCAGTTTTTTTGCTTCAGGTATTTCAGAACTCTGTTATTAGTTGCCTAAATGTTTATAATTGCCATATCTTCTTTATAAATTCATTCTTTTAGCATCATCAAATATCCTTATTTGCCCTAGTAACAACTTTTGTCTTACAGTCTTTTTTTTTTTTTTTTTTTTGAGATAGAGTCTTGCTCTGTCATCTGGGCTGGAGTGCAGTGGCACAATCTCAGATGGCTGCAATCTCCGCCTCCCAGGTTCAAGCAATTCTCCTGCCTCAGCCTCCTGAGTAGCTGGGATTACAGGTGCCCCCCACCATGCCCAGCTAATTTATTTGTATTTTAGTAGAGACTGGGTTTCGCCATATTGGCCAGGCTGGTCTTGAACTCCTGACCTCAGGTGATCTGCCCTTCTCGGGCTCCCAAAGTGCTGGGATTACAAGCATGAGCCACTGTGCCCAGCCTTAAAGTCTATTTTGTTTGCTATTAGTGTAGCCATTCCAGACCTCTTTGGCTAGTGTTCATATAGTCTATCTTTTTCATCCTTTGACTTACTTATTTGTGTCTTTGAATCTAAGGTGTGTCTTTTATAGACAGCATATATTTGTTTTTGTTTTTGTTTTTTTTTTGAGATGGAGTTTCACTCTTGTTGCCCAGGCTGGAGTGTAATGTTGGGATCTCGGCTCACCACAACCTCCACCTCCTGGGTTCAAGTGATTCTCCTGCCTCGGCCTCTTGAGTAGCTGGGATTACAGGCACCCTCCATCACGCCTGCTTACTTTTTCTAATTTTAGTAGAGACAGGGTTACACCATGTTGGTCAGGTTGGTCTCAAACTCCTGACCTCAGGTGATCTGCCTACCTTGGCCTCCTAAAGTGCTGGGATTACAGGCGTGAGCCACCGCGCCTGGCCGAGGCTCTTAATAGGTACTCTACGGTCATCTGTTGAGCAAAGGAGTAAATCCTCATATGTGAAATGGGCTGACAGATCCGTCTCTAACTACTGTACAGAGTCATGGGGGTCATCAAATATAACCACTGAAGTTCAAGTCTCTTTAATATGTTAACATGTTATGTAAATTTAAGTGAGTAGTGAAATCCTATTTAACTCTAAGCCCTAGGCCAAGGTCCAGAAGTCTAATTGGGTCATGTTTAGAAGGCGAAATTGTTACAGGAAAGGGGTCCGGATCCAGATCCCAAGAGAGGGTTCTTGGATTTCACACAAGAAAGAATTCAGGGAGAGTCCATAGAGTAAAATGAAAGCAAGTTTATTAGGAAAGTAAAGAAATAAAAGAATGTTTACTCCACGGACAGCGCAGAACATTCCCGAAAGTAAGAGAAGGAGGGCATTCACCCTAGGTACAATACTTACTTATAACAGGATTAAAAAATATATATATCATGGGGATAAGTGCTCTTCTACAAGGGTTTGTGATAAAGGATTAATTTTCTTAATGACTATATTTTGCAAGAATCGATATTATTATCTTTAAAGCAAAATTAGGAATGCTTCGTTCTCAAGACAGTGGGATATCAGGACACCCCCATGTCTGTGTGTGTTTAGTAAACTTTATCAATGTGTTCCCTTAACCATAAACATCTAGAGGCTAGGAATACCTGACTTTCTGGGAACGTGGCCCAGCAAGTCCCAGTCTCATTTTTTTTCTAGCCCTCACTCAAGATGGAGTCACTCTGGTTCGGACACCTCTGACAAAACTGCTATGTTTGAAATATAACAAACATATAAGTTATTTCTGGACTTGTCTCTTCCTCCCCAGTCTACCTCCAGTCAACTCCATCCTCAACCTCTCTGGGCTCTTCTTTCTCGGGTTCAACTTCTCTCTTCCCTCTGTTCCCTCATGAAGCCAGATTCAAAGTTAGTGCAAGGGTAAGGCCTTTATAAGCTCCAAGCCAGTCCTCAACAGAGGTCATCCTGATCCCTTATTCTCACACACCTGCTGTGGTTAAAATTGGGATAAAGGGGCTGGGAGAGACCCTGCTCAGACCTTGATCCAAAATGACAGGTTTCAGTATAGTATTCTAGAAATTATCTTAATGGTTTATTTGGCACCAACTCAACGAATGAGGTAGCCCTAGGATGCCTTATTGGTTCTCCTAATCCTCCTCACTACTCTATAAACAATTACTTCATTAGATGCCTTTCAGAACATTTGTAGAGGATTTTCTTTCCTGGATTCTGCCTCCAGCTCTCACTGGGCTTCCTCCCTTTCTCTCTCAGGCTTGCGAGGTTGCTGGCTTCCCACTGCTGCTACTTCCCGAGTGCATCAATAGCTCCTGTTGTTCCCTTAATCCTATTCATATTCCTTGGTTTCTAATGTAACCTCATCTCCCTGTGACTTCCCTCTAAGGCCAACCAGTGTTGTCATAAAAGCAGTCCCCCCAGGTCCTTCTCTGCTGCCTGAAATCTGGCCAAAAGTTGACTTCATCACCCATTCCTCACCCAACAGTTATTGGAAAAATAAATATACCAGTGTTTTGTTTTATTTTTTTAACAACAAAACTCCTGGAAAGAGGGGTCTTTACTCATAGTCTCTGATTTTTTTTTTTTTTTCATCTCAACCCCATGGTATGGTTTGGCTGTGTTCCCACCCAAATTTCATCTTGAATTGCAGCTCCCATAATTTCCACGTGTTGTGGGAGGGACCCAGTGGGAGATAATTGAATTGTGAAGGTGGTTTCTCTTATACTGTTCTCATAGTAGTGAACAAGTCTCACAAGATCTGATGGTTTCATAAGGGGTTTCCCCTTTTGCTTGGCTCTTTCATTCCTTCTTTGCCTGCTGCCTCCTCCATGATTGTTGAGGCATCTCCAGCCACGTGGAACTGTGGGTCCATTAAACCTCTTTTTTTTTTTTAATAAATTACCCAGTCTCAGCAGTGTGAGGACAGACTAATACACCCCACTTCTCCATCATATTTTCATCCCCACTCTTCCACAAATGCTATTTGTGTCAATATCATTACTGACCTCCATGTTGCTAAATGTATGGACCAACTCTCAGTCTTATTCTGACTGAGAGTCTTATTCTGAGCATTTGACAGAATCGAATCCTCCTTCCTCCTTGAAACACCATTCCGAGGTTTAGAGGTTTAGGGAAACCTCTATACCATGGAGGTCCTGGGGCCCAGTCGATGGGCCTCTCTTCTTCTCCAATGATGTTCATTCCCTCGGTGAATTTATCCAGCCACGTGGCTTATGTACAATCTGCATACTGATCTATAATTTCCATCTGCATCCTGGGCCTCTCCCTGGAGTTCCAGCTGCATATATCTACCTTTGCAATATGTTCACTTAGGTCTCTCATGGACGTCTCAGGCCAAACTCCTGCTTTTCCATACTTTAGTAAGCAGCAACTCGATTGTCTGATGCTTAGCCTAAAAACCTTGACATCATCTGTGGCTCCTTTCTTTCTCACATCCCCCATCAGTAAATTTTATCACATCTACCTTCAACATATATTCAGATTCTGACCTCTTCCCACCACCTCTACTGCTACCACTGTGGTACAAGGGTACAAGTCACTGACATGTAAACATGTCCTTGTTCAAAAATACATCCCTTTACACAAGTCTCCCACCAGCTACCACCCAATGCATGGTTAGTTTTCTCTCATTATTTTGGTCTGAGTTCTTTTATAAATTTTTATATTTTTATTTATTTATTTTTGTGACAGGGCCCTACTCTGTCTCCCAGGCTGGAATGTAATGGCATGATTATACCTCACTACATCCTCCAACTCCTGGGCTCAAGAGATCCTCCCATCTCAGCCTCCTGAGTAGCTGGGACTACTGGCACGTGCCACCGTTCCTGGCTAATTGTTTTAATTTTTCTTTTATAGAGATGGGGGTCTCTCTATGTTGCCCAGGCTGGTCTTGAACTCCTGGGCTCAAGCGATCCTCTTGGCTTGGGCTCCCAAAGTGCTGAGATTACAAATGTGAGTCATCATGCCCAGCCTCCACTCCCTTTAGAGAGGTCTTCACCAACACACTCATCTGAGGTTGCTCCCACTTCACCATCACCTTTTTCCAGCCATTACACAATTTTATTGCTTCCCGATTTCTTTTCTTTTTAAAACAGAGTTTCACTATTCTTGCCCAGGCTGGAGTGCAGTGGTGCGATCTGCCTCCTGGGTTCAAGCAATTCTCCTGCTTCAACTTCCGCCTCCTGGGTTCAAGCGATTCTCCTGCCTCAGCCTCCCAAGTAGCTGGCATTACAGGCATGCCCCATCACGCCCAGCTAATTTTGTATTTTCAGTAGAGACGGGGTTTCACCATGTTGGTCAGGCTGGTCTCAAACTCCCAACCTCAGGTGATCCTCCCACCTTGGCCTCCCATAGTGCTGGGATTACAGACGTGAGCCACCACGCCCGGCCCTACTTCCCTATTTCTTATCACTATGTAAAAAATATATTTTACATGTTATCTGTTTTTTTCTGCTTCGTCTTGTAAGTGTGTGTAACTTCTACGCTGTGAAGTACCAAGAGCCTGCTACAGGGCTCATTTGTATTATGACTGTCAATAAATATTTGTTATATTACCAAATAAGGGCTCTACAAAGCCCTTCTGTTTCTAAGAATGTTATAATGAATATACTAATGAATATTGGTGGTTTCCTTAAGCCTCATGGTGTTGTGTTAGGAAGGAAATGAGATAATGGCATGTTGAAAGCACTTTGTCAACTACGAAACATTATCTGAATATAAGAAGGTGTTTGTGTCTGGGCATGGTGGTTCATACTTGTAATCCCAGCACTTTGGGAGGCTGAGGCAGGTGGATCACCTGAGGTCGGGAGTTTGAGACCAGCCTGACCAACAAGGTTAAACCCTGTCTCTACTAAAAATACAAAAATTGCCCGGCATGGTGGCAGGTGCTTGTAGTCCCCACTACTTGGGAGGCTGATACAGGAGAATTGCTTGAACCCGGGAGGCGGAGGCTGCAGTGAGCCGAGATGGCTCCATTGCACTTGAGCCTGGGCGATGGAGTGAGACTCCAACTCAAAAAAAAAAAGAAGAAGGTGTTCGCATGAATAAGCATTCAAGTTTCCTAAAACGAATGTCTTCCCTGAAGGAGGAGGACCCTTCTATTTGGTCCTGGCCAAGGCAAGCTCATAAACTGACGAGGGCACATGTATGCACTCAAGACTAAGGGCAAAGCTTGCATCCTATGTTTATGTTTCATTGTTCTGTAATGCTTGTTTTGGCTTTATTATGTGAATTCAAAATATCAAAGTATAAAAAACTCAGTAGGGGATGGCCCCTACTTAATGGAATGGCCAGTTTCCTCTGCTTTGAAATTGGTCCCCAAAGTTTGCTTCCCAGGAGCCTTATATGTCAGGTGTATGAGGAAGATCATCTTAGTTCAAATCTTTTCCCCTGGACATTCTATTTTTTTTTTTAATCTTAGGTAAAATAGAAAATACACGTACATACTCAGCAGTATGAATGCATGTGGGTTTTCCCCCTCCTCTTTACCATTTTAAGGAAAGCTTCCCCTTTATAACCAAAGTCAAGAGTAAGGTTGAGGCAACATTGAAGGGGAGAAATGCTACCTTCTTTTTGTTTTAAAATTTTATGGCTGGGCGCGGGGGCTCACGCCTGTAAACTCAGCACTTTGGGAGGCCAAGGCGGGTGGATCACTTGAGGCTAGGAGTTCAAGACCAGCCTGGACAACATGGTGAAACCCCATCTCTACTAAAAATACAAAAATTAGCCAGGTATGGTGGCACATGCCTGTAGTCTCAGCTACTCTGGAGGCTGAGGCACGAGAATCACTTGAAACTGGGATGTAGAAGTTGCAGTGAGCCAAGATTGCACTACTGCATTCCAGCTTGGGTGACACAACAAGACTCTGTCTCCAAAAAACAAAAAATAAAAAAAGTTTATTCCAAGTGTTTGACCTCAGGATTTTCAGAACTTTTTTGGTCAGCCGGTGTATCTAGGTCAGACATTTGAGATGTGGTTTTGTCATGCACTGTGGGCCGTGTCCCGTCAGCCATCTGCCCACACCTCTGCTCCTGGCCCACTGAATACACTCACATCTAAGTACCTACACGACATTCATCCTTCTCTCGTCGCCTCTCCAGCAAAATGTTCGAGCAAAAGACAGCAAGAGCCTGTGAGCACCTACCCACCACATACTTCCTTGGGATACAGTATCCTGACTCAGAGACAGACGCGGTGCACAGTAAATTATATCCAGCCATCCCATAGGATTTCAGCCACTGTAACTCTCTGAGAAGACAGAATTTGTGGCAAAGGGTAATGAAGAGGGTATGTGTTTCCTCCTCATTTGTAGAAGCTAAAGCTATTTTTCCTTAAGGCTGAGCTTGTAACCACAGTATCTGCAGCAATCCCTGCCCTCTCAGTAGACAACATGTTTTTCTGCAAATGCATCGCACAGACCATGAGAGATGCAAGGTGATCTCTGATAGAAGGGACTGGTAGTCAAGTAAGATAGATACTCCACATAGCATAGTGCCCTGTAGGAGATAGGTAATGCATAATAGCAGAGTAAGGCCTCTGAGATTTTTTTTTTTTTTTTTTGAGACAGAGTCTGGCTCTGTCCCCCAGGCTGGAGTGCAGTGGCACCATCTCAGCTCACTGCAAGCTCTGCCTCCCAGGTTCACGCCATTCTCCTGCCTCAGCCTCCCAAATAGCTGGCACTACAGGCGCCTGCCACCACGCCCTGCTAATTTTTTTGTATTTTTAGTAGAGACGGGGTTTCACTATGTTGGCCAGGATGGTCTCGAACTCCTGAACTCGTGATCTGCTCACCTCGGCCTCCCAAAGTATTAAGATTACAGGCTTGAGCCACCATGCCCGGCCTGCCTCTGAGATTTTTCTGCAAGGGAAAAAAAATCACTTAATTTTGCATAACTCTATACTTCCTCAATTTATATCACAGAACCCTTGACACTTATTTCTCTTAAAACCAGTGTTCTGTGCAATGGCCTTTGGGCAACGCTGTTGTGAACAAACCCTTAGATTTGTGAGCAAATTTAATTAACTTTATTTCAGACCTTGAGAATGTGAGGAAGGGCTAATTGGGGTTGCATTTCCTTACCAAGCTGTCTCACAGTGACTCTGCACCAAATTAAGCCAGAAGTGCGAGCGTGTTCCTGAAGAGCAGGGCAGAAAGCTTCACCAAAGCCTCCCGCTCATGATGAAGAAATATGATGTTCTTCACATCAGAATTGCAGATATTTTTCACATAAGTGCATTCCAACGAAATAACTTTACATTTAGGGAAGCATCCTTCAGAGGAACTGCATAATATTTTTCAAATTCAACCACAGAATTAATCATGTTCGCTCCCTGTTTTATTTTAAAGAGGAAAAAATGTCAGAAAGTAAAGGCGGTTTTCTTGTTTGTTTCTGAGATGGAGTTTTGCTCTTGTCACCTAGGCTGGAGTGCAGTGGCACAATCTCAATCTCGGCTCACTGCAACCTCCACCCCCCGGGTTCAAGCGATTCTCCTGCCTCAGCCTCCTGAGTAGCTAAGATTGCAGGCATGCACCACCATTCCCAGCTAATTTTTGTATTTTTAGTAGAGATGGGGTTTCACCATCTTGGCCAGGCTGGTCTCGAACTCCTGACCACAGGAGATCCACCTGCCTTGGTCTCCCAAAGTGCTGGGATTACAAGCATGAGCCCCAGCGCCTGGCCAAGGTGTTTGTTTTGAAAACAAATATAAAATCAAGTTTCCCCAAAAGGAGTTTTGAGGTGTCATTAGAAGATAATAAGATGAAGAGGGAAAGGGCATTCTGGAAGGGAAGCCTGGGACGGGGTGTCCTGCTATGGCTGGAGTGGGAACTGAGGCTGGGAAGAAGGCAGGTGCCAGATCACAGGAAGCTCTTAGTGCTAATTTAGGAGATTTGAACACGTTCCTTCAAGAGGAGGCTTTGACAACTGTTATTAGGAGAGAAATGTGACCTGATTTCTATTTTAGAGCCTTCAACCTGGCTGCCTGGTAAATTGAAAGTTGAGTTGGAAGAAATGCAGATTGGAATCAGGCAGACAGAGGAGGAAGCTACTGCAACAGTCCATGCAAGAAATGGCAATAACTTGAACTGAGACAGTGGCAGAATGGAACTGAAAGGAAGGGATGGATGGTAGGTGATATGGCTTGGCTGTGTCCCACCCGTATTTCACCTCGAATTGTAATAATCCCTAGGTGTCAAGGGTGGGGCCAGGTGGAGATAATCGAATAATGAGGGTGGTTTCCCCCATACTGTTTCCATAGTAGTGAATAAGTGTCATGGGATCTGATGGTTTTATAAATAGGAGTTCCCCTGCACAGGCTTTCTCTTGCCTGCTGCCATGTAAGACGTCCCATTGCTCTTCCTTTGTCTTCCACCATGATTGTGAGGCCTCCCCAGCCATGTGGAACTGTGAGTCCATTAAACCTCTTTCCTTCGTAAATCACCCACTCTTGGGTATATCTTTATTAGCAGCATGAGAACAGACTAATACAGCAGGAGGTATCTGCTTGTCAGAAGGGTTGAAGGAGATGTGGGCTAAATTCAATGAATGGATGGCTATTGGCTCACCTTCCTCTGTGTGTGTCAGTACAAGAGCTTTGCACTGGGATCAGGCAGGCCAAGGCCAGTGTCTCCTCTGGTGCTGTGACTGTTTGCCTTTTAGAACTTGACCATTCACCTCCCAGGGTCAAGCTCTGCTCAGTAAAATAAGACAGAGTGGCTAACGCCCAACCCTGACATCATGGGAACTCATTCTATGTCTTCATTAAGGCCTCCATAAAATTAGAAATTATTGCACAATTGCCATTTTCTGCCTTATTTATACATTGCTCTGATTCTCTATCACAGTATAAAAACCTAAAAAATATCACCCTCAAAATATAGTGGCTTAAAACAACAATTTATTGATTGTTCACGGTTCTCTGGGTTGACAGGGCTCAGCTAGGGACTCTCACTTGGTTTTCTCATGTGCTGGAGCTGTAGTCATCTGAGCTGGGGTGGACATCCAAGATGGGACACTTACATGGCAGGCAATTGATGCTGGCCATTGGTTGAGAGTTCAACAAGGGCCATTGGCCAGTGTGCTTACATATGGCCTTTCTTCATGGCTTGGGCTTCTCACAGCATTGCAGCTGGGTTCCCAAAGGGAACACCCCACAAGTAAGCTTTCAAAGAGACCCAGGCAGAATCTGCAAGGTTTCTTTTGACCTATCTTTGGAAGGCACAGACTATCACATTCACCACATTGTATTGGTTGAGCAAGTAACTAAGGTCAATCAGATTTATAGGAAGGAAAATTAAACTCCACTTCTTGTTGAGAAAATGGAAAAGTCACATTACAGGAGAACATATGGGAAAGGAAATACTGTTGCTGCTATTTTTGAAAAATACAATCTGCTATATAGGTATTTGAAAACATAACCATTTTTCCCACTAACTCTTTGAGAATGGGAACTTTTGCTTATTTTATTTTTATCCTCCCTCTTTCCTTTGTTCTATATCCCAATCTGCATGCCTACTCTATGTCAAGACTAACATCATACATATTCTAGAAAGTAAATGGGTTTTGTTAAGTTTGAATTGAGAGGGTAAAAGGGAAACCTGCACTTTATTAAGTGAGGAGAACAAAGAGTGAATGAATCTTTACAAGATTATTTTAGGGGTGTGGACAAACCTTTCTTTGTAATTTTATTTTTTAGATATTGGGTCTTGCTCTGTCACCCAGGCTGGAGTGCCATAGTGCAATCCCAGCTCACCGCAGCCTCAAACTCCTGGGCTTTGGCAATCTTCCCACCTCAGCCTTCCAAGTAGCTGGGACTACAGGCATGCACCACTGGGCTTGGCTAATTTTTTATTTGTATTTTCTTGGAGATACTGTGTTTTGCTATGTTGTCCAGGCTGGTCTCAAACTGCTGGCCTGAAGCGATCCTCTCGCCTCGGGCTCCCAAAATGCTGAATTACAGGCTTAAGGTACGGCATCCAGCCTGGGCTTTTTTTGTCTCAATTTGTGGATTGACTGTGTATTATCAGGGTTGTCCAGTGAAACAAAATCAATAGGAGAGACACAGAGATGATAGATGGATAGCTAGATAGCTAGGTGGTCAGTCGATAGACACGTATCTCGGTAGATAGCAAAACTAACTAAAATAAAATGTTGAGGGCAGTAGAGGAGATATGGGGGTGCTCAGAGCAGAGAGTGAACAACTGCTGTGAGGGTTGACAACACCCACAGTGAGAAATGGCACATGTACCTCATGTACCTCCCAGCCCATCACTTGACAGAGCCCTCTGTGTGCCCTACTCCCGTTAGTCCATCTAAAATACCCAAGGCTCATTGTTCTATTGCCCCCTGAAGATCTCTAGGCAAGATCGTCAACTCTTATTTGTTGAATCCAGTATCTGTCAACTCTGGGTACATAATAGAATCACCTAGGGGAGACTTAAGACATACTCAGACTAGGCCAGGCACAGTGGCTCATGCCTGTAATCCCAGCACTTTGGGAGGCCAAGGTGGGTGGATCACCTGAGGTCGGGAGTTCGAGACCAGCCTGACCAACATGGAGAAACCACATCTCTACTAAAAATACAAAATTAGCTGGGTGTGGTGGCGCATGCCTGTAATCCCAGCTACCTGGGAGGCTGAGGCAGGAGAATCGCTTGAACCTGGGAGGCAGAGGTTGCAGTGAGCCAAGTTCACGCCATTGCACTCCAACCTGGGCAACAAGAGGGAAACTCTGTTTAAAAAAAAGAAAGAAAGAAAGAAAAAAGACATAATTATACTAGACATCTGAGTATCCCAGGAGGTCTGCCAGGTAGAGGAGGCAGAGCCACATCAGAGAGAGGCTGTGTGAGTGCATCATGAGAGCAGGGGCCTAAGAGAAGAACGCAATGTCCTAGAGAGCATGGCCTGCATCAGATGAGAATCCAATGCTAGAGTATCTCTAATAAACGCCCACTCTAATAAC
This sequence comes from Symphalangus syndactylus, assembly GCF_028878055.3. Taxonomy (NCBI): domain Eukaryota; kingdom Metazoa; phylum Chordata; class Mammalia; order Primates; family Hylobatidae; genus Symphalangus; species Symphalangus syndactylus. The sequence continues at coordinate 64,942,861 of NC_072431.2, read as the reverse complement.
CCTAATCTCACTGAGGAAGAACTGGAATTTAGGCATCTTCTCTCTGAAGCACCATAGCAGAAACATCAGGACTATTCTTTCCTCTTCCCCTCCATGGTGGTCTGAAAAATGTCTCCCACCTCTCAAAAATATCTAGGTCCTGTTCCCTGGAACTTGCAAATGTTAACTTTTTTTTTTTTTTTTTTTTCCGAGATGGAGTCTCACTCTGTCACCCAGGCTGGAGTGCAGTGACGTGATCTCGGCTCACTGCAACCTCTGCCTCTGGGTTAAAGTGATTCTCCTTCCTCATCCTCCTGAGTAGCTGGGACTACAGGCACGTGCCATGATACCTGGCTAATTTTTGTGTTTTTAGTAGAGATGGGGTTTCACCTTGTTGGGCAGGCTGGTCTTGAACTCCTAACCTCAAGTGGTCCACCTGCCTCGGCCTCCCAAAGTGCTGGGATTACAGGTGTGAGCCACCACGCCTGGCCTGCAAATGTTATCTTATTTGAAAAAAGCATGGCTGACACGGTGGCTTACAGCTGTAATCCCAGCACTTTGAGAGGCCGGGATCAGAGGACTGCTTGAGCCCAGGAGTTCAAGATCAGTCCAGGCAACATAGTGAGACCTTGTCTCTACACTTTATATATATATATATATATATAAATTAGCTGGACATGGTGGTGCATGCCTGTAGTCCCAGCTAATTGGGAGGCTGAGGTAGAAGGATGGCTTGAGCCTGAGAGTTTGAGGCTGCCGTGAACTCTGATCACGCCATTGCACTCCAGCCTGGGTGACAGAGCAACGCTCTATCTCAGAAAAAAAAAGTCTTTGCAGATGTGATTAATTTAAGGACCTTTGAGATAAGGAGATTGTCCTGGGTTAGCCAGGTGGACCCCAAATGGAACCACAAGCGTCCTTATCAGAAAGAAACAGAGAGACAGAGGCAGTGTGACCACAGGAGCAGAGATTGAGTGACACAGCAAAAAGCCGTGGAAAGCCTGCAGCCACAGAAGCTGGAAGAGGCCAGGAATGGATAATCTCCAGAGCACTGGAAGGAGCTCAGCCCTGCTGACACATTGATTTCCACCCAGGGCTACCAAATTCAGATTTCTGGACTCTAGAACTGTGAGAGAATACATTTCTGTTGTTTTAAGCTACTAAGTTTGTGATCACTTATTACAGCTGCCACAGGGAACTAATATGCTCCCTTCTGCAACCCTGGAAGAGCTGTGCTTATTAAAAAGTACAGACAGGCCAGGCATAGTGGCTCACACCTGTAATCCCAGCACTTTGGGAGGCTGAGGGGGGCAGATCATTTGAGGTCAGGAGTTTCAGACCACCCTGGCAAACATGGTGAAATCTCGTCTTTATTGAAAATACAAAAATTAGCCAGGCGTGGTGGCACCCACCTGTAATCCCAGCTACTTGGGAGGCTGAGGCAGGAGAATCACTTGAGCCTGGGGGGTGGAGGCTGCAGTGAGCCAAGATCACACCACTGCACTTTGACCTGGGTGACAGAGCGAGACTCCGTCTCAAAAAAAATAAAAGTAGAGAAAAAAGATAGAAAGTAGCAGGGAAGAAGCAATGTATGGGCAGCTCCAAGCCTGGATCCATCCATCCTGATCTGGTAGCAAGGAAGAAAGCTATTGAATTACATTCAATTCATCAGTATTTGGAATAAAAAATATGAAAGTTTTTACTTAGGGCAGACTGGGCTCCTTAGATATCCAAATATAAGGCTGAAACAGGTGAAAGTGAGTGGAGAAACTATGAAATTGACTCACAATATTATCCACGAGCAGGTTCATGGAAGTAGGTAGGAAGAGTGATGGTTTAAACAATAAACAAAGGCTGGGCGTGGTGGCTCATGCCTGTCATCCCAGCAGTTTGGGAGTTTGAGACCAGCCTGGCCAACATGGCAAAACCCTGTCTCTACTAAAAATATAAAAATTAGCCGGGCATGGTGGCACTATAATCCCAGCTACTTGGGAGGCTGAGGCAGGAGAATTGCTTGAACTGGGGAGGCAGAGGTTGCAGTGAGCCAAGATTGTGCCACTGCATGTCAGCCTGGACAGGGTGAGAGTCCGTCTCAAAAAGCAAAGCAAAACAAAAACAAAAATAAAAACAAACAATAAACAGAAATCTCATATGAGTACCTGGATTGCAAGCACCTAAATGGAAGAAAGGCAGAAATACTGACAGTGCCTCCAATGAGACATAGCAGATGGACATCCCTGTCCTTGATAGAGCTCTCTCTGAGCCCTGCCTCAGAGGCTGGTGGGTCAGCTGTGCAGAGTAGAGGGGATGCGCCCCTTCTGGGCCAAGGGGGGCTAGGCCTGTCCATGGGCTGCGGCAGTGGCTCCCACCATTTAGGGCAGGAATAACAAAGCTTTCACTGGAGAGCACCTAAACCACAAGAGTCCTGCTGTCATCTCTGATCCTTACAGTAACAGTGCAAAGTGGTTATTTCACACCATTTTCCAGATGAGAAAAACAGTGGGTCCAAATAGTTAAAAGTAACTTGCCGACTGGGCGCGGTGGCTCACACCTGTGATCCCAACACTTCGGGAGGCTGATGCAGGCAGATCACGAGGTCAGGAGATAGAGACCAGCCTGGCCAACATGGCAAAATGCCATCTCTACTAAAAATACAAAAAATTAGCTGGGAATGGTGGCGGGCACCTATAGTTCCAACTACTCTGGAGGCTGAGGCAGGAGAATTGCTTGAACCCAGGAGGCAGAGGTTCCAGTGAGCAGAGATTGCACCACCGCACTTCAGCCTGGGTGATAAAGCGAGACTCTGTCTGAAAGAAAAAAAAAAAAAGAGTACGTCCTGCAAGGCTTCCAGAGAGATGAGAAATGAAAAATGCAGTATCTCATTGTTACTATGTACTATTAAAATGTTATTAATACTATTCCTAGTTACTGATCAATCTTATTATTTTACTTTCATAAAGAACAAAGGTATAAAGGCATCTAATTGTTACTATATATTGCTAAAATGTTATTAATACTATTCTTAGTTATTGGTCAATATTATTGATCATATTCCTATATTTTCATAAAGGAAAAATATAGGAATATTTCCTTTATGAAAATACAGGAATATGATTGAAATATTCCTATATTTTCATAAGGGAAAAAAATTTATAAAGGTTTTCATATGTTCATTGAGGTTCTATCTCAAACACCCTCATTTTTCTGAAAGAACATCTATTTGATCACACATTTTTTCAACCATGATTGACAAGACCCTAACCTCTGCAGTTGAACAGAAATTACTATATTTGAAGGGGGCATTGTCAGTATATAACCAAACTCAGAGATTAAGTATGAAACCTCAATTCTGGTATGAAACCAGAATGCCAACTTACTAATTTACAGATAGGAAATACGACAGTTAACCTCACATTATTGGCAATCTAAGAAAGGCATTTTTCCCTAAAGAAAAGCGAAAAAACAATTCACTTTATAGACTTTGCACCTTTAACTTTTTCCTAACAACTATAGCAGGAACTATACTTAGCACCCGCTCTCCTAATACAATATTTTCGTATTTTTACTAGAGACGGGGTTTTGCCATGTTGGCCGGGCTGATCTCCAACTCCTGACCTCAAGTGATCTGCCCACCTCAGCCTTCCAAAGTGCTGGGATTACAGGTGTGAGCCACCACATCAGCCATTCTGGGTAGATTAAAGGTTAAGTATTAAAAATAACCTAAAGAGGTAGCATAATATTGCTATGTATTTCTGAATATATAGGCTGTTCTATTCAGACACCACATGCACACACACACACGCACACACACACACAGAGATGTGGCTGACTGCCACAGCTACTATTTAAGACTGTCACTAGGGCAGTTACTATTGTCACTACTTGAGACCGTCATTACGAGACTGAATGAAAGGGCAAACGTAGAAGTGAAAACTTAAGACAAAAAAAACTATTTTAAAGGAAGGGGTCAGGGTAAGAAGAAGAGGGCTCCCTTCTTCTAGTGAACAAGGGCAGCAGCCCCGAGCTTCTTCAGTGCTTCATATTTATTGGGTGGAAAGAGCAGGGAGGACGAGGTAATGGTTGGTCAGCTGCTTAATTGATCACAGGTTCATATTATTACTAACAGGCTTCAGACGTACCTAATCACAAGAAACACTGTGCTTGGGGGCGTGACTGCCCTCGGCATTCCTTCTGGGTGGCAGACGCAGTTTGTTGGTCTGCCAACATTCTGCATTCATGAGAAACAGTTTGCTGCTTACTCATATAGCCTTCGGTGGTATACTGAGTTGATCACGACCCTCATTCTTTCTGCCTCCAACACACAGACACGTGCTTGGTATTCCAAGTGACTTCGCTCTCTACTGGTTACTTGGTTTTACTTGCTATCGCGTGTCCTTTTCAAAAGTAACATTCCTTTTCAAGAATTCTCACCGCTCTCCGGTAGTGGGTGTTTTGAGTCATAGCCTCCAGGCCTTTCGGCGGAAAGGGCGTGCAGTGAAAAAAAAAAAAAAAAATGTCAGTGTTTGGATCTAAGAATGTCTTTGTGCAGTTCTCTTACATGAATGACAGCCTGGTTGGATACCGCAGCCTGGGTCATACCCTGATCGCTCGAGAACATGTCAGTCAGTGACTTTTGGAATTGACGGTGGAGTGGGACACTTATCTCTATCCCCTCCCTCTGTTTCGAAACTTCTTCCCCAAGAAATTTAACAGTTAGATGTTTTCTTATTTAAGTTTACCTAGGAAGAAAGCAGTATTTTAGAAATTTCCAGCTTGTTTCTTTTTTTTTTTTTTTTTTGAGACTGAGTTTAGCTCTATTACCCAGGCTGAAGTGCAGTGATACGATCTCAGCTCACTGCAACCTCTGCCTCCCGGGTTCAAGCAATTCTTGTGCCTCAGCCTCAGCTGGGATTGCAGGCACCCGCCACCACACCCAGCTAATTTTTGTATTTTCAGTGGAGATGGGGTTTCACCATGTTGGCCAGGCTGGTCTCAGATTCCTGACTGACCTCAAGTGATCTGCCCACCGCAGCCTCCCAAAGTGCCGGGCAGACAGGCGTGAGCCACTGTGCCTGGTCCCCAGCTTGTTTCTTCAGTACTGGGAAGCATTACTGGTTCATGTCATTTGGTACCATATATTCAATGAAATTTCCATGAACTTTCCAACAAAATACTTTTTGGAAACTTAGTTCTAAAATCAACCTAGAAAACTGAAGAAAAGTTCAAAAATGGAGACTAATCAATCAGAAATTCCTCTTCAGTTATTGACCTATCCTAAAAGCTACAATAATTAAGTAGGTGAGTGGTGGCTTAAGAACCGACAGACCAGTAGCCTATACTGGAGAGCTTACAGATAGACCTATATGCAGAAAAGATTACTCAACAAATAATTTGGGGGCATTTAAAAATTATCTAACCCCCCCATATTATCTCTCTCTCTCTCACACACACACACACACACATACACACACACACACACACATAATTTCTGGATAGATTTTTATTTTTATTTATTTATTTATTTATTTATTTATTTTTGAGATGGAGTGTCACTCTGTCCTCCAGGCTGGAGTGCAGTGGTGCAATCTTGGCTCACAGCAACCTCTGCCTCCCAGGTTCAAGTGACCCTCCTGCTTCAGCCTGGGAATACGGGCATTATGCTCAGCTAATTTTTTTGTATTTTCATTACAGATGGCGTTTCGCCCTGTTGGCCAGGCTGGTCTCGGTCTCCTGACCTCAAGTGATCCGCCCTCCTCAGCCTTCCAAGTGCTGGGATTACAGGTGTAAGCCACTGCACCTGGCCATTCTGGGTAGATTAAAAGTTAAGTATTAAAAATAACCTTAAAAAGTAACATAATATTGCTCTGTATTCTCGGTACAGGCAACACCTTCTGGAACCTGGCACAAAAATCAAATATCACAAAGGAAAAGACTGAGACATTTTCCTATATAAGAATTAGAAATTCTTGGGAAAGATGCAAACTCAAGAGCCAGAATTTGGGGGGGAAAATGTTACTAAGGAATATAATACACAAATGGTTAACATTTATGACATTACATCTCTTTCATGTAGTTTTGTTAAAGGTGATCATACAAATTGGGTCATTCTTGTCATAACCAACGAAAACAGAATAGGGAAACCAGGGTGGAACGTGCTCTCGGGGTGTGTAACATTGCTCTGAGAATGTAATTCTCTGCAAGCCTGGCTGCAGAAACTGCCTGCTGTCACCTGAAACCCTACTAATCTAATAGCTACTGAAACAGCTCGCTGAGATTCCACAACTGGTCTCACCCACCGCTGTCACTCACCCATCAGAGCTTGCGAGCTCCCCAAAACTCACTGGTGCCAATGAATTTTCTTTCAAGACAACGCACAACATTTTCCTTTGTTTTTCGTTTTTGTTTTTGTTTTGTTTCGTTTTGAGATGCAGTCTGCCTTGCTCTGTCACCCAGGCTGGAGTGCAGGGGCGTGATCTTGGCTCACTGTAGCCTCTGCCTCCCGGGTTCCAGCGATTCTCCTGCCTCAGCCTCTTGGGTAGCTGGGATTACAGGCTCCCACCACCTCATCTGGCTAATTTTTATATTTTTGGTAGAGACGGGGTTAGGTGATCCACCCGCCTCAGCCTCCCAAAGTGCCGGGATTACAGGTGTGAGTCACCGTGCCCAGCCTGTTTTTCCTTTTTTTTTTTTTTTTAAATAAAATCTCCAATCTCCTCTTTGTTCTTTAGACATACCGAAGGCCACCTCGTCTGTGTGTATCCCCCAAATGACAATTCCTGCCTGTCAAATAAAACAGTTGAATTTAGAGATTCATCTCTACATTTTTATTTTGACTTCAACAGTTTAAATTTGGGGATGAAATAAATGATAAACTCATAGACTGAATTTTCCATCTTGATATCTAAATCGGAGGCTGGGCGCAGTGGCTTACTCCTATAATCCCAACACTTTGGGAGGCCAAGGTGGACGGATCACCTGAGGTCAGGGGTTTGTTTGAGACCAGCGTGACCAACATGGCAAAACCCTGTCTCTATTAAAAATACAAAAATTAGCCAGGCGTGGTGGTGGGCACCTGTAATTCCAGCTACTCGGGAGGCTGAGGCAGGAGAATGGCTTGAACCTGGGAGGCAGGGATTGCAGTGAGCCAGGATGGTGCCACTGCACTCCAGCCTGGGTGACAGAGTGAGACACCATCTCAAAAAACAATAATAAAATAATAAAAAAAAAACTTGTTGAAACTTTTTACAACTCCCTCAAATAAAGCAAGGCCTCGACTTGGGGAAAGTAACTCTATAATCTTTTGTTTTTTTTTTTGAGACAGGGTTTCTCTCCTGTTGCCCAGGCTGGAGTGCAGTGGTATATTCTTGGCTCACTACCACCTCCACCTCCCGGGCTCAAGCTAACCTCCTGCCTCAGCCTCCTAAGTAGCCGGGACTACAGGTGTCCACCACCATGCCTGGCTAATTTTTGTATTTTTAGTAAAGATGGAGTTTCACCATGTTGCCAGGCTGGTCTCAAACTCCTGACCCCAAGTGATCTGCCCACCCCAGCCTCCAAAATTGCTGGGATTACAAGTGTGAACCACCAAGTCCAGCCTACCCCGGCCATTCTATGATCTTTCCTAAGCTTCCATGAGCAGCCATGGTCCCTCACCTCCAGCAATGAAGTGCCCTGACATTCCAGAGGAGACCAGAATTTTGAGGACTAAGCTCACCGGAATTCACTGTGTAACCACTGGTATCAACGAAGCTGTGTTCACGTACCTAGACTGAAGTTACAGAAGAGGATATGAAGTTTAACACCTACTCTGCCAACTCAGCCCTGTATTCTGCCTCATTCATATATGGGTATATCTCTGCTCTAGCTTTTACACAGACCAATGTCTCTGTTTCTCTTGTTCTATCATCTGAAACTCAACAGCAAGGAGTATTTATTTGGTTCTCTTTGTAATCTTCCTATCACGCCCTTGGACTTGCTGCCTCTACTTAGAACCTTCCTCTTTTCTTTCCCTTTCTTTTTCACCTTCTCTGGTTTATTGCTACCCAACCCTCAATCTCAGCTTCTTTCTTTTCTTCAGAAACCACATGTGCTTTCATTCCCAATGATTTACTCAATGCCTAGGATAGCCCCTTGCAAATACTAGGATCCCAATACATATTTCTTGGATAAGTAAGTAAATAACATATACAGATGCTACAAATGTGTAAGGAAAATGTTGCATAGAATTCGGCACAAAAAAATGGGCAGAACTTATGAACAAGCAAGTCATAGGAAAACAATATATCAATTGGGTCTAACGAGTGAGGTACTGTTATATACTATAAATAGCTTATGTCAGGATAATTTTAGAGGGAGGGATTTTGTCACTATCAGAGTAAAACTTGTACATACCCTTTGGCCCAGCAATCCTGGCTCTACACAGTAATACACTGTCATATACACAAAGGTACTCATTGAATCACTGTATGAAATACTCAATAATTGGAAATGATTCCATAATCCACTCTTAGAAGAATAGTAAATATGTCAGGCTGAAGTCTAGATCACAGTCCAGGTGACTCTCTTTAAAGATGTGAATTCAGGCTAGGCACAGTGGCTCACGCCTGTAATCCCAGCACTTTGGGAAGCCAAGTGGGCAGATCAAGAGGTCAAGAGATTGAGACCATCCTGGCCAACATGGTAAAATCCCGTCTATACTAAAAAAATAAAAATAAAAAAATAGCTGGACGTGGTGGTGCTAGTCCCAGCTCCTCGGGAAGCTGAGGCAGCAGAATCGCTTGAACCTGGGAGGCAGAGGTTGCAGTGAGCTGAAATCGCACCACTGCACTCCAGCCTGGATAACAGAGTGAGATTCCATCTCAAAATAACAAAACAAAACAAACAAACAAACAAAATATATATATGTGTGTATATATATATATATACATTTATATATATATATAAATTCAAAGGCCCAGTCTCTCTTCAAGTTGTGGTTCTACCATCTTAGAGTCCTTTCTTTTCACTGTGTGGATGAGGTAGAGAGCGAGGATGACGTTATGAGATATTTTCTGGTCAGCCTGGAAGTGTTCTTCACCACCTGTGCCCACCACTTAGTTACATGGTCCTACCTCTCTCCAAGAGGAGCTGGGTTCTTCCTGTGTACATGGGAGAAAAATTAAAAAGTTGCTCTGGAAATAGTTTCAAGGTCATTTGCTTCAGAATGCATACAGGGAATGATTTCATATTTTTAAAAACTGCAGTGAATGTGCTCTTGCCCTTATGTAATAGTTAACATTGTTGTAAGTACGTTAATAGTTAACATTTTTCTAAGTAACAGTATATTGCATGGAGTTTTTTCTGTTGCCCTGAAATTAATGACTAGAGTTCAAAGTTGTGTCAAAATGGGCTTAGCATTTCCATATTCTATTACTTTTTTTTCTTTTTGAGACAGGGTCTCACTCTGTTGCCCGGGCTGAAGTGCAGTGGCACAATCATAGCACACTGCAGCCTCCACCTCCCAGGCTCAAGCAATCTTCTCACCTCAGCCTCCTGAGTAGCTGGGACTATAGGCACAGGTCACCACACCCGGCTAATATTTTCATTTTTTGTAGAGACAAGATCTCACTCTGTTGCCCAGGCTGGCCTTGAACTGCTGGAGGATTACTCAAGTGATCCTCCACCTCAGCCTCCCAAAGTGCTGGGATTACAAGCATGAGCCACCATGCACAGCAAACATTTCCATATTCTACAGAGGACTATACCCAAATGTCACCCCCGCACCTCAATCATCTGAGACTCCACTCATGTACAAGTGTAAATAGGGAAGATACTGTGGGGAGGGGATGGAGAGTCACTGGAGCCTTGACAGGGGGCAATAGTTATACTCTGAGTTTGTTTGTTTGCTTGTTTGTTTGTTTGTTTTTTGGAGAAGGAGTCTCGCTCTGTCGGCAGGCTGCAGTACAGTGGTATGATCTCGACTCACTGCAACCTCCGCCTCCTGGATTCAAGCCATTCTCTTGCCTCAGCCTCCCGAGTAGCTGAAATTACAGGCACCTGCCACCAAGATGGGCTAATTTTTGTATTTTTAGTAGAGATGGGGTTTCGCCATGTTGGCCAGGCTGGTCTCAAACTCCTGACCTCAGGCAACCCGCTCGCCTCGGCCTCCCAAAGTGCTGAGATAACAGGCATGAGCCACCACACCCAGCGTTTGTTTATTGCTTAAACCATCATTCTTCTTACCTACTTTCATCAACTAATTTTTGTATTTTTACAAGGACAGGGTTTTACCATGTTGGCCAGGATGGTCTCGATCTCCTGACCTTGTGATTCGCCCGCCTCGGCCTCCCAAAGTGCCAGGATTACAGGCGTGAGCCACCGCACCCGGCTTCTAAGGCTTTTTCTTCTGTCCCCAGGAGGACTCCAATAGAAAAACATGCCAAGATGCAGGGAGTCTGCTAGAATTGGACATTTGTGTCACCTGCCCCAGCCGTGTGTTTGTTGAGCTGAGGAATCCACGTGGTCACTCAAGTGCAGTCCTCAGGACAAAGAGAAGTATAGTGAGGAGTTGTTGGAGGGTTTGTCATGGATCCCTGGAGTCTGGAAGCCTGTGTGAACCACAGCCACTCCCCTTCCAGAGATTTCTCAATGCAGGAGGCTCACTGCACCACAAGGGCAAAAGGCAACTGTAGGGTAGTGTGCCCGGAAGAAAAGGATGCGTAGACGGAACGAGTCATCCACACTCCACCTCTCCCACCCTTTGGAGAATTAAAAGACCTTCCTGGCTGCTGCAACTGCTCACAAGGAAGCCCCGTGGTCAGAGGAGGGAACAGACACAGTAGGGCTGCCCAGCCAGCAGGCAACACGCTATTTGTCAGAGGTCGCATGATCTGATGGTTGGGGGGCAAAGGAAGAAAGCCATTTGGGAGTCCAGATGAAGGATGGGTTGAGGTGTAGTTGAACTTGACCTTAAGAAAACTCACATTGCATCTATGAAGATACCAATGGCTACATCTGCAGAAGCAATAGGGAGTTAGGACCAGAAATACCAGAAAAAAACCTGAGGAACCACTGAAAAGTGACAATTATTTCCTGAATCCCCTCTTCTTTCCCCCAAATGACTAGAGGACCTGGAGCATTAGGGGAGAGTAGCAGGTGGCTCATCTCAGAGCTAGGCCTTGCTTGCCAACTCTTCTCCACTGGGAGGTTGGTGAAGACAAAGAGAGGAGAGTTTAGAATGAAATATTAGAGTAAAATCAATTTTGAGACTGAAGTCTTAAAATAGACTGAATGTAATCAAAAGTGACTGAAGTTATTGGATCTCCCAGAGAAACCCTTAGTGGCCAAGAACAGGTGATTTGATACCTCGTGGTTGGTCAGAAAGAGTATAAAGGGGTTTTATTTTTATTTTATTATTATCATTATTATTATTGAGACAGTCTCACTCTGTTGCCCAGGCTAGAGTGCAGTGGCACAATCTTGGCTCACTACAGCCCCCACATCCCAGGTTCAAGCAATTCTCCTGCCTCAGCCTCCCTAGTAGCTGGGATTACAGGCACCCGCCACCATGCCCGGCTAATTTTTGTATTTTTAGTAGAGACAGGGTTTCACCATGTTGGCCAGGCTGGTTTTGAACTCCTGACCTAAAATAATCCTCCCGCCTCTGCCTCCCAAATTGCTGAGATTACAGGCATGAGCCACCATGCCCAGCAAAGTTTTATCTTTATTCCCCACTAAAGTAAACTTCCGGTTAGCTTAAATTATGTCTTTGAATTAAAAGAACAAAGTGAAAAACTGTATCTTGGTAATGCTCTCTGCTTATTAGGTTTACCTGGAGTTGAGTAAACATTTTGAAATTTCCTTGTTTTTTTAAGCTATGGATCATTCCTTGCTTATACCCTTGGTTACTAATTCTGCACCATTACTTTATCTTCTCCCCTTTTTATCCTGCCTTCAGTGGTGGATTGGAGTTCCATGCGTGCTCTCCTACGTTCATTACTTTGCATTATTTTTCTATTAATTTTTTATACGGTGTGCTTTCCTTGATTCTGACTTTTATTTGGCTAATTTGATTTTCTGCCACATCAGTTCAGCCTTTTACTGTTTCACTAATGATCTGATTTTGGTTATTGCATTTCTCTTCATGGACTGGCTTTGTATATTAACTGCAACATCTTTTAAAGCACCTCTTGAATTGTAAGTAAGATACGTTTTGGGGGGCTGACGATTACTTGATTTTAAATCCTAATCCTTCCATTTAAAAACTGTGGTTACCTTATCATCATAGAGAAAGGGATAAACCAAGAACTTTGAATTCATTGTGATATGTTCCGTAACGGCAGCGAGAAGCTGGCAGCGTGCATTTAAAGAGCCGAGAGAGATTTGGGCCAGTGGAGACAGAGAGGGCCATGTGAGGGTGTTCAATCTTTCGCCTTCCCTGGGCCACACATAAAATACACTAACACTAACAATAACTGACAAGCTAAAAAAAAATCCAAAAAGTCTCCTAATGTTTTAAGAAAGTTTACGAATTTGCACTGGGCCACATTCAAAGCCATCCTGGGCCACATGCAGCCCGTGGGCTACGGGTTGGACAAGCTTGATCCAAAGATTCAGTGTGATGGAAGTAGGAATTGCTGGGTTTGTGTGCTAAGATTAGAAGTCAAAAAAAGGGTTAGATCCTGCAGGTTCTTGTATGATCGAATCAAGTATAAGATTTTATCCTGTAGAAAAGGTACTCCTTAAGTACATACCCTGGACTCAAGAAACTTCAGGTTATTCTTGTCACATGTCCTTGGATTTTTTATTTATTTTTATTATTATTATTTTTTGAGACAAGGTCTTGCTTTGTCACGCAGGCTAGAATGCAGTGGTGCGATCTCACTGCAGCCTGGACCTCTTGGGCTCAAGCAATCCTCCTGCCTTAGCCTCCTGAGTAGCTGGGACTGCAGGTGTGTGCCACCACACCATCTAACTTTTTAAAAATTTTCTATAGAGATGGGGTCTCACTGCATTGCTCAGGCTGGTCATGAACTCCTGGGTTCAAGCAATCCTTCCACCTCAGCCTCCCAAAATACAGGGATTACAGGTATGAGCCACCATGCCTCGTTTCAGAACACGATTTTAAAAGTATTGATCAGGTGTGGTGGCTCTTGCCTGTAATCCCAGCACTTTAGGAGGACGAGGCAGGCGGACGACTTGAGATCAGGAGTTCGAGACCAGCCCGGCCAATATGGTGAAACCCATTTTTGTTTTTACTAAAAATACAAAAGTTAGCCAGGCATGGTGGCAGGTGCCTGTAATCCTAGCTACTCAGGAGGCTGAGGCAGGAGAATCACTTGAACCCAGGAGGCAGAGGTTGCAGTGAGCCAAGATTGAGCCATTGCACTCTAGCCTGGGTGACAGAGTGAGACTCCATCTTAAAAATAAATAAATAAATAAATAAATAAATGAAAGAAAAGTATGAATTAAACAACATACACTCTATGGCATAGAATACAAAATCAAACTAAAATGCTAAGATAAAGCTGAGGTCCGTCCGGGTATTTCTGGTGGCCCACTCCGGGCCCACAGGAGTGCCCGTTCACTCCCATATACCACTTGGGATATCAACTAGGAGACTCCATCAGCATCCCCACAACCTCTCAGTAAAGGCTTCACGCCCTGAAGAAAGGGCTTCCTCTTAATCCTTCCCACATAAGCCATGATGGGCTCTAGTTAGATGGTTTAGCTGTAACAACATCCCAGCCCTTCAGAAGCCAGTGCTCCAAACAAAGATAAACTAAGGACAGTGTTCTCCACTAATACTGATGTATTTTCAATTTATGCAATCCAGAGTGCAGTGGTCTGCACTGTCCCCTGTCTGCAATGATTAATGGCCTGGCCCTAGCTAGGGTCCAGAAAGAGAGAGCCAGGGGAAGGAGACGCAGTGGGTTTTATATTATCATGGCTGCAACAAACTCATTCGGTGGTGTCAGCGCTGACTGCCGGGTTCTGATTATGAAATATGATGCATGTTGAATTTAATGACTTTCTCTGCCCTTCTGGTGAGTTCACTGCTTCCCAATGTCATTTTCTGTTCTCATCTGAGTGGTAATAAAAGGAATATCATTGACTGTGGTAGCTCTGTAACCATGGTGTGTTTTACAATAAATTGCATTTTGAGACCTTTCTCCCCAGGGGAAAAGTGCATGGTCAGAAGGATTATTCTGAGATGGGCTCTGGGACCCCAGTCTCCAAGAGGATGGGGAATAAGGTGAAGCTGCCCCTTTTTGGAGAATGATTCCCTAAGAACACTCATTTTTCAAGCAGTTATATATCAAAGGTCAGTGAGGACCTGTGGAAAATGATAAAACACAGTTTCCAAAACAAAAATGACTATGGGCCAACCAGAATCAATGCAGGCTAGACAAGGTCTAACCTCTCAATAATTCAAGAAGGGGAAAACTGGGAGAATAGAAACTCAAAACCGGGATGGCAGTCCTGAAGGTCCTGTTCTTTTTGTGTGTGTTCAAACTAACCTTTTGTTATTCTCCTATGGGAAGTTCATCCCCATTTGGGGATAGGAAGAAGGAGAAGAAGAGAAATACTTAGTGAGTGATAACTGTGTACCAGACCAGTGCTAGGCACTCCACGGCACAATGTCACCAACTCTCACAGCACGTGTGTAAGCCAGGCCTCATCACCCCCAACTTGTAAATAGTGAAGTTTAGGCTCAACTAAGTTGAACAATGTTCCTAGAATCCCAGAACCAGTGGGGGTCAGGGCCAGGGGTCCAGTTCAGGGGCATCTGATGCCAAGAAGTGTGTTCTGCAGGCCAGAAGCACCGGTCTTACCTAGGAGCTCAATGGAGATGCAAACTCTCAGGTCCCTGCCCCGCTGCACCTGTGAAAGTGTGAGAAGCACACTTTACCCTCCAAGCCATGAAGCTGGCAGGGGGTGGAAAGTTTCCTAACATTTGGGGCCATTAGGACATGCTCCTCTCTCCACTGTCCAGAGGGACTGCTGTGTTATGTAGCAGTGACCAACAGAACTTTCGATTCATTCATTGGTCATCCTGCTGGAAGTAGTGTTTATTGAGGACAGGGCTGCTCAAACCTCAGTGTCTGACAATTGCCTCTACTGCTGGTCAAAGGACAGGTTCCTTAATTCTGTGCTGTAGTAGTTATAGTCCTCCAGACAAAAAGAACTAACGAGAGAAAGAGAAAGATACATAGATAAATACACAGATAGATAGATACATACATACATATATACACAGATAGACACATACATATATACGTACATAGGTGACAAATAGATACATAGATACATGATAGATACATACATACATACATACATAGATCTGTATATACAGATAGATACATAAATAGGTACATAGATAGATATATAGATAGGTACATAGATACATAAATAGATAGATGCATAGATAAATGATATATAGATACATAGATCCAGATAGATAGATGATATATAGATACACAAATACGTAGAGATAGACAGATGATAGATACATAGACAGATACATAGATAGGTGATATATAGATAGATAGATACATACAGATAGATGATTGATAGATACATAGATGATTGATACAAAGAGACATAGAGATAGATGATGATAGGTGGATAGAGATAAATAGATAAATAGATACATAGATAGATAGATGGACTGATTTATGTTAAGGAGAAGGCTCATAACATTATGGAGGCTGACAAATCTAGACTCTGCGGGTCAGACTGTCAGGCGAGACCTGGGGAACAGCTGATGCTGCAGTGTAAGTGAAGGCCAGCCATCTGCTGTCAGAATGTCCTCTTGCTTGGGGGAGATCAGCCTTTTGTTCCATTCACATCTTCTACTGATTGGATGAGGTCCACCCACACAAGGTGGGGCAATTTGCTTTACTCAAAGTCCACCAACTTAAATGTTAATCTCATTCAAAAACAACCTCATAAGAACATCCAGAATAATATTTGACCACGTATCCAGATACTGTGGCCAGCCAAGTTGACACATAAAATTAACATCCCATGTATCTTGATTGCAGTAGTGGTCACGCACATCTAAATATGTGGGAAGAATGACGTGGACCTATACTCATACATGGCACCAATGTCACATATTTGGTTTTTATATTGTCCTATCGTTATTTAATTATTCAATAATTATTTCAATTGCTTAAAATTAAACAATTGTTTAACAATTATTAAGACAGAAACATCGAGGCCTCCTACGGGAGTTCACTTACTATCTTTGCAACTTCCTGTGTGTCTAAAATTATTTCCAAAAAAAAGTTGATTTTTTTTAAAATCATGCAGACTCCTACCCATTTGCAGCTGCTCTTCCCACTTTCCTAGCTCCAGGATTCCGATGCACTTGGACTATTGGTGATTTGCTTGCAAAGAGGCTACTGCTGACCTCCATGTAAGAATTGTCCCTAACAGAGGCATAATCTGCCTGGAGCTGTGATTTAATATGTGCAACAAGGAACTATGCTATAGCACTTCTCTACCTTAGAGGGGAAAAAAGGAGTAGCAAATTAGAATGTAGTACTGCAAGTAAACAATAATCCTTTGCAATTTTTGGTGTATAACATCATTCAGTATTAGTAAAGGGAAGGACAGTGGGGGGTGTCTCTTCCAGATACTCATTGGACAGCTGAGACCAGAAACATGAATTGCCTCCCTCTTGAGTTACCTGTCCAGGCACTCTCCTCCTTAGTAACAAAATCTGGACCAGAAGCAGAGCCCTGGGACTCTCGGGGCCTAAGCCAACCAATCACAATCTCACTTCCAGATTAGTTTCACAGGACTTCCAACACGTTGTCATACTTCATTCTCTCCAAAGTGCTCTGCGGTAGGGAGGGTAGATATTGCCAAGGTCATTTTACAGGTGCAGAGACCAAGGTCAGAAAGGCAACTCTCCTTGGGACAGTGGACTTGGCAGGTGCTCTTTCCCCTTCAAGAAAGTTAAGTAACACATCTTAAATCCCACAGATCCAGACTTACTAACACTAAGACAGTCTGCAAACAAGCACAGCCAGCCCCAGGATGTGGTATTAGCTCTGTTGAAATATGAATCAACATCCCTTGGCTTATCCACCTTCCGATCCCAGCCCAGGCACTAATTGTATTAACTACGAAAAATCCTATTGGGGTCCTAGTTTTTTAATGTTTAAAGCGACAGCATGGAACTAACAAATGAAGGATTGTTTGTTTGTTTGTTTTTGTCTCAATTTTCTCTGTGATTTATAATCTAGCCTGTACTTTGGAAAAGCTCACATATTAAGATAATTGTCAGTAATTTTCTGGCTTTTGCAAAAGTCTCTGTGCTTGCACAGTGGAGACAGAAGATAGTGTGACAAGTGGCAGAAAATAAATGCCTATACCGGCAACTTGGGGCCACTTTACCTCAGGCTCTGTTCCCCACTTTCCCACATGTAAACCATTACAGATTCCAGTTGAATCTACTTCTTTCTTCAAAGTAAGACTTTATTTATTAGGAAACTTTTGGGTTCACAGCAAAATTGAACAAATTGAGCACAGTGTACAGAGACTTCCCTTATATCCCCAGCCCCCACGCATACACAGCCTCCCCCGCTATTAACATCCCCCTCCAGAGTGATACATTTATGGGGAACTTGTATTGTCACACCATTATCAGCTAAAGCCTACAGTGTACATTAGGGTTCATTTCTGGTGATGTACATTCTGTGGGTTTTGATGAATGCATAATGATGTGTAGCAACCATTATAGTGTCATACAAGTATTTTCTTTTTTTTTTTTTCTTTTTATTTGAGATGGAGCATTGCTTTGCCTCCCGGGCTGGAGGGCAATGGTGTGATCTCAGCTCACTGCAACTTCTGCCTCCCAGGTTCAAGTGATTCTCCTGCCTCAGCCTCCCGAGTAGCTGGGATTACAGGTGCACACCACCATGCCCGGCTAACTTTTGTGTTTTTAGTAGAGACGGGGTTTCACCGTGTTGACCAGGTTGATCTCCAACTCCTGACCTTAAGCAATCCACCAGCCTCGGCCTCCCAAAGTGCTGGGATTACAGGCATGAGCCGCTGCACCTGGCCACAGGTATTTTCACTGCAGTAAACATTATCTGTGTTCTGCCTGTTCCTCTCTCCCTCCCCTCAATCCCTGACAAACTCTGATCTTTTTATTGTCTCCATAGTTCTGCGTTTTCCAGAATGTCTGATAGTTACAGTCATACAGTTTGTAGCCTCCCCAGATCGGCTTCTTTCACTTAGTAATATGCATTTAAGTTTCCTCTATGTCTTTTCATGGCTTGACAGCTCATTTCTTTTTAGCATTGAATAATATTCCATTGGCAGGATACGCCCGTTTACCCATTTATCTACTGAAGAACCTCTCGCTTGCTTCCAAGTTTTTGCAATTATGACTAAAGCTTCTATAAATACCTGCATACAGGTTTCTGTAGGAACATAAGTACTCAATTCCTTTGGGTAAACACCAAGGAGCCCAATTGCTGGATTCTAAGGTAAGAGAATGCTTAGTTTTGTAAGAAACTGCCAAACTGTCTTCCAAAGTGGCTGTACCATTTTGCATTTTCACCAACAATGGATGAATGCATTCCTGTTTCTCCACAGCCTCATCAGCATTCTGTGTTGTCAATGTTTTGGAATTTGGCCATTCCGATAAGCGTCCAGTGGTGGTTCTACTTTAAAATGTGCCTCGGCCTGGCACAGTGGCTCATGCCTGTAATCCCAGCACTTTGGGAGGCCGAGGTAAGCAGATCACCTGAGGTCAGGAGTTTGAGACCAGCCTGGCCAACATGGTGAAACCCTGTCTCTACTAAAAATACAAAAATTAGCCAGGTATGGTGGTGCACACCTGTAATCCCAGCTACTTGGGAGGCTGAAGCAGGAGAATTGCTTGAACCCGGGAGGCAAAGTTTGCAGTGAGCTGAGATCACGGGTCACTGCACTCCAGGCTGGGTGACAAGGCGAGACTCCATTTCAAAAAATAGATAAATAAAAGGTGCCTGAAATGCATGTTTATCTCTGGATCCCCATAGCCCCAGCCAAAATTCAGGCCTCTCATCATTTCTTGCCTTCTTAACTGTGACTCCAACAAGAGTCTTATCCTCTTTTTTTTTTTTTTTTTGAGAGAGGGTCTCCTTCTGCCACCTAGGCTGGAGTACAGTGGCTCAATCATGGCTCACTGCAGCCTCAACTTCCTGGGTTCAGGCAGTCCTCCTCAACCAATCCTCAACCTGTGGAGTAGCTGAAACTGCCAGTGCCAGCCACCACGCCCGGCTAATTTTTGTATTTTTTGTAGCGACAGGGTTTCACCATGTTACCCAGGCTGGTCTCAAACTCCTGGCTCAAGTAATCCACTGGCCTCAGCTTCCCCAAATGCTGGGATTACAGGCATGAGAACTCATTCAAAGGCTTTTCATCTTCTTTAAAATGCAATTAAAATTCCCTAGTTGGGATTCCAGGTCATCCATGTTCTGCCTCTTGGACCCTATTACTCTTTGTTATCCACCCTCCAGAACCACTGGCAGCTTCCCATGCACCATTCACCTGGTGTCCAATGGCCCTTTGCCCTAGCTACTCTCCCTGATCTCTGCCCTCGATAACTCCTGGTTATTTTGTTTATTTATTTATTTTTTGTCGGAGTCTCACTGTGTTGCCCAGCATGGAGTGCAATGGCACAATCTTGGCTCACTGTAATCTCTGCCTACGGGGTTCAAGCAATTCTCCTGCTTCAGCCTCCCAAGTAGCTGGGACTGTAGGTACACGCCACCACACCCAACTAATTTTTGTATTTTTAGTAGAGATGGGGTTTCACCATGTTGGCCAGGCTGGTCTCGAACTCCTGACCTCTGGTGATCTGCCCACCTCTACCTCCCAAAGTGCTGGGATTACAGGCATGAGCCACCAGGCCTGGACACTCCTGATTATCTTTTAATATCAGGCATTCATTCCCCCGTAAGACTTTCTATGCCCCTTGAGACTGATTTGACAACCTTGTTCTGTATTCTCATGGCATCCTATAAATTCCATTGCCATCCTGCCTCCCCTGTTCCCCAGGCAGTGAGCTCCTTGTGGGAGATCTTTTATTGCCCAGTACAAGGCTGACACTGCATTGGCTAAGCCAACTATCATGCCATGAGAAAATGGAAGAATACCTTGGCGTGGGAGATGTTAAGGAATTCAATTGGAACATAACAGGGTAAGAGATCACGCATTCATGTATCTAACAAGCATTCACGAATCACCCCCTCTATGTCAGCCTTGTGCTATGAGACAGAGACAAAATGGTAACGCCATCACCTCTAACTTATTCTTGCCCCAAACTCCAATTGAATTGCATCGAGCCTCAGACATAACTACCAGTTTACAAGACATTCAGGGTCCAGAGGACCAGGTTTAACAAGACCTTTGGGATGTAATCAGTAAAGTTCAGAATGTAGAAAGCTATAGAGGATAAATGACCGGGTTTATTAAAAAAAAATAAACTGCAAATAAAAATGTTTTTAAAAGAGATGAAGATGGAACCTCTAGATTTAAAAACACTTAAGGGACACATTAATCAAATGCAATGTGTAGGCTTTAAGTGGATCCTATTTAATAAGTGAATTCTTTAAAAAAAATTTATGAGACAATTGGGGAAATGTACAAACTGCACAGATGGCTATTTGATAATATTAAAGAACTATTGCTAGCTTTTTAGGATGCAATATTGGTATTATGATTATGCATATTTAAAAATTCTTATCATTTAGACACGCATTCTGGAAAATTTATAGATACCTGGGTTGGGGCGGTATAGATGAGAAAAGATTGGCCATAAATAAAGAATTGTGAAAGCTGAGTGTTGAGTACCTAAGGTTCATTGCTGTGATTTCTATTTCTGTGTATGTTCGAGATTTTGCAGAACAGGTGTAAAATGGTAAGCATAACAGACACCCCTGTTATCACGTTATTTATAATTACTAAATAAATAATGACCACTGAGTTATTTATAGTTGGGATAAGGCCAGAGATACTTACAACCTCTGATGTATTAGTATTGAATTCCATGTAAGTAACATAGGAAATGCTTTTTCAACATTTTGTTTTGCTAAGATCGGCAGTTTACAGGGGTCAGGGCTAGAGCTCTTCCTACTCATTGTCAAAAACCCTGTGGGTATGTTCATGAAGATTTGGGTTTGGGGCTGGGTGAGGTGGCTCACGCCTATAATCCCAGCACTTTGGGAGGCTGAGGCTGGAGGATGGCTTGAGCCCAGGAGTTTGAAACCAGTCTGGGCAATATAGTGGGACTCTATCTCTATAAAAAAATCAAGAAATTAGCCGGGCCCATTGTCCCAGCTACTCAGGAGCTTGAAGTGGGAGGATCACTTGAGCTCGAAGTGCAGGGGGTCAAGGCTACAGTGAGCCATGAATGTGCCACTGCACTCAAGCCTGAGCAACAGAGTGAGACCATGCTTACAAAAAAACAAAAAGAAGCATCATGTGCTTATTTTCAAGATAATCCAGTAGAGGTAGTATAGGCCTGCACTAATGAAGATTTGGGGAAAAGAATGTCAAAGAGAAAAATGGGTGTTTCTTTTTTTTTTTTCTTTTTTCTTTTTTTTTTTTGAGACGGAGTTTCGCTCCTGTTACCCAGGATGGAGTGCAATGGCGCCATCTAGGCTCACTGCAACCTCCGCCTCCGGGGTTCAAGCAATTCTCCTGCCTCAGCCTCCCGAGTAGCTGGATTACAGGCACGTCCCACCATGCTCGGCTAATTTTGTATTTTTAGTAGAGATGGAGTTTCTCCATGTTGGTCTGGCTGGTCTCAAACTCCTGACCTCAGGTAATCTGCTTGCCTCGGCCTCCCAAAGTGCTGGGATTACAGGCATAAGCCATCACACCTGGCAGAAAAATGGGTGTTTTCAATGGAAGAGAACAGACTAGTCAATCCCTAGGATCCAGAGAGAGTAAATTAATATGCCAATTAAATGTTTGATAAACAAATGAATGAAAAAATTCACGTTGGATCCACCGATCAGTGAGTATCTATTAAATACCAGCTATGAGTCTCACTATGGTTAAACCAGAAAAGGAAGTTGACACCACATTTTTTCTTTTTTAATTTAATTTTATTTTAGATTCGGGGGTACACGTGCATAGGTGGGATTGGGCTTCCAGGGTACTCATTACTAAGAGTGAACATGGCACCTGATGGGCACTTTTTAAGCCCTTGCCCTTCTGCCACCCTCTCCACTTTTGGAGGCCCGAGAGTCTATTATTTCCATCTTTATATCCATGTGTATCCATTGTTTAGTTCCCATTTATAAGTGAAAATATTCAGTGTATGGTTTTTTTTTTCTGAGTTAGTTCACTTAAGATAATAGTCTCTAGCTCCATTCGCTTTCCTTCAAAGGACATGATTTCATTCTTTTTATGGCTGCATAGTATTCCACAGTGTATATGTACCTCATTTTCTTTATTCAATCAACCACTGATGGACACTTATGTTGGTTCCATGACTTAGCTATTGTGAATAGAGCTGTGATGAGCATGGGAGCATAAGACATCAACTCTTTTCTTAAAGAATATACAATTAGTTGCACGAAGAAGAGAAATATCTATTAAACACCAGAAAATAGGATAGACTACTATGGAACTAAGTGCTTTGTAGAGACATTTATTGCTGGGTAGAATTCACTGGAAGGGCTCCATGGACGTCATGCCAGTTACCCTAAATCAGGCTAAAAAGGGTAGCTCTGGGAAAGCAGAGAAAAGCTGGGATGGATTTCAAAGACAATGCCATAGTTTGGATGTTTGCCCCTCCAAATCTCATGTTGAAATGTGATCCCCAGTGTTGGAGGTGGGGCCTAGCGGGAGGTGTTTGGGTCCAGGAGGCAGATCCTTCATGAATGGTTTGGTGCCCTTGCTGTGGTAATAAATTACCATGAGATATGATTGTTAAAAAGAGTTTGGGACCACCCCCATCTCTCTCCTGCTTCCTTTCCAGCCATGCAACACACCTGCTCCACTTTCACCTTCCCCCGTCAGTGAAAGCCTCCTGAAGCCTCACCAGAAGCCAAGCAGAAGTTGGCACTATGCTTATACAGCCTGAAGAACTGTGACCAAAACACACCTATTTTCTTGATCAATTACTCAGTCTTAGGTATTCCTTTATAGCAATGCAAACTGTGTCTGGACTAACACAGACAATAAATGCTTAAGCATGTGCACATGCCCATGAAAACCCAGAAATGGTGGGAAGGATTTGGACTGGAAGATGGTGAAAATCCCACTGATGAAGTCAGGAAAAATGTCCACTGAACACATGGAATCAAAAGATTTCTGGATTAGGAAAAACCTTGAAGGTCATCTACCCAACACTTGAATCCTTTCTACAACTTAGCCTCTGGCCATCTCACTTCCTGTTTCAGAACAGCCTCCCGCCATCTCACTTCCTGATTCAGAACAGCCTCCTGCCATCTCACTTCCTGTTTCCTATGCATAAGAAACAACATAGATGTGATTTTGTGTCTATCAATGGTTGATTAGATAAAGAACATGTGTGTATATATATATGTATATATATGTATATATATAATGGAATACTATTCATCCATAAAAAAAGAATAAAATCATGTATTTTGCAGCAACATAGAATTAGAGGCCACTATTTCATGCAAAACAACTCAGAAACAGAAAGACAAAAGCCACATGTTCTCGCTTATAAGTGGGAGATAAATACATGTAAAAGGAGGGTGGAATGATAGATATTGGAGACTCTGAAAGGTGGGAGGGTGGGTGGGGGCTGGGGGATGAGAAATTGCTTAACAGGTACAATGTACATTACTGGGTGCTTGGGTGACAGACACACTAAAAGCCAAGACTTCATTACTATGCAATATTGCATGCA
Organism: Symphalangus syndactylus; assembly: GCF_028878055.3. Lineage (NCBI taxonomy): Eukaryota > Metazoa > Chordata > Mammalia > Primates > Hylobatidae > Symphalangus > Symphalangus syndactylus. The sequence continues at coordinate 64,919,004 of NC_072431.2, read as the reverse complement.
ACAAAATTGCACTTGCACCCCTTCAATGTATACAAAAACAAAACAAAACAGACAAACAAAACCCTAGAGAAAGCCTCAGTCAAAAGATCTTGAGTCAACCCAAGGTACTGATAACCTCAGAAAAACAAATTACAAATTAAACTTAGGAATCACTTCTCCTAATCCCTTAATTTTACAAGGAAGCAAATTGGGTTCAGAGAGGTAGAAGGCTTTCCAAAGGCCACACAGATTTCCAGAGCTCCCTCCAGGACACTGTCCCCCTCCCAACCCCCTGACACCTGGCCCAGGTCTCTACTGTGACCAAGAATTCCCTGGCTCTGTTTTGCACCTTACTTGATTTCTCCCACTATGCATGAAAAATGTTAATAACATTTTCTCTCCAAACATCCTTTCTCCAAGGAATAATAGATCAAGGAAAGAGAAAGGTTTGCCATCATGGAGGGACATTATCATTTTTATACAAATGCTAAAACAATTCTGAGCTCTCAGCCTGAACTAAGCTACCTTAATCTTACCTGTGTCTCACACCTGGGGAAACTTGGTTTAGCAAAAGGAGTCAAATCCATTTCAAGTGTTCTATCTTAAGCCTCTCAGTTTGCACTCAGTTTGTTTTATCACAGAGTGATAGGAATTAAAGGCCTTCACTGCAGTTTAGGCAGCTTGCCAATACCTATTTTATAGCAATAAAATATGTACAAATTAAGGAATCTCATGTGGAAAATTCATTCAACAGCCTCAAAAGCCAAATGAATGGTAATTACTTTGAACACAATGTGGCGGCAATCAAGCTGGATTGGATCATGCTTTTAAATGTACGTCTACATTTTAAGAACGAAGATAATTATGAATTATGAAAATAACTAACAGAGACAATGGCACAGCAAAGCTGTTGTTTATGAAACATGAAAGGGGCATTTTCAGAGGAGTAGGGGGAATGAGTCATTCTCCGCACCTGCCAGGGAATATTGAATATGAGACAGAGACAAAGTACAAGGCTGGGATCGGCTTCTCTCCCTAGTCATTTCACATGGGGATTCATGCTGCTGAGCTTGTTGATTGCAGAGGTTGACATGGGGGTTGGGGGATGGGGACAAGGTTTCCAGCTCTGTGTCTCACACAGTGTGGGAATAAATATGCATTCATCATTCTCTACATTACAATTCTCTAATAGAACCAAGCAATGCCAAGATACCCAGATGAAAATGTTCTCTAGATGATCAGTTGCCAAACCCTCTTTCTCTAAACGAAATTATTTTGTGAAACATTTCTTGCAACGCAGGGTCTGTGAAACAGGGTTTCTTTTGCCAGTTTTCCTATCAGATGCGAGACCCTGGGGAAGTCATTCAACCTATCTGTTCCTCCCTTTCCCCAACTTGAAGGTTAGGGAGGCTGGGCATGATGTCTTATGCCTGTAATCCCAGTACTTTAGGAGGCCAAGGCAGGAGGATCACTTGAGGCCAGGAGTTTGAGATCAGCCTGGGCAACATAGTGAGACCCCATTGCTATAGATAAATGTTAAAAATTAGCCAGGTGTGGTGGTGTACACCTGTAGTCCCAGCTACTTGGGAGGCTGAGGTGGGAGGATCATTTGAGCCCACGAGTTCGAGGCTGCAGTCAGCTATGATCCTGTCACTGCACTCCAGCCTGTGCAATACAGTGAGTCGGTGAGTCCCTGTCTCAATAAAAGAAAAGAAAAAGAAAATTATGGGATTGGCTAACAAATCTCCAACATGTTGTGTGTCTGTGCTACAATGCAGATGTTGCCCCTTGGAGATGTGAGTGTGGAGGCCATATAGACACCTGGGGGAAGAGCTGTTTGGGAGGAGCAGGCAGCATGGCCTTAAGGCATGAGCATGTCTAGAGTGCTTGGGGAGTAGCAATGAGGCCAGGGTTGCTGAAGTGAGGGAGGGAAATAACAGGACGTAAGACCAGAGAGTTAAACCGGGGCCAGATCATGCTGAGCCTTGAAAACTACCGTGTCAGTTTTTACCCCGAGAAGAATGGAAGTTTGGTGAGATTGTGACTTGAGGAATGGTGTGATCTGACTTAGCATTTTACAAGGGTTCCCTCTGACCTGTAGGGTAAGAATAGACTGGAAGGGACTGAGGGTGAAATCACAGAGATCGGTTAGGAGGCTATGACAATCCAGGTAAGAAATGACGGTGGCTGGTTACCAGAATAGGAGAATTAGAGGTGATGATAAGTTTTCCAATTTTAGATTTGCAGGGGAAGGATGTAGGGGACATTCAGCAGAATGTGCTGCTGTTAATCCTCCCTACCAGCCTTCCATATAACTGAGAATCCCAATGACCTCAAAGATAAATATAATCTTCCATCGTAACAAATGTTGGTGACACCATTCCCAGCTCATGGCTCTGACAGCTTCCATTTGCATTTTAATTTTCCAATAAAGCTTCAAGTACATATATATTTCTCAGGTTCAGTTTCAGTATTTTTGAACTTCTCTCTGAATAACAAGTCCTTACAGGCCACAAATGGTGTATCACAGACTTTTCCTGAAACAAAGCAAAAGTGATTTTTTTTTGTCCAAATACCTACCGGCTTAGGCTGAGTTGTCTCAAAAAAGCAGAACCTCAGACAAGAATTTATTGTGGGCAGCTTATTTTGGGAAGTCATCCCAGGGAACAGGAAAGATCTTGGAAAAGCGACATGGGGAAGGAAGGTATATCAGCCGAAGCATTCCAGAAAAACGAAATCAAAGTATCTATCCATAAAACATTAGATCTGTTTACATCTATTAATAAAATATTAAGAGATTTATTTTAAAGGATTGGCTTACACAATGATAGGAACTGGCAAGTCTGAAATCCATAGGACAGGCCAGCAGACTGGACGCTCAAGGGGGAATTGATGCTGCAGCCTCGAGACAGAGTTTCTTCTTCTTTGAGAAATCTCAGTTCTTACTCTTAAGGTCTTTCAAATGATGGGATGAGGCCCAGCTGTTACAGGAAAGGGATCCCGATCCAGACCCCAAGAGAGGGTTCTTGGATCTCACTCAAGAAAGAATTCAGGGTGAGTCCGTAGAATAAAATGAAGGCAAGTTTATTAGGAAAGTAAGGAGTAAAGAGTCACTATTCCATAAACAGAGCAGCCCCAAGGGTCACTGGTTGTCCATTTTTATGGTTATTTCTTGATGATATGCTAAGCAAGGGGTGGATCATTCATGCCTCCCCTCTTTAGACCATATAGAGTGACTTCTTGACATTGCCATGGCATTTGTAAACTGTCATGGCACTGGTGGGAGTGTGGCAGTGAGGACGACCAGAGGTCACTCTTGTCGCTTCTTGGTTTTGGTGGGTTTTGGCCGACTTCTTCACTGCAATCTCTTTTATCAGCAAGGTCTTTATGACCTGTATCTTGTGCTGACCTCCTATCTCATCCTATGACTTAGAATGCCTTTACCATCTGGGAATGGAGCCCAGTAGGTCTCAGCCTCATTTTACCCAGCTCCTATTCAAAATGGAGTTACTCGGGTTTACACACCTCTGACAAAGCCACATTACTAAGGGTAATCTCCCTTACTTAAAGTGAAGTGGTTGTAGATGTTAACCGTGTCTACAAAATACCTTCACAGCAACACCTATATTCCTCTTTGATTAAATAGCTGGGTACAATAACCTACCCAAGTTGACACATCACACTCACAGTCATAGAAAGTGTAGCCGAATATTTGCAAAAACGGTTGCCAATATTCCCTTCACTGTGTAGAAGTTCATCTGCAATGCAGCCTTGTGGCTCCTTCCATCCAGAGATAGAGTATATTTGAATCTGGGCTAAACTTGTGATTTTCTGGGACACATAGAATGTGTCAGAAGTGACATTGTTCCAGTTTCAGCCTAGACATCCACAGGCTTTGCACACTTGCTTTTGTTTTTTTAGGACTCTGCAACCTCCAATGTGAGGAAGCCCAGGCTACCCTGATGAAGAACAGGATGACATCCCCACAGAGGCTGCCCTAGCTTATCCTGTGCCCATCTGACTCAGCACCTGCCCACAGAATGCATGAGCCAGCACAGCTAAGATCAGCTAAGTCTGGAATAGATAAGCAGAACACCCATCTATCTGATCCACACATTTATGAGCCAAATAAATGGTTGTTATCTTAAGCATCTAAGATTTGGAATGGTTTGTTATACAGCAAAAGCTATCTAATATGGAGGCAAAATCAATACAAGGGTGATTTATCAAGCTAGTCGTTGCTAAGGGAAATTGGGGCTGGGCTATGAGCTTTAGGATTGTTCACCTGAGAGTCAGAAGAGAAAAGCATTAACTCACTGGTCCACTTCTTAGTTGGTCAAGGATTGCCCCATGGGGTGTTAATGTTTTCATACCTCCAGAATATGCGTGAGTAAGTGTCCACAGGATTCTTGTATGGGTCCCATGCTGCAACATCAAAGAAGCCCTTGATGGAAAATCAAGACCCCTGTAGTGCACCTGACTCAAAGTACTGTCCATTTATACATTGACAAATCAGACAAAAAGTGAACTAAGGGGATGTAACATGGGGCACATGGAATACCCAGTATAGTTGCATGACTATGAACTGTTCAAGCTCACCACTAAGTTCAGTCTGTCTCAGACCTTTTCAAGGTGGCAGGCAGCTGGCAGCAATCTGTATAAAACATTTAATATAATAGATTAATAGATTAACGGATTAGTGGATCCCATAGTCATGCACTAAGCTACAATTCTTGCTATTGCAACTGGTCTTGAGAGTGCAATAGATCTATCTCTTCGATCGACCATTCTTTTAGACCCTCTTCACTTCAATCAGCACCTCACTAGGTCCTGAATACTTACTAAACGGGATGACCTACAAAATCTTTTTGTGCAAGAGGTCTGAGACCTTCTTTGCTTTGCTCTTCCTGAACTGGGTTTGCTACAGTTGCACATTTCCAGCTACCTCTGAGCATAGAGGCACCAAGAGGAATCTTACTGCTTATTTTCTGCCCTCCTAGTGTGTAGCCATAGCCTCATTTCCTCATGGTAATCAGGAAAGTCTTAATACAATATTTCTTCTAAAATTGAGATTTTTTTCTTTGTCTCCTGGTCCACACACACGAAGAGCCTAGCATGCCCAGGTGATAGCTGTGATTTCAAGATCAGTGGAATTCTTACTGTGACCCCTAGTGGAAGAATTTCCTCCTTAGAAACCAGAACTTCTGTTCCAGCAAGGACTAAGTTTTCAGGAAGAAGAGTCACAAACATTTTAAATGTGTCATTAAGAGCGATAGTGAGAGGATCTAAACCCACTTTGTTTTGTTTTGTTTTGTTTTTGAGACAGAATTTTGCTCTTGTTGCCCAGGCTGTAGTGCAATGGCATGATCTCGGCTCACTGCAACCTCCTCCTCTCAGGTTTAAGTGATTCTTCTGCCTCAGCCTCCTGAGTAGCTGGGATTACAGGCATGCACCACCATGCCCAGCTAATTTTTGTATTTTTTAGTAGAGACAGGATTTCACCCTTTTGGCCAGGATGGTCTTGATCTCTTGAGCGGCCCGCCTCGGCCTCCCAAAGTGCTGGGATTACAGGGGTGGGTCACCACACCGGGCTCCAAACTCACCTTCACTGCTTGGTTCCTGGACCCTGGCATTGGAGTTTCGTGGGGACGTAGCACCACATATAGGCTTCACTGCATATACTGCATTCTGGAGGACAAGTCTCCACCCTAACAGGATTTTTTTCCCTTGAGCTGGCATCTTCACCAAGACTTTAACAGATCATTTATGTACTGTATTAGAGTGGCTGCTTCAGAGCGATATCATTTATGATAGAAGCAGTGGATCCCATGGTCATGCACTCTTTGTCACAACTCCAAAAAATATTAGGTTGGTGCAAAAGTAATTGCTGTTTTTGCCATTAAAAATAGTAACCTGGGCCAGGTGCAGTGGCTTACATCTGTAATCCCAGCACTTTGAGAGGTTGAGGCAGGTGGATCATGAGGTCAGGAGTTTGAGATCAACCTGGCCAACATGGGGAAACCCCATCTCTACTAAAAACACAAAAAATTATCCAAGCGTGGTGGCAAACACCTGTAATCCCAACTACTCGGGAGGCCGAGGCAGGAGAATCACTTGAACCCAAGAGGCGGAGGTTGCAGTGAGTGGAGATCACACCACCGTACTCCAGCCTGGGTGACAGAGCAAGACTCTATCTCAAAAAATAAAAATAAAAATAAAAAATAAAAAAATAGTGACCCATGTACTGCACCTGAGTTAAGGTACTGTCAATTTCTACAATGGCAAATCAAACAAAAGATAAAATAAGGGAATGTAAAGTGGGACACAGGGAATACTTGAAAAGTAATGGTGAAAACTGCAATTACCTTTGCTCCAACCTAATGGGTCTCTTGCTTTGAAGCAACGTGGTTGGTAATTCTATATCAGTAAATCAGGCATTCCCTAGCCCTTGTATGGCAGTGCCAGCAGAGGCACCAAGGGCAGGGAAGACAGACCATGTTTGGAATAGGTAATAATTCAAGTAAACGCAAAAAACTATCATCTCTAGGGTGGAGGAAGATCAGTTTAATCAACTTGCCACCTAATAACCACCTGGAGGGGTTTCTCATGCATGGCACTGTAATACATGCTCAGAGCCAATCTCTGCTGCTAGCAAGGTAAATACTCAGCAATAGCAACAACTAGATCAATCTTGGACCCATGTGTAACTTGCCCCATGACCAACTCTTTAGCCAATTGTACAAGCACCAACATAGCCTAGGAGAGAGAATGACTAACACCTATCACCACTGACTTATCCCATCCATCTGGTCACTAACCAACCATCGTGGGGAAGATGTTCTCTGGTGAGCATTAAAATGAGGCATCGACCGGGCGTGGTGGCTCACGCCTGTAATCCCAGCACTTTGGGAGGCCAAGGTGGGCAGATCACAAGGTAAGGAGTTCAAGACCAGCCTGGTCAATATGGTGAAACCTGTCCCTACTAAAAATACAAAAAAATTAGCAGGGGGTGGTGGCGCATGACTGTAATCCCAGCTACTTGGGTGGCTGGGACAGGAGAATTGCTTGAATCTGGGAGGCAGAGGTTGCAGTGAGCAGAGATCACACCACTGCACTCTAGCCTGGGCGAGAGAGTAAGACTCCGTCTCAAAAAAAAAAAAAAAAGAGACATAAAGATTAGCAAACGTGTCCTCCCACCTCTGCCTTCCACTTTCTTTTCTCTGATCTTTCAATCTTGCCTTTTTATGCCTCCAACCAATCAGATAAGCCACGAACCTCTGCCACGAGTACAAGTACAGTTACAAAGTACACCGTTCACAGTTTTGCCCACTGGTAGTAGCCTCTTCACCCTCGTTCTTCAGGGATAGTCAGCTGTGGAACTGTAGTACAGCAACAGTCAATTTTCATGAGTGGAAACATATTAAATATTATAATTATATATCAATTGCAATATTTATTATATTTATATATGCATATGTTACTATTTAGTAATACATAATTATATAAAATAATAACATATAATTATAAGTCAGGCGAAATGGCTCATACCTGTAGTCCTGGCACTTTGGGAGGCCGAGGCGGGCGGATCACTTGAAGTCAGGAGTTTGAGACCAGCCTGGCCAACATGGTGAAACCCTGTCTCTACTAAAAGTACAAAAACTAGCTGGGCCTGGTGGCGTGCACCTGTAATTCCAGCTACTTGGGAGGCTGAGGCAGGAGAATCGCTTGAGCTTGGGAGGCAGAGGTTTCAGTGAGCTGAGATTGTGCCACTGCACTCCAGCCTGAGTAACAGTGACTCCATCTCAAAAAAAGAAAAAGATAATACTATATAATTATACACAATTATAGTAACATGATTATATTATATATGCATATGTTACTATATATTATTACATGATATAATTATTATAACAATAATTATATATTAATTTATATGATTTATAATTACATAAATATAAATTATATTATAATTAATATAATATACCTAATATAATACATAATTGTAAATATAATAATATAAATATAGTGATATGATTATAATATATATGCTTATGTTAATATATAATATATAATTATATAAGTATACATAATATATTATATAATATATAATTATATAAGTATACATAATATATTATATAATATATAATTATATAAGTATACATAATATATAATATATAATTATATAAGTATACATAATATATTATATAATTATAGCTTCTGTCTGCTTCACAGTTCCCCCTTCCTCTTGGTCCCATTCAAACTGGCACCCTTATGAGTTATTCTGTAAATGGATCAGAGTGGTGTTTTTCCATACCCTATATGCTGCCTAATATTAAATAATACTCAGTGTATGAACCTATCTGTGAGCCATGTCTGAATGTCTCCTCTGTCAGCTGATCAGATGGAATATCTACAATGCCATAAGCATAAGCTCAAGGAGAGGTACTTAGCATGGAAGTCTAGGCCATCAGTTCATGCTTCCTAAGTGTGCTTTCTGGCCTTGTTCAGATCCAACTCTAAATAGACCATTTCCATCATACAATAAATTGTTGCTGTGTGTACCCAAGCTTATGATTCCAGTGTGTTTCATAATTTTTAGCTAATGATGAGCAACGTTTTTCTGAGGTCCTGTGGTTGTTCAGTCTCTACTAAGGCACAATAACATGACTGGAGGTGATTTTTCAAACAGCAAGCAGTTCTCTGCCACAGAGTCCATGACCTTGCTCCAGAATGCTTCAGGATCCTAGGGGTCTACACCATGGCTTCCTGTGGGGATCTGCGGGGTACCTCTAGTACTATGGAATCTGCTGGGGCATATGGCCTTAGCAGCAGGATGTCTTTCATCAAAGTTTTGTCTGTTGCAGAGCTCCGGCTTCCTCTTGGCCCCACCCAAACTTTCAGCCTTATGAGTTATCCTATAAATGGGTCACAGCAGTGTATTCCCATGTAGTACATGCTGCCTCTGCAATCTGCAGATGAACTAAGCACAGTACCTCTTTCTTAATGGTAGGGGCCACAAGGCTCACTAACTTTGCCCTTTATGCTCCAGACCACTGACTGGATCCATAAATACTTTACTAATATGGCAGAACTCTGAATTTCATAGAACTTATCTTCCATCTTTTGGCAACATGTATCATCTTAGCGCACCCAGAGTACTTGACATTTCCTGCTCAACGAATCCAATGATCATGATGTCATTGATATAGTGAACAACTGTGATGTTCTGTGGAATGTCAAGAGGACCAGAGTCCCTGTGGAAAATGTTATCACAAAGAGTAGGTAAGTTAACATAGGGCAAGTGGTATGTGTATTACTGTCCTTGCTGTGTAAAAGTTAACTGCCTTTGGTCTTCCTTAATGATAGGGATTGAAAAGAATGTATTTGACATATTGAGTACCATATATCAAGAGTCAGATGCTGTGTTGATCTGTTTTAGTAAACATATCACCTCTGGGATCACAGTTGCAATTGGGCCTATTACCTGGTGAAGGCGATAAAACAGCCCACTGTCATCCATCATAATCCAGATGATCCTCGTTGATGAGCTGATGGGATTTGGCAGGGATCACCGCACTTGCATCATTTAACTCCTTGAAAGTGGCATTTATTGTTTCAGTTGCTCTTGGAATACACTATGGCTTTGGACTTTGTGGAGGAAAAGTTAAATATTAAAATTTGAACTCAATTGAATGTGGACACAAACAATGGTCACCAAGTCCCAGAACAGGGTGCATGAGCCCCTTGAGGCATTCATCCAGTACTGTTTCAGAGAAATCTCTATTTCAATCTATTCCTACACATTAGTTATTGAAAAACAACAGACAGTCACAAAAACAAGTTGATCTTTTTGTGTTCCTTGAGCCCAGTTGTGAAGGGCCCTCATGAGTTATTGGGCCTCATGCCAAATAACTCGTTACAAAAAGAGCTAAGGTCCCAGACCACGCCGAAGCTTCATGAGACCTCTCCTCAGCTGTGCATGAATGGGTGACCGACTCTGGAGCCCAGGCTGTTGCTTCCCAGTTTGGTGATGAATCCTCCATAGTCTGGTGAATATATATATATATATACACACACACACACACACATATATATATATATATATATACACACATATATATATACACACATATATATATACACACATATATATATATATCTATATATATCTTTTCCCTTCTCCCTTTCCCATTGCAATTTGCTTATTATGTCATTTGCTTATTATATCTGTATTGCCATTTACGTGGGATAAATGTTGTTCGCCCTTAAAAGTATTGTGTGTGCCTTTTCCTTTCCCCTCATGCATCTCCCGCACAGAACAGGCTTTTACTTGTCTTTTTTGTTTGTTTTTTTTAATAGAGGATCTTACCACATAGGGCAGAAAACCAATGTGAATATTCCATGTATCCATAAGATAACGCACTTGGAGGCTAGGAGGATACCTACAGGGTAGTTCTGTATATCTCTTGAGCCCTCTGTGACATAGACTTGGGTCAAAGCTCTATCTATCACTTGGTTTCCATAAGCCACTGTACTAAACAAGGGATCTTTTGAATGTTTCAGGTCCCCTGCTATCAGGATCATTTCACACTACATCCTACAGCTCTTGAAAAGTCTAGCTATTTCCAGTGCACAGTTAATCTGACTGAAGCTTCCTTTGGGAACTCACATACTCTACATGCTTATGATGGGGTTGCAGAATCCTCTTCTCTTCCTCTTTAATAGAGCATCTAGCTTTGTTCTGAAAACTCAATCATCATTACTTCCATCGTAGCAGCTGGCATCAGCCTCCTGGTGCACCAGCTACCAATTTTCTTCTTACTCAGATTTTTTTCCTGTTATCCACGTCACATAACACCCTAGACAACTTTCTGTCTTGTCTCTAGGAATGCCATGGTCATTGTGATAGATCCCTGTGGGTTGGGGCACACTGGCTGCCATGCCAATTTTATTGCGCACTATATTAATTAACTCTGCCTTGCCCTGTCAGTTAAATGCCACCACCAGGCTTCTGGAGTTCTGAGATTCTATTACCCTCGTTGACATTAGGAAGCTCAGCTTCACAGCAGCATCTCCTAGTACCAACCTCAGCCAACAGAAAACAGCTACCACTGAACCTCTCAAAGAAGTCTGTGCTTCCTTTACCATCATATTTCTTACTGTCTTGGTGAAGAGAGTGAGGTAAGAGAGTTTTTCGTAAAAGGATGGATTTTCTGGTTTCACACAATGAATCTTTCTAACATTCCCACCTCTCTCAGTCTTTTGACTGCTCACTCAATATTCTGCCAACACAAAGTTGGCAAAGCCACCTTATTTACTTCTATGATTTGGCTGTGTCCCCACCCAAATCTCATCTTGAATTGTAGCTCCCAGAATCCCCACACGTCATGGGAGGGACCAGGTGGGAGGTAATTAAATCATGAGTTTAGGTGTTTCCCGTGCTGCACTCATGATAGTGAGTAAGTCTCATGAGATCTGTCAGTTTCATAAATGGGAGTTCCCCTGAACATGCTCTTTCTTGCCTGCTGCCATGTAAGACGTCTCTTCGCTGTTCCTTCTTCTACCATGATTGTGAGGCCTCCCCAGCCTTGTGGAACTGTGAGTCAGTTAAACCTCTTTCCTTTATAAATTACCTAGTCTTGGGTATGTCTTTATTAGCAGCATGAGAATAGACTAACCCATTTACTAAGAACCATCATCCTGTGTAAGCTTCAAAGAGCCCACCCAGCAGGATTGGAGGACTGGCTCCATATGACCTCACCAAGATATTAACCCCTAAGTTATGGGAAAGTGTTCTCATATTAATAAATTTTCCTTATTTACCTGTATATGCTACCCCACCACTAGCAGCAGCACTCTTGGCCCTAACACCACAAGTTTCTCTCCTATAAATCCTCTCAATGTATATTTGCTCAGTCTTACAATTCTTTTTTTTTTTTTTTTTTTTTGAGACAGAGTTTCACTCTGCCATTTAGGCTATAGTGAAGTGGCGCAATCTCAGCTCACTGCAGCCTCTACCTCCTGGGTTCAAGCGATTCTCCTGCCTCAGCCTCCCAAATAGCTGGGACTACAGGTACCCACCACCACACCTGGCTAATTTTTTGTGTTTTTAATAGAGACAGGGTTTTGCCATGCTGACCAGGCTGGTCTCGAACTCCTGACCTCAGGTGACCCGCCCACCTTGGCTTCCCAAAGTGCTGGGATTACAGGCATGAGGCACCACGCCCAGCCGAGTCTTGCAGTTCTTTGGGTGAGTACATTATTTTCTTCCAAAGCCCAAAGTGGCTGGGCTGGGCTATAGCCTGGCCATGTGAAGACACAGGAATGGGTGATAAGGTGAGCAAATATCATCTTGCATGGTGTCTTCATGTGAACTTCTTGCAGACTTCCAGGCAAAGAGAAGCTGCTCTTCTCTATCAAGGGAGAGCACTGCTTCTGCTGGACTGAAAGCATTCAGGAGAATCCAGGTTTCAGTATTCTCAGGCTATCCAACAAATATCCCCATCTCTGTCTCAGGGTCTCAGTCTTTTGGGTTTTCATTTTGACAAAGGATACATATCAAGGCTATGCAATTCGTTTTCTTTTTCTGTTCTTACCATAAACTGCTGTGCCAAATTTTCAGCACGGTTTGTCCTATAGCTAAGAGAGATGGAAATCTCTGTAAATGTGTCCATGAAGACTTTCTGAGTTGATGGCTGACTGAGTCTTTTCATTTTATTTCTTCAACTCTTCCAAAGCTGTTGACAGAAGCCAGCAAACTCCAGAAGCTTTATCATGACCAGCAACCTCATACTCATCGAATGTGCATGCTTGAAGTAAGCCGAAGCTTTGCCTTCTATTCAAATCTCAGCTTGATCCACCATCTATGAGAGGCTTAGTCACTGTGAGCCTTCTGCAGGCCAGAGGTTAGCACTACCCCACTTTCCCAGTCAACGGGGTCCAGGTTGCACCTAACTGAGGAGTGAGGGATCAGGTCTCTGAACCCCATCCCGAAGATCTGCTTTCTACAGACTCTTCTACTGTAGCCAACATTCCTCTGGAGAGCACAACCTAAGAGAAAGACTTTGCCCAGGTAGTTTTTCATTGTTGTTTTGTTTTTTGTTTAAGGGGATGAGGAGTAGAGGTCTGGGAAAAGTGCGTCCAGAAAACGGGGAAAGCCAGGCGTGATGCTCACACCTGTAAGCCCAGTGACTTAGGAGGCTGAGGTGGGAGAATCACTTGAGCCCAGGAGTTTGAGACCAGCCTGGACAACATAGTAAGACCCTCTTTCAACATTTTTTTAAAAATTAGCTGGCTTTGGTGGTGCATGTCTGTAGTACCAGATACTCAGGAGACTGAGGCAGGAGGATCATTTGAGCCCAGGAAGTCAAGGCTGCAGTGAACTATGATCATGCCATTGCATTCCAGCCTGGGTGACAGAGCAAGACTCTGTCTGAAAAGATTAAAAATAAATAAATAAATAAAAATAAAGGAGCAAAGGCAGATCCAGGAGTATGCCTGTGGGCTGGTCCTCCCTTCAGCAGGCACCTGAGTCTTGGTCCCTCTGAGATCCTCTTAGTCAGTGTGATGGTTAATAACAGGTGTCAACTTGATGGGATGGAGGGATGTCTAGATGGCTGGTGAAGCATTGTTTCTGGATGTGTCTGTGAGAGTGTTTCCAGTGGAGACTGACATTTGAGTAGGTGGACTGGAAGAGGAAGACTCATCCTCAATGTGGGTAGGGACCATCCCATCCAATTGGCTGCAAGAGCAGCCAGAACAAAGTATGCAGAAGAAGAGTGCTGAGCAGCTCAGGGAGTATCTTGCTCTTTCTCTCTTCCTGTTTCAGCCACTTTGCTTCCTTTCCTCCTGCCCTTGGACATCAGACTCCGGGTTCTTCAGCCTTTGGGCTCTGGGACTTGCACCGGCAGTCTCCCGGGGGCTCTCAGGCCTTCAGCCTCACAGTGGGGGTTGCCCTGTCAGCTTCCTTCATTGTGAGGCTTTCAGGCTTGGTCTGAGTCACGCTACTGGCTTCTCTCTTTCCCCAGCTTGCAGAAGACCCCTTGTGAGATTTCACCCTGTAATCATGTAAGCCAATTATCCCTAACAAACTCCCTTTTTTTTTTTTTTTGAGATGGAATTTCACTCTTGTTGCCCAGGCTGGAGTGCAGGGGTGCAATGGAGCAATCTAGGCTCACCGCAATCTCTGCCTCCTGGATTCAAGAGATTCTCCTGCCTCAGCCTCCTGAGTAGCTGGGATTACAGGCATGTGCCACCACACCCAGCTAATTTTTTTGTATTTTTGGTAGAGGTGGGGTTTCACCATATTGGCCAGGCTGGTCTCAAACTCCTGATCTCAGGTGATTCACCTGCCTCAGCCTCCCAAGGTGCTGGGATTACAGGCGTGAGCCACCGTGCCTGGCCTAAACTCCCTTTTACATATACATATGGCCTATTTGTTCTGTCCCTCTAGAGAACCCTGACTAATATAGGCAGGTAGAATGTCCATGGTAGTGCAGAAAAGGGTAACATTTACCTCTAAAGCTTGAGCCAGAAGGTAATCATTTCCCCACCTTTGCATTCTGGGCATGTTAGATGCTAAGGGTACCCACTCCATAGACTCTCAGAAACTCTAAAACGGAAGGAGAACAATTCATGGTGCAGACTAAGGTAAGGCTCATCAGAAAAGTGAAGATGCTGGAGTATTTACTCACCAGCTTCTGTCACTCATAGGTGGAAGGTCACTCCTGTGGAGTTAAATCCAGGCACATCCAACTAGTCCTTAACTCAAGAGGCGAGCACAGTCCTTTGACTAAAGAAGCCTGAGACTTAGGAGGCCACCAACACGTATGGAACTTGACATGGTTTAGCTGTGTCCTCACCCAAATCTCATCTTGAATTGTAGCTCTCACAATTCCCACGTGTTGTGGGACGGAACCCGGTGGGAGGTCATTGAATCGTGGGGGTGGTTCCCCCATACTGTTCTCCTGGTAGTGAATAAGTCTCATGAGATCTGATGGTTTGATAAGGGGAAATCCCTTTCACTTGGCTCTCATTCTCTTTCTTGCCTGCCACCATGTATGATGTGCCTTTCACTTTCTGCCATGATTGTGAGGCTTCCCCAGCTGCATGGAACTGTGAGTCCATTAAACCTCTTTTTCTTTACAAATTACCCAGTCTCCGGTATGTGTTTATCAGCAGCGTGAAATGGACTAATACAGGACTTCTGCAGGTGACTTCCATGGTAGGCCACGGGCATAAGAACCATAGACACCAATAAGGTTCCTACAATTACCTCTGCCTCTACAACCAGTATTGGGAAGGGCAACAGGCCAGGTCAATTGGAGACATTGGGTCCAATAACTGAACATATCTCCCAAATCCTTTTTGTCATCCTCTGCATTAGCAAGCTTCTGTCAAAACTCCCTTCCCATAAAAGGCACCTCCAAAGCACCCCTCTGATGTGTCAGAATTTTCTTTCTGAATAAATGCATGCCTTTTTCATTCTCACATTCCCAGGGTTCTCAGTAGTTTTGAAATTCTCTTGTAAAACTACCGCTTTGAGCCTTTGTGCAGGGAACAGCAAAATAAATGCTCTGATTACTGCAAAAGACCAGACATGCATGCCGTACAAGACATTATCTTAAAGCCACCACGAAAGACCTCTTCTCGTTTTATTAAAATTGGCAAGCAATGCCAGAGTGCCGGAGCGCAGGGCCAAGGAGCTTGCAAGGGCAATCCACACGCCGTTCAGCACTAATAGGCGACAAGTTCTGATATTCCAAGAATTTCTAATTCGTGGCTGCTTTCACTTTCCCAGAGCCGATAGCCAAATTGATTCTGCCTACTTCAGTCTCAATGTGTGAAAATGCTGACAGACAGAAACACCTAAGGGTAAGACGTCTGCCGAGTGATTGGTTAAACAGCTATTCATTTTGAAATGTATCTTCGAGAAGCAGAATAACAGAGGGCCACAGTAGTGTGCGGCCCATTAATTATACAGTTGACAAGAAAATTACCCTTCAGATCAACATTAGTGGAGACTTGGCTGGAAGGGGGGTGTGAGGACGGACGGGGGAGAAACGTTCAACAGGTTTATCTGCACAGCTTGCAGTGAGCGAGGTCCTCCTAGCTCAGGAAGGAGTGAATTGGTGTATATGTCACCTATAACATGCTACCAAACTGCAGGGCAAGCCAATAGCCACTTAACAGACGTCCTTACCCTAAAATTCTAGCAAAGGATGCCCTGGTGTGCATTCAAGGACTAGCTTAGTCCGGTGGAAACAGCATATGAGTGAGAATAATTCTGCAAAAGTCACAAGTTCCTGTCCGTGTGATCTGGGGATATTTCGTAACCTGTCATAAGCCTCATGTCTCTTATTCATAAAATGGGGATGGAAAAAGCAGCCTCGAGGGTAGTTACGAAGAATACATGGGAATATAGGTAAAGCACCTGTCACATATAGGTGCATGTTCAATGCACACACTCCTGTGTTCCATTTTGGGGTTTTCCTGTGCTCTATGGCAAAATCCTGAGCACCTGGTTGTAACCATGAGACCTCCTCGCTGTGTATCTGCTCCTACAGCCCTCTCCAGTAGTTTGTCCAGAGCCTTGGGGTTCAGACTGGCAGTTTTAGGAGTGCCTGCCTCTCTAGAAAGGAAGGAGGGGAGTCTAGATGTGGTATGCTGCTCCTCTGCCCAGGTCTAAATTTCTGGAGGGGCCAGGCGCAGTGGCTCACGCCTGTAATCCCAGCACTTTGGGGAGGCTGAGGTGGGTGGATCACTTGAGGTCAGGAGTTTGAGACCAGCCTGGCCAACATGGTGAAATCCCATCTTTACTAAAAAATACAAAAATTAGCCAGGTGTGGTGGTGCATGCCTGTAATCCCAGCTACTCGAGAGGCTGAGGCACAACAATCTCTGGAACCCGGGAGGTGGAGGTTTCAATGAGCCGAGATCACACCACTGCACTCCAGCCTGGGCAACAGAGCAAGACTCTGACTCAAATAAATAAATAAATAAATAAATAAATAAATAAATAATTTTCTGGAGGAAACCAAGCCTCCAATGCTTCTCTGACATCAGGTTGCAACCTCCTCACCTCCCCCTGCTGAGGACGGCCCCTCAGGCTGGCTGGTTCCCCCAAGTCTACTGCTACATCTTGGATCCCACCTCCACTCTCCTCCAGAATTGATCCTGATCGAGAAAACTAGTTTAGCCCATAGAGGCTGTAGATCTAGATGGCACATTCAAACTGGGCCATTGCAGGAAAGTTGAATAAGAGGAGCCATAGACACAGCTGTGACCTTTAGGGACACAAGGGAGGGAGGGCTTAGCAGAGCTCAGAGAGGAAGGACTGACTCAGCTGTAGCATTTCATGGAGGGATGCAGCCAGGCCAATCTTGCAGGAATGGAGCCCGGAGGATAAAGCCCCTGACTCTGCTCTGTCTTCTCCCATGGCCTGTGTCCAATCAGGAGCTGGAGAATGAAGAAGCCCATTGCTGTGGCCCAAGCAGGTCAGTCGTCTGGGGCACAGACAGAATAGAACAGAGAAGAGGGAAGGAGTCAATAGACAGCAACAAATACTCAGCCCCACACCACCCCTGGTGGTACCATTGAACTGGAACTGGGTGACAATGAACTGAAACTGACTGGCCTCACAGAACATGAGACTCTCCAGTGGCTAATATGGTAAGCCTTTTTTTTTTTTTTTTTTTTTGAGATGTAGTCTTGCTCTGTTACCCAGGCTAGAGTGCAGTGGTGCCATCTCAGCTCGCTGCAACCTCCACCTCCTGAGTTCAAGCAATTCTCCTGCCTCAGCCTCCTGAGTAGCTGGGATTACAGGTGCCCGCCACTGCGCCTGGCTTATTTTTGTATTTTTAGTAGAGATGGGGTTTCACCATCTTGGCCCGGCTGGTCTCAAACTTCTGACCTCACGATCCACCTGCCTCAGCCTTCCAAAGTGCTAGGATTACAGGCATGAGCCACTGCGCCCAGCCTCTGGTGAGCTATTTTAAGTAGGCTTCCTCCAGCTTTAAGTGGGTGACATGGCAACTCTTTGCCCTAGACCAGTCCAAGGACACAGCAGAGATTCCTACAGAAATCTCCTCATCTTTTATCCATACACAACCTGAAGTGTGGAGAGATCACACTGTGGGGCCACGCTTGACTCATAGGTGCCAGGAGCCAGGGACCCCCATCAACAGTTCAGAAATATATTTCATAAGCTGCCTTAAAAGGTCTGAATTCGGCCAGGCACAGTGGCTCACGCCTGTAATCCCAACACTTTGGGAGGCCTAGGCAGGCGGATCACCTAAGGTCGGGAGTTCGAGGCTGGCCTGACCAACATGGAGAAACCCCGTCTCTACCAAAAATACAAAATTAGCCAGGCGTGGTGGCACATGCCTGTAATCCCAGCTAATCAGGAGGCTGAGGAGGAAGAATCGCTAGAACTCGGGAGGCAGTGGTTGCAGTGAGCCAAGATCATGCCACTGCACTTCAGCCTGGGCAATAAGAGCAAAACTCCATCTCAAAAAAAAAAAAAAAGTCTGAATAATTTTTTAATTTTATTTTTTAAAATCTGTATAAAGTGGCCAGGCACAGTGGCTCATGCTTATAATCCCAACATGTTGGGAGGCTGAGGCTGGAGGGTTGCTTGAGACCAAGAGTTTGAGACCAGTCTGGGCAACAGAGTGAGACCTCATCTCTGCAAACAAAAATAAAAATAAAAAAATTAGCTGAGCAATGTGACCTGTGCTTGTATTCCCCACTACTCCAGAGGCTGAGGCAGGAGAATTGCTTCAGCCCAGGAGTTTGAGGCTACGGTGAGCTACAATCATGCCACTGCACTCCAACCTGGGCTACAGAGTAAGACCCTGTCTCAAAAAAAAAAAAAAAAAAAAACTATGGGGTACAAATGTAATTTATGGATAGATTACATAATGTTGAATCAGGGCTTTTTGACTATCCATCACTCAAATAACATACATTGTACTCATTAGGTAAATTTTTATTATCCACCTCCCTCTCACCCACTCTCACGCTTCTAAGTCTCCATTTTGTATCATTCCACATTCTACATCTAAAAGGTCCGAATTCTGCTTCTCAACTTTAACCCTCTGGGACCTGGTCCCTTAATTTTCACCTAGTGCCTGCAACCCCTTTGCCTGAGCCGATGGTATTGTTTCCATAATCTCTCTCATTGGCCTGGATTTAACTCTTTGCTCTAGATTTCAGACTCTTAGGAGGCTAAATTTCCTGCCCGATCCACTGAATCATATCCAGGATCCTGGCTGGAAAACAGATAAAAAAGTAAACGCGGGCTATTACGAGAATTACATAGAAGGCTTATTTATACGATGAAAGTTGTTCTTGGTTCTAGGCCCAGGGAGTAAGCGCCAGTTTTCCACAGCAGTAGTTGACTCTATGACTTACCTTTTTTTCTCTTTTTTGAGACAGAGTCTCGCTCTGTCGCCCAAGCTGGAGGGCAGTGGTGCGATCTCGGCTCACTGCAAGCTCTGCCTCCCGGGTTCAAACCATTCTTCTGCCTTAGCCTCCTGAGTAGCTGGGATTACAGGCACCTGCCACCACGCTTGGCTCATTTTTGTATTTTTAGTAGAGACGGAGTTTCACCATGTTGGTCAGGCTGGTCTCATGTGATCTACCCACCTCAGCTTCCCAAAGTGCTGGGATTACAGGTGTGAGTCACCATGCCCGGCCTCTGTGACTTATCTTTGAGTTGGTTTTCCATCCTTCTCCTCTGGTCCCTCACTTCAGTTCCCTGCCACCATTTTGCAGATAAACTCCCTGCACTTCTCCAGCCTCTGTCTCAATACCTGCTTCCCCATTGCCTGGCCACCTAAACTAACAGATGTTCTTTCTCAAGTGCAAATTTAGGACTTCTGGAAGATCCAGCCATTTCAGAGCCAATTTGTTCCTTCTAATTCACACTCAAGGCCCTCTCTTCCTCTCTCTTCCTCCATGCTGTTGAGAGCACCTAGGATGTCTGGCCATTCTCTGACCACTATGCTCTGGGAATGGCTTCTCTGTGCCTTTGTCTTCTCTCCAGCCCTTAGATCCATCCTTCTGAACAGGCCCCTGGAGACCTCCATGCATACGGTTTCTTTGTACCTTGGAACCAGAGAGGGTCTCTCTAGATTGGAGGCATCAGAAGCAGTTAGGAAACTGAGGACCTGACAAAAGACCATAGCAGTGGATATGAAGAGAGGTGGATGGAGCTGAGAAAATCAAGGGATGTATTAAGATTTAATGTGAAAGTGTAGGATTTAATGGCTGTGGGAAGGCATGGGAAAAAACAAAGGCAAGGCTAGGTCCAAGCTTCTCCTTTGGGTGCCATTGGTTAGACCACAGTCTCTGAGAACATTTCCTAGTGGAAAGATCATAGTAATTCCAGTCATCCTAGCTTCTCCCCCTACCAAATATTGACCTCTTCTATATCCCCTACATGTGTTCAGCCAGATTCCATCTGATACTTTGGGTCTAGAGCTCTACATGTCTCTAAAATGCATTCTTTGCTGGTTGAACTAACACAAGTTCGAATTTTTAAAATTCAATTTTGCCAAGAAATCTGAAGAAAACCAAATTATACTAAAGACATGGCTGGGTGTGGAGGCTCACGCCTGTAATCCTAGGAATTTGGGAGGCCGAGGCAGGTAGATAGCTTGAGGTCAGAAGTTCGAGACCAGCCTGGACAACATGGTGAAATCCCGTCGCTCTAAAAATACAAAAATTAGCAGGGCATGGTGGTACGCACCTGTAGTCCCAGCTACTACAGAGGCTGAGACAAGAGAAACACATGAACCCTGGATGAGGAGGTTGCAGTGAGCTGAGATTGTGCCACTGGACTCCAGCCTGGGCAACAGAGCAAGTCTCGGTCTCAAAAAAAAAAAAGACTTGGAGGAGCGACACACTAGCTTGCCTGGCAATTTGCAGGGCATGGAGTTTCTTACTTCCTGTTCTCAGTGCTACAGAGGACTTCCTCTCTCCTTTCCTGGCCTTAGCAATTACCCCATCATCTGCGTGCTATTTCCTAAGGAGATGGAGGACATCTTTTTTCATTCATAGCCTGCTTGAGCCACAGATAGTGCTTGCACTGAGGCCTGTTGCAACAGCCAGAGTCTGGGAGGGAGAAAAGTCAGTCTGGATACATAAGAATATACAGTCCAAAACCACTTATGGGGAAGACTCAGGTCAAAAAGGGACAGGGGACAGGGGCCAACCCACAAAGACAAAATGCTAGATAATCATTCCAAACAATGGTAACATGAGACAGAAGCACCTGACCCCCCCCCACCCTCCACCCGCCCCCCCTCCCCCGTGAGGCTAGAAAAGCAAGATCTCAATGCTAGTCAGAAAACTGAGGCTGGACAATTTGCAACTGCAAAAATGTGGAACCAACCCAAATGCCCATCAATCAACAAGTGGATAAAGAAATGCGGTATGTATATATACAATGGAATATTACTCAGCCATAAAAGGAATGAATTAATGGCATTTGCAGTGACCTGGATGAGATTGGAGACTATTATTCTAAGTGAAATAACTCAGGAATGAAAAACCAAACATCGTATGTTCTCACTTGTAAGTGAGAACCAAACTATGAGGATGCAAAGGCATAAGAATGATACAATGGACTTTGGGGACTCAGGGGGACAGGAAGGGAAGGGGATGAGGAATAAAAGACTACAAATTGAGTGTAGTGTATACTCCTCGGGTGACAGGTACACCAAATCTCACAAATCACCACTAAAGAATTTACTCATGTAACCAAACACTACCTGTTCTCCAATAATGTATGGAAATAAGAAAAGAAAAAACAAAAAAAGAAAACTGAGGCTGAGAAGTGTGAGTGAAGGTAAGTGTCAGAGAATAAAGGACAGGCTGGGGAAAGGATCGCTCTTGGCATGGACGTCAGGTTCGGGTAGCAAATGTCTTTCCCATGCAATGCACTGGAAAAGGGCATAAGAGGCTGGGCATGGTGGCTCACGCCTGTAATCCCAGCACTTTGGGAGGCTGAGGCGGGTGGATCACCTGAGGTCAGGAGTTCAAGACCAGCCTGACCAATATGGTGAAACCCTATCTCTACTAAAAATACAAAAATTAGCTGGGGGTGGTGGCACGAGCCTGTAGTCCCAGCTACTCAGGAGGCTGAGGGAGGAAAGTTGCTGGAACCCAGGAGGCAGAGGTTGCAGTGAGCTCAGATTGTGCCACTGCACTCCAGCATGGGCGACAAGAGTGAGACTCTGTCTCAAAAAAAAAAAAAAAAAAGAGCACAAGTTTCAAGATGGTAGATTCTGTCTTAGGAGAATACAGCTTTCCACCATTAGCAAGACAGGCTTGTTTACTGAGTGTGGATGCTGAGCCAAGCACTGTTGTAAGGCCCTTGACTCACACATTTTGTGAATGCTTCCCAGTCTTAAGGTGGAGATTATTCCCCTGACATATCGAATTAGATACATATAAATTAGGAAATTAGAACCTGGAGAAGTCAAATTACTTGCTAGCTGTGCTGAGATTTGAATATATGTATATTGGCTCCTAAAGCCCCTGGTTTGTTTGTTTGTTTGTTTGTTTTGAGACAGAGTCTTGCTCTGTCATCCAGGCTGGAGTGCAGTGGTGTGATCTCGGCTCACTGCAACCACCACCTCTGAGCTTCAAGAGATTTTCCTGCCTCAGCCTCCTGGGTAGCTGGGATTACAGGCACATGCCATGACACATGGCTAATTATTGTATTTTTAGTAGAGATGGGGTTTCACCATGTTGGCCAGGCCGGTCTCGAACCCCTAACCTCAAGTGATCCACCCGCCTCAGCCTCCCAAAGTGCTGGGATTACAGGACTGAGCCACCACGCCCAGCCCAAGTCCCTGTTATTTTTATTGGAATATTCTAACTTCTCTGAACAGACTTGGCTTCTCTCCCTCCTGAAGTGCTATTTATATCACGCTTTGGCTCAACCATGGTATAAGACATATGGCATCTCAAGAACATGAGCAAGCGGGAATGAAGAAATCAGGGGCCGATGAGTCAAGAGCTGAGCCCAAGCCTAACTCTAAATTCTGCAGGGTCTGGGGAAAGAGTACGAATGGAGGCCTGCACAGCGCACCCCAAAATATTGACAAGTTATAAGTCAAGTCAACAGACTGATCAATCCAATATGACCTATCCATCATCCTCAACAAATAGATTTTCATGATAACCCAAGAAGCCCAGTTAGGGTTGACGGTTCTTGGATTTCTCTAGGTTCTGTGCTTGTGGCATTACGGAGACTTTCGGCCCCCCAGCTGATACGTTTTTTGTTTGTTTGTTTGTGTGTTTGTTTTAATTTTGAGATGGAGTCTCACTCTGTCACCCAGACTGGAGTGCAGTGGCACAATCTCAGCTCGCTGCAGCCTCTGCCCCCCCAGGTCAAGCGATTCTCCTGCCTCAGCCTCCTGAGCAGCTGGGATTACAGGCACCCACCACCACGCCTGACTAATTTTTGAATTTTTAGTAGAGACGAGGTTTTGCCTTATTGGTCAGGCTGGTCTCGAACTCCTGACCTCAGATGACCCTCCCACCTTGGCCTCCCAAACTTCTAGGATTACAGGCGTGAGCCACTGTGTCCAGCCTAGAACCCTCACTTATTTCTGGGGAGAACAACAGAGCCAGGTTAGCAACAGGTGGCACCAGGAGGACAGGTAACAGTAGGTAACGACAGTAGGGAGGAAGAAAAATTCCAGGCTTCTCTCCTCCTGGCAGGGCTGACACTGCTGATCAACTTCTGCCCAGGGCAGGTCTGGCTCAGGAACACAGAGTCTGATGGCTGTAATGAAGGGTACCAATGATTCTAATCAGAAGAGACAAGGGAAGGCAGGGGCTGATCATTTCCCTATTAGGAGTGACAATATAAACAGTGAGAAGGGCAGGGAGGCTTCCCTGCTTGCTAACCACAACTCCACCCAAAGTCAGCTTAAACCACTTACAGCCAGTGGTTTAGAGATCTACCAGGGAAGCCTCATGATGCTCTCTTAAAGGCCGGGAGCAGTGGCTCATGCCTGTAATCCCAGCACTTTGGGAGGCTGAGGCAGGAGAATCGCTTGAGTCCAGGAGTTCGAGACCAGCCTGGGAAACGTAGTGTGATTTCCATTCCCACAACCAATTAAAAAAGTTAGCCAAGCATGGTGGCATGCACCTATTGTCTCAGCTACTCAGGAGGCTGAGACAGGACTACAGGGGAAGTGAGATTTGATCATGCCACTGCCCTGCAGCCTGGGCAACAGAGCAAGACACTATCTCTGAAAAAAAGAAAAAGAGGCTGAGCGCAGTGGCTCACGCCTGTAATCCCAGCACTTTGGGAGGCCGAGGCAGGTGGATCACTTGAGATTAGGAGTTAGAGACCAGCCTGGCCAACATGTGAAACCCCGTCTCTACTAAAAATACAAAATATTAGCCAGGCATGGTGGTGGGTGCCTGCAATCCCAGCTAGTTGGGAGGCTGAGGCAGGAGAATCACTTGAACCTGGGAGGCAGAGGTTGCGATGAGCTGAGATTGCACCATTGCACTCCAGCCCGAGCAACAAGAGCAAAACTCCATCTGAAAAAAAAAAATTTAAAAAGGTAGAAGTCATACAAAGTTATCTGCTCTAATCACAATGAATAAAATTAGAAATCTAGACCAAAAGGAAAATGCAAATTCACAAATACATGAAAATTAACCAATACACTCTTAATCAACGGGTCAAAGAAGAAATCACAAGGGAAATTAGAAAATATCAGAGATGAATAAAAAATTTTTTGTAAACTTTTAATTAAAAAGTAAACGTTAATGTCGAAAATGCAAACTTGGAGAAGACAGAAAAGATCACACACAAGGCTGTCACTTCACACTTGGAAGGTTGCACAGCAGCCGGGCAGAGGCGCTCCTCACTTCCCAGAGGGTTGGCGGCCGGGGAGAGGGGCTCCTCACTTCCCGGACTGTGGACAGTTGGGCAGAGGCGCTCTTCACTTCCAGGATGGTTGGCAGCTGGGCAAAGGGGCTCCTTACTTCCCGGATAGTTGGCAGCTGGGCAGAGGCGCTCCACACTTCCGGGACGGTTGGCGGCCAGGCAGAGGTGCTCCTCACTTCCCAGTTATTTGGGCGGCCAGGGAGAGGCACTCCGCACTTCCCAGACGGTTGGCAGCTGGGCAGAGGCGCTCCTCGCTTCCTGGACTGTGGGCAGCTGGGCAGAGGCGCTCCTCACTGCGATTCTCACTTCCCAGACAGTTGGCGGCCAGGCAGAGGCGCTCTTCACTTCCCAGACGGTTGGCAGCTGCGCAGAGGTGCTTCTCACTTCCCGGACTGTGGGCAGCCGGGCAGAGGCGCTCCTCACTTCCCAGACGGGGCGAAATAAAAAATTTTTTTAAAAAACACAACATACTGGCTGGGTGCTGTGACTCACGCCTGTAATCCTAGCCCTTTGGGAGGCCAAGGAGGGCCGATCACCTGAGGTCAGGAATTCAAGACGAGCCTGACCAACATGGTGAAATCCTGTCGGTACTAAAAATACAAAAATTAGCCGGGCATGGTGGTGGGTGCCTGTAATCTCAGCTGCTCTGGAGGCTGAGGTCGGAGAATCGCTTCAACCCGGGAGGCGGAGGTTGCAGAAGGGGCCACTGCACTCCAGCCTGGGCCACAGAGAGAGACTCTGTCTCAAACAAACAAACAAACAAACAAAACGATGTACCAAAACATATGGGATACAGCAAAGGCAGTGTGCAGAAGGAAATGTTTAATTGTAAATGTTACATTAAAAATGAAGGAAGATCTCAAATAAATACGCTAGCTCTCCAACATAAGCAACTAGGAAAAGCAGAACAAATTGAACACAAAGCTAGCAGAATGAAGGAAATCATAGAAATTAGCACAGAGAAAAATAAAATAGAGAATATAAAAAACAGTAGAGAAAATCAATGAACTAAAAGTTGTGTCTTTCAAAATTGGCAAACCTTTAGCTAGACTAACAAAAAAGAGAGAGAAAAGAAAACCAACTTAAATCAGAAATGAAAAAGAAGATATATCACTACAGACCTTATATAAATAAGAATTGTAAAGGAATACTAAGAATAACGGCAAACCAAAAAATTAGATAACATAAGTGAAATAATAAAGTTTCTAGAAATACACAAATTATCTAAACTGACTCAAGGAGAAATAGAGACTCTCAATAGACCATAATGTTAAAGAGATTGAATAAGTAGTCAAAATCCCCCAAGAAGGAAAAGTTTACAACCACATGGCTTCAACAGTGAATTCTAACATTTAAAGAATTAACATCAATCCTGCTGGGATTACACTTTGTAATCCCAGCACTTTGGGAGTCCAAGGCAGGCAGATCATGAGGTCAGGAGTTTGAGAGCAGCCTGGCCAACATGGTGAGACCCCATCTATATTAATAATACAAAAATTAGTGGGATGTGGTGGCACATGCCTGTATTCCCAGCTACTTGAGAAGCTGAGGCATGAGAATCACTTGAACCTTGGAGGCAGAGGTTGCAGTGAGCCGAGATTGGGCGACAGTGAGACCCCGTCTCAAAAAAAAAAAAAAAGGAAAAAAAGAAACAAAATTAACCTCAATCCTTGTCAAATTCTTCTAAGAATTGAAGAGACGAAACATTTCCTAACTCATTCTATAAGGCTATCATTACCCTCAAAGCCAGAAGAAAACAGAACAAGAAAAGAGCATTATAGAATCAAAATATATTTTGAATATAGATGCAAATATATGAAATGTACCATTTTAAAGGGTTAACCCTTTAAAATGGTACATTTTGACATCATTAATTGCATTCACAATAATGCACAATCTTCATCTATTTTCAAAATTTTTCATCACCCCCAAACAAAAAATCTTACCATTCAGCAATAACTCCCGATGAATTCGCTGATTTAGATACACTGGTCTCTGTGAATTTGCTCATTCCAGATACTATTAGTCAGTTTTCACACTGCTGATAAAGATATACCCAAGACAGGGCACTTCTTACATGGTGGCAGACAAAAGAGAATCGAGAACCAAGTGAAAGGGGTTTCCCCTTATCAAACCATCAGATCTCACAAGACTTATTCACTACCAGGAGAACAGTATGGGGGAACCCCCCCATGACTCAATTACCTCCTATCGGGTCCCTCCCACAACACGTGGGAATTATGGGGCTACAATTCAAGATGAGATTTGGGTGGGGACACAGCCAAACCAAATCACAGATGTTTCATGTAAGTGGAATCACATAATGTTTACCATTTTGTGTTTTTTATTTCACTCAGCGTGTTTTCAAGGTTCATCCACGTTGTAGCATGCATCCAACTTTGTTCTTTTTATGCCTGAATAATATCTCATTATATAGATATACCATGATTTGATTATACATTGGTTTTCACCTTTTGTTTCCTTGTTTTCACCTCTTGGCTATTATGAATAATCTTGCAATGAACGTTGGCATACAGGTTGTTTGAGTCCGTGCTGTCAGCTTTTCTGGGTATATATCTAGGAGTAGAATTGCTGGGTCATTTTGTAATTCTATGTTTAGCTTCGAGGAACTGCCAAACTGTTTCAATAATGGTTGCACAGGCCAGGTGCAGTGGCTCACTCCTGTAATCCCAGCACTTTGAGAGGCTGAGATGGGTGGATCACTTGAGGCCATGAGTTTGACACAATGGTTGCACAATTTTACATTCCCATCAGCAGTGTACACGGTTCCAATTTCTTAACATACTTGCCAACACTTTTTATTTTCCTTACATATTTTCAGTTGCAGACATCTTAGAAAGTGGTATCTCATTGCAGCTGTTATTTGAATTTCTCTAATGATTAGTGATATTGAGCATCTTTTCATGTGCTTATTGGCCAACTGTCTGCTTTATTTGAAAAAATGTCTATCAAGTCATTTGCCCATCTTTAAAGTAAAATTTTTTTTTGTTATTGAGGTATAGAAGTTCTTTGTGTATTTTGGATATTAAACTCTTATCAGATATATGATTTGCAAATATTTCCCCCTTTCTGTAGGTTGTCTTTTTATTTTCTTGATTTTCTTGATAGTGTCTTTTGACATATAAAATTTTAAAATGTTGATGAAGTCATTTTTTTTTGTTTTGCCACTTGTGCTTTTGGTGTTAAAGACATAAAGATATAACCTTATGTCTTCTTCTAAGGGCATTATAATTTGAGCAAGTACATTTAGGTTTGATCCATTTTGAGTTAACTTTTTTTTTTTTTTGATGGAGTCTTGCTCTTGTCACCCAGACTGGAGTGCAGTGGAACAATCTCAGCTCACTGCAACCTCCACCTCATGGGTTCAAGCAATTCTCCTGCCTCAGCCTCCTGAGTAGTTGGGATTAGAGGCACATGCCGCCATGCCTGGCCAATTTTTGTACTTTTAGGAGAGACAGGGTTTAGCCATGTTGGCCAGGCTGGTCTCCAACTCCTGACCTCAGGTAATCTGCCCTCTTCGGCCTCTCAAAATGCTGGGATTACAGGCAGGAACCACCATGCCCGGCTGAGTTAACTTTTTTTCTATGATGTGAGGTAAGGATTCAACTTCAGTCTTCTGCACCTAGATACCCAGTTGTCCCAGCATCATTTGTAGAAGAAACTACTGTTTATCCATTGAATGTACTTGGCACCCTTATCAAACATCAATTGGCTGGAGATGTACAGGTCTATTTCTGAACTCCCAATTCTATTTCTTTGATCTATACGCTTGTCATTATGCCAGTACCACAATATTTTGATTAGTGTAGTTTTAGTCAGTTTTAAAGGGAAAATGAGCTTGTTCGTCATCCTTTGGTTGAAAACAAGTGGATAATCAAATCGTGGTATATCCATACAATAGGATATTATTCAGCTATGCGTATAGCACCAGGTGCAAGAAAAAGCAGCTATCAGATGTGGGGTTGATAACAGGTGAGTTGGCTGAAAGTCAGTGCACAGAGCAGTTGCCTCCCCAAACTCCATGCAGACAAGTAACTACTTTTTTGCAACAGAAAATAAGGAGTTTATTCTCTAGAGAAACCAAACCAGAATAACTCTAAATTCAGGGGATGGGATAGGATGAAGACCATGGGTGAAGTGCTAAACTAAAAGCAGGAAATAAAGTGAAAGTATGCAAAGTGAATTGGTCACCTAAGCCTCTAGCTCATGACCTGCTCACAACACTTCTACAACTAAAATTTTGATGAATGATGAGGGAAATCTGGAATGAATGAAGTAGAAAGGAGAGAATACATATTATTAAATATAAAATAATATATTAATAAATATAGAATTAATACATAGAATAAATATTAACTATGATCTTTGATCAGATACAGCAGTGGGATCTATAGGTTGTTCCAGGAGTATACTTGTATTAGTTTTTTCAGGCTTATGTCTGGCTTCCATCTTGAAGAGGACTCTGTGATAAACAGGGTGTCATGAAGAGCTTAAATAAATCTGAATGTTGCAAGGGGTGAGCTATCTCAGACAGCTCTTGTACACCATTGCCTAACCTCAGTCCTGTGTCTTACTCCAGCTGCTGTTGTAGCCACCAATTCTGAGCAGCAGACTTCCACCAGTTCTGCCCACGGCAACCAGACAGCACCTCACCCCAAGTTCACACTACACACCTCTTACTTCCTACCTTGGAGCTTCTCTGATGTCATGGCATGGATGCCTGTGAGAAATGTGGCACTCTCACGCAGAAACCAGGAAATAATGAGGAATAAAATCTATAAGACAACCTTGACCAGTGGAAAATGGGATCTGATGGATAAATGCTTCCCCCTTTTGTCTTCCACATGAGGTCCACAGAATGATCTGGTGAGATGGAGCACTTGTAGCCATGGCCAACTCCGTAGCTCATCTTTGTATTTTTTTCCCCTCTGTCCTTACTCCACTCCCCTAGTGCCTCATTCCTGTCCCCTGGAACACTCCCGATAACTACCTAAACGCATGCTCTTGTCTCATTCTCTACATTTTTAAAGGGGTCCAAATTAAGACAAATCTGAAAATTTTACCCAACTGTATGGGCAAAAGATATAAAATTATAATAAAGATATTTTCAGACATGCAATGACAGAAAGGAAAAGGTTAGAAGGTAGGAAGAAAACGAAGAAGGAAGGAAGGAAGAAAGGAAAAGAGGAAGGGAGGAAGGTGGAAAGGGGATGGAAGGAAGGAGAAGGGAAGGAAGGAAGGAGAAGGGAAGGGAAGGAGGGAAGGAAGGGGAGGGAGAGAAGGAGGGAGACAGGGAGCGAGGGAGGGAGGAAGGAAGGAAGGTAGGAAGGAAGGAAGGAACAGAAAGAAGAAAGAAAGAAAGAGAAAGAAAGAGAGAGAGAAAGAAAGAAAGAAAGAAAGAAAGAAAGGGAAAGAAGAGAAAGGAAAGAAAGAAATAGAAAGAAAGAAAGAAAGAAAGAAAGAAAGAAAGAAAGAAAGAAAGAAAGAAAGAAAGAAAGAAAGAAAGAAAGAAGGGAAGGAAGGAAGGGAAAGAAAGAAAGAGAGAAAGAAAAAGAAAGAAAGAATGAAAGAGAAAAGAAAAGAAAGAGGAGAGAGAAAGAAGAAAAAAGAAAAAAAGGAGCGAGAGAAAAAGAGAAACACATGGGGATGAGGAAAACTAGTACTAAATCCAATTCAGGAGATTGGCCAAGTTTCAGAATAACAGCTGTGCAGCAGATTCAAAGAAGGAGCACTGCAGATTAAACTTTCAGGAGGGATAACTGTAGGCACTGGGGTGAGGTGGGGGGTAGGGGAAATAATATAAAGAAGATTTCACATGTGTGAGCCTTTGGGGAGAAAATCACCACATATAGGAACCTGACAGGTCTGATGGTAAAATTCAATGATATGTACATTGAAACAATGCAAGTGAAGGATAAAGTAATTATTTACTCCCCCACATTTCCCAGAGAGGAAATGTAATCATAAAAAGAATGGCCCACTAGTGAACAATATTTAGACAGCCATAATAATATAAATTTTTGTTATTGATTTTTCTAAACATATAGTTGGATGGGTAGGATAAGGGAGGAAAGAGGTGTGTGTAGGGGGAACCGTGAAAAAGAGCTAATTCATCACTTATCACGCAAAAAAAGAATCGAAAATATTTAAACTGATATATCAACAAGAAGCAGTAAAAAACTGCTTTTCAGTATTTTTAAGGTTTTCAGTCAATGCAGCAGTCTGCTACTGAGAAGTATATTCTCAGTCTAAGAATGAGGGTATAAACATGAGATTATTTCATTTTCTCCTCTGACCTCTACCTTCAACTGTGTTACATTGAATTTCATTTTCACTTTACTTAATAACCTCTTGACCAGATCCCATAGCTCGCTAGTCATTTTTTTTTTCCTTGAGACAGAGTTTTGCTCTTGTTGCCCAGGCTGGAGTGCAATGGTGCGATCTTGGCTCACTGCAACCTCCGCCTCCAGAGTTCAAGCAATTCTCCTGCCTCAGACTCCCTAGTAGCTGGGATTACAGGCATGCGCCACCACGCCCGGCTAGTTTCGTATTTTTAGTAGAAACAGGGTTTCTCCATGTTGGTCAGGGTGGTCTCGAACTCCTGACCTCAGGTGATCCACTTGCCTTGGCCTCCCAAAGTGCTGGGATTACAGGCATGAGCCACCACACCTGGCCCTCTAGTCATTTTTCAAAAGGTGCGAAATGTCCAGTCCACCTTCCTTGATTTTAAAACTTCAGTCATAGGCCAGGTGCAGTGGCCTGTAATCTCAGCACTTTGGGAGGCTGAGGCAGGAGGATCACTTGAGGCCAGGGGTTTGAGGCCAGCCTAGGCAGCATAGCAACTCCCCATCACTACAAAAAAAATTAAAAATTAGCTGGACATGGTGGCATGCACCTATAGTCTCAGCTACTCAGGAGGCTGAGTTGGAAGGATCACTTGAGCCCAGGAGTTCGAGGCTGCAGTGAACTATGATTGCACCACTGCACTCTAGCCTGGGCAACACAGTTTCTAAAATTAAAATGAAAAAAAAAAAAGAAATAAAATAAAATAAGATACTGCAATCTTAGAAGCCCTGTGCGGGGAAAAGAAAGAGAGATCAGATTGTTACTGTGTCTTATTTCTTTACTCAGTCTCTCGCCCCACCTAACAAAAAATACCCACAGGTGTAGAGGGGCTGGCCCCCTTCACCATGAATACTCTCCTTCCCTCCCATTCTTCCCATCCATTCATGCTTTCCCCTACACACACACCTTTCCTCCCTTATCCTACCTACCCAGCTATGTTTTTAGAAAAATCAATCACAAAAATTTATATTATTACGGCTGTCTAAATACTCTTCTGTGCCTCAGGCAAGGAACCCAGAGGAAGCAGGAGACATGCTGGCAATTTCACCCCCCTATATCTAGGTCAGGAATTGGGGTCATAGTAAGGGAGTAAACATCTTTTTTTTTTTTTTTTTTTTTTTTGAGATGGAGTCTCACTCTTGTCGCCCAGGCTGGACTGCAGTGGCACAATCTCGGCTCACTGCAACCTCCGCATCCAGGGTTCAAGTGATTATCCTGCCTCAGCCTCCCAAGTAGCTGTGATTACAGGCACCCGGCACCACACGGGGCTAATTTTTGTATTTTTAGTAGAGATGGAGTTTCACCATGTTGGCCAGGCTAGTCTCAAACTCCTGACCTCAGGTGATCCGCCCACCTCAGCCTCCCAAAGTGCTGGGATTACAGGCGCGAACTACCAGGCCCTGCTAAAGGAGTAAACATCTGAATGTATACCTGGTACTGTTATCGTCGCCTCCTAGCTAACACTGGGCATGGACATCGACCATGCAGCTAGAACCTCAGTGTTTATCTGCTCATAGGGCACTTGCAGAAATCTTTTGAAGGGTCCTCAGGAACCTTTCCACAATCAGGTTTACCTCTTCCAACCCCATCCAACCTGTCATCTGGCCTCTTGCTGCGGCTGTTCTGTCCAGCAGAGTGCCGAAAAGATGGCTCCATGCTGGTCAGCTTCCCCAGGCCTCTTTGGTCCACAAGCAACCCTGCATCCTTGCCATGCCGCTCCTCCCACCTCACTCTCATCTCTTTCTCCTCTGCCGAAATAGACATCAAGGGCAATCAGTCAGCCTGTTGCATAGCAAACACCCAACAGGGGAATGAGATGCCAGTCTCTCCTTCTTTGGGGTACCCTTGAAATACCCTCTCTCATTTCTTGGTGTGAAGCTGCCACGGGAAGCATGCAAATGAAACAGAATGGAGGCAGGGCATGGTGGGTTCACACCTTTAATCCAGCACTTAGGGAGGCTGAAGTAGGCGGATCACTTTAGGTCAGAAGTTCGAGACCAGCCTAGTCAACATAACGAAACCCTGTCTCTACAAAAATACAAAATTAGCTGGGCATGGTGGTGCGCTCCTGCAATCCCAGCTACTCAGGAGGCTGAGATGGGAGGATCAGTTGAACCCGGGAGGCGGAGGTTGCAGTGAACTGAGATTGTACCACTGCACTCCAGCTCTGTCTCAAAAAAAAAAAAAAAAAAAGTGAATGGAGAAGACATCAATTTCTCCCCCTAGGCATATGGTTCCCACGATCTTCCCAGAGTTGTGGGTGTTCTGCTTATTAAGGTTGGAGAAGAAGGAGTAGGCGATGGCAACAAAGCTATGAGAGTCAATATCGTGTAAGTATCCAGAGCCAGACTACCCAAAATAGAAATCTGTTTCTGCTTTTGGGCAGAATTATTAATAACTAACCTGACCAAGCCTCAGTTCCTCCATCTGTAAGATAGAAACACTTCAAAGGGTCATTTTAATAGTTAAATGAATAAATAAATCTAAGGAGTTTAGAATAAGATCTGGGACGTCGTAAGCTCTACATAAGTGTTATCCGTTCTTATTATTTCTGCCACACGTTAGAAAGATCTTGAGAGATGAGTCTTGTCATCTTGTCAATTCTCTTTAGACTGTGGGAGTTCTTAGCACCTATTATTTTTAGCTTTGAGGCTATAGCTACAATTCTGAAACCAAAGCAAAAATCTATTTAATGTCCTGTTACACATATTATTTAGAAATATGGAGATAAATGCTAGAAGAAATAGCTAAAAGAGTAGAGAGTGATTGCCTCTAGAGAGTAAGACTTGAGAGATACAGCTCCCGGGCAGACTGCTACTACTCATTATCAACCCTTTAAGTACTATTCAATTTTTAAAAATTAGATGCATGCATTACTTTGATAAAATTAATTCTTAATTTTTAAAGAAGAAGATACTCTTTGAGAATATAAAACAGAATTCTACATGTTAATTAGCATCTATTTTGTTTTGGTCATATTTTAAAGGTGTCATGACAAGCCTGGAAAACATAGATAGGACCCAAAGTTATCATCCAATTAGGATTGGAAAACTTCTATACAGACAATGCAGAAACCCTTAAGTAATTTTTTAATCCTCCTTTTTTTCTTTCCTTCCTTTTTCTCTCATTACAACAACAACAAAAAAATGCCCTATTTTTTATTAAACAAAGCATTCTAAAACTCACTCTTAGGTAATTGAGTGCACTATTTCTTGATGGGCTCTCACATTTAATGGGATTTAGAATTATTTTACAGTGTTGTTTTTTTCAGGATATTCACTGCTTCCTGAGTTACCTACCATCTTCCTGGTGGCATTTTTTCTGCATGACAGTATATTCTGCACATTTAATTATACACTTCTAGGAAAGTGGGTGAATGTGAAGCTGGGTCGTTGTCTGGGGTAAACACCCAAGGTTCTTTGTCTTACACCAAGGGAATCGAGGATGTGGGGACACAAGAAGGGAGTTTAAGAGTGGAGGTTTAATCGACGAAAGAAAGAGAAAAGAGAATAGTTATCTCTCCTGCAGAGAGAGAGGGGCGCCCCAGTGGGTCTTTGTTCTGCAGTGAAGTGCACAGGTTTTTTGTTTGTTTGTCTGTTTTTGAGACGGAGTCTCGCTCTGTAGCCCGGGCTGGAGTGCAGTGGCGCGATCTCAGCTCTCTGCAAGCTCCGCCTCCCGGGTTCACGCCATTCTCCTGCCTCAGCCTCCCGAGTAGCTGGACTACAGGTGCCCGCCACCACACCCAGCTAATTTTCTGTATTTTTAGTAGAGATGGGGTTTCACCGTGGTAGCCAGGATGGTCTCGATTTCCTGACCTCATGACCCGCCCGTGCCCAGCTGTGCCCGAGTGAGTTTTATAGACTGGCTTGAGGAAGCAGTGTCTGATTTACATAGGGCTCAAAGATTGGAAGGACCAGGTGTGTCATTTACTTAGCACTGGAAGAAGCTGGGTACCCCACCCTAATCTTTTATTATGCAGATGAAATCTCTACCTGGCCAGCATCATGTTATCTGTTCTTTACTGTGCACGTGGTTGACAAAGAAAAGGGGAGATGGAGCCGCCATGTTGAAGATGCCTAACCCCCAGGTAGACTTTTCCTATTGGCACAACTGCCAGCATTAACCCCTGCAAGCTTCCAGCTTGCTTATCTATGTCTGCAGCTTGATTTTACAGGCTGCTCTTTGTTAGAAAAGAAATGATTTGGGGGCTGCTTTTCATTAACAGGAAAACCTTACCGAAGACTCTCTTACACTCACTATCTGCCTAAATAATTTCTTTTTAACTCCTATATCAACTGTATCCTATGCCAAGTTTCACGTGATTCTCCTGTCTCAACCTCCCAAGTAGCTGGGATTACAGGTGTCCGCCACCATACACGGCTAATTTTTGTATTTTTAGTAGAGATGGGGTTTCACCATGTTGGCCAGGCTGGTCTTGCACTCCTGACCTCAAGTGATCCGCCCGCCTTGGACTCCCAAAATGCTGGGATTACAGGTGTGAGTCATCATGCCCAGGCCGAATGTTTTTAATATGATAGGCAGCAATCAGTAGTGTGATTTGTTTTTTGTTTTTCTCAACACTGTTTCAAATACGCTTGTTTTGCTCTCTCCCAAGACAATTGTATTAGTCATCTTCAGAGAAATATAGCATATAGATACATACATATATATAGAGAGAAAGAGTGTGTGAAAGAGAGTCTGAGAGAAGAAAGAAGAAGAAGAAGAAGAAGAAGAAGAAGAAGAAGAAGAAGAAGAAGAAGAAGAAGAAGAAGAAGAAGAAGAAGAAGAAGAAAAGAAGAAGAGGAGGAGGAGGAAGGATAAGAAGAAAAAGGAGGAGGAGGAGGAGGTGGAATAATTTATTATGGGAATCAGCTCATACATTTATGGAAGACAAGGGTCCCATGATCTCTTGACAATCGATGAAGCCAGTGGCATAATTTAGCATAAGACTGAAGACTTGAGGACCAAGAGCTCCCACGTCCGAGGGCAGGAGAAGATGGATGTCTCAGCTTAAGAAAGACAGCAAATCGCTCTCCCTCTGCCTTTTTGTCCTATTTGGGCCCTCAGCAAGTTGGATGATGCCACATTGGTCAGGGCAGACCTTCTTTATGCAGCTTATTGATTCAAATGCTGATCTCCTCCAGAAACACCCTCACAGACACACCCAGAAATAAGGTTTTACCAGTTATCTGGGCATCTTTTATCCCAGTCAAGTTGACATATAAAATTAACCATCACAACAACCCAATATGGCTCCCTTCAGAGGCATCTACTTGGACTACAGGAAAACATATGCATCTCGCCCTGCCCACAGCCAGAAATACAGATCATTCTCACTGCAACTCTTTTTCCTTATCCAAATATTACAAGCAAATCAAGTCAGCCTCTGGCCTTCAGAATTCTCCATTCATCATCCAGTTCCTGACCAAATTCTTCACTGAAAGAACAATTTTGTACATGCTTCATTTGCTCCCCACTGTGAACTAGAATCAAATGACATCAAGAAGTCAGGAAATTGTAAATGAGTTCAACCATTATGGAAAGCAGTGTGACAATTCCCCAAAGAACTAAAAACAGAACTACCATTCCACCCAGCAATCCCACTACTAGATATATACCCAGAGGAATATAAATTGTTCTATCATAAAGACACATGCACACATATGTTCATTGCAGCACTATTCATAATAGCAAAGACATGGAATCAACCTAAATGTCCATCAATGGTAGACTGGATCATGAAAATGTGGTACACATACACCATGGAATACTATGCAGCCATAAAAAATGAGATCATGTCCTTTGTAGGAACACAGATGGAGCTGGAGGCCATTATCCTTAGCAAACTAATGCAGAAAAAGAAAACTGAATACCACATGTTATTACTTATAAATGGAACTAAATAATGAGAACACATGAACATAAAGAGAGGAACAATAGAGACTGGGGTCTATTGAGGGAGGAGGGTAGGGGTGGGGTGAGGATTGAAAAACCACCTATCAGGTACTATGCCTATTACCTAAGTGGTAAAATAATCTGTACACCAAACCCCCAAGTCTTAAGTTTACTTATATATCAAACCTGTACATGTATCCCTGAACTTAAATTAAAAGTTTAAAAATAATAATAAAAGAGGCTGGGCATGGTGGCTCACGCCTGTAATCCCAGCATTTTGGGAGGCAAAGGCGGGTGGATCACCTGAGGTTGGGAGTTTAAGACCAGCCTGACCAACATGGAGAAACCCCATCTCGACTAAAAATGCAAAATTAGCCAGGCGTGGTGGCACATGCCTGTGATCCCAGCTACTCAGGAGGCTGAGACAGGAGAATTACTTGAACCCGGGAGGTGGATGTTGCTGTGAGCCAAGATCACTGCACTCCAGCCTGGGCAACAAGAGCAAAACTCAGTCTCAAAATCAATAAAATAATAATAATAAAAGAAAAAATGATGCAGCCATTTAAAGTAACCTGCGTCCTTCAATTGAGAAGCCCCTTACATACAAAAAAAGTAACTTTGTTCAGCAATTTGGGGTTACTAACATATGTTAACATGCTTTGTAAAATGGAAAGTGCTAAAGGTTTTCTGTAACCAGCTGCATCTCTGAAGACATGGCGCATCTGTTCCCTCACAGCTAAGGAGAGAATTTCAGTGAGGAGTAATCATACCATCGGGAATGTGGCAGGGCAGCAGGGATCCAGCCCATGCTAGGTAGGGGTTCCTTTGTGCAGCTTGCTAAATTAATATGGAAGACAGGAAAGGCAGGCTTTTCACCAACGCTAATTCCTGTATGTTCCAAATCAGAGGTATTAATTCTGCTTGCCTGGGATCAGCAACGGAATTTTGCATCTGTTTCAGTAGCTAGGAACATGGCAGACAATGCCGTCGTGTTTCAAATACTTTACAGTTTCTTTTTATTTTAAAAATTATAAGGCTGGGCATGGTGGCTCACCCCTGTAATCCCAACACTTTGGGAGGCTGAGGTGGGAGAATTGCTGAGACCAGGAGTTCAAGATCAGCCTGGGCAACATAGTGAGGCCTCGTCTCTACCAAAAAAAAAGTTTTAATTAGCTAGACCTGGTGGCGTGTGCCTATAGTCCTAGTTGAGGCTGAGGCAGGAGGATCACTTGAGTCTGGGAGGTCGAGGCTGCAGTGAGTTGTGATTGTGCCACTGCACTCCAGCCTGGGTGACAGAGCAAGACCCTGTCAAAAAAAGAAAAGGAATGGAAGAAAGGAAGGAAAGAAGGAAGAGATGGAGGGAGGGAGAAAGGGAGGGAAAGAAGGAAGGAAGGAAGGAAGGAAGGAAGGAAGGAAGGAAGGAAGGAAGGAAATTATAAATAATTTCAACATGCAGCAAAGTGCAAAAAATGATATAACTGCCCCTCTGTGTCCATCACACAATTTAAACAGGTGTTAACATTTTGCCATGTTCAGTTCAGTTCTTTTTTTTGAGACGGCGTCTCACTCTGTCACCCAAGCTGGAGTGCAGTGGCACGATCTCCGCTCACTGCAAGCTCCGCCTCCCGGGTTCACGCCATTCTCCTGCCTCAGCCTTCTGAGTAGCTGGGACTACAGCGCCCGCCACCACGCCCGGCTAATTTTTTGTATTTTTTTTAGTAGAGACGGGGTTTCTCCGTGGTCTCGATCTCCTGACCTCATGATCCGCCCGCCTCGGCCTCCCAAAGTGCTGGGATTACAAGCGTGAGCCACCGCGCCTGGCCTCAGTTCAGTTCTTAAAGAAGTAAGCCATGACATGAACATGTCCCAGATCCCCCTCCATGCCTGAGCAGGAGCTAACATCTTAGCTTCCACATGAAGCATAATTTCTATACATGTACATTGTCTAAGCAACCCCAATACCCATCACGGTAGAATGGATGAATTACTTAGAATGTATTCATGCAAGAGAATATTATAAAGCAATGAAAATGAGCAAACTACAGTATACACATGATCATGAAAGACTATTTCTTTCTTTTTTTTTTTTTTGATGGAGTCTAGCTCTGTCGCCCAGGGTGGAGTGCAGTGGTGGGATCTCGGCTCATTGCAACTCTGTCTCCCAGGTTCAAGCGATTCTCCTGCCTCAGCCTCCTGAGTAGCCAGGACTACAGGCATGAGCCCCCATGCCCAGCTAATTTTTGTATTTTTAGTAGAGATGGGGTTTCACCATGTTGGCCAGGCTGGTTTTGAACTCCTGACCTCAGGTGATCTGCCTGCCTCAGCCTCCCAAGTGTTGGGATTATAGGCATGAGCCACCACCCCCAGCCCATAGAAAACTATTTCAAGTAAGGAAAATAAAGCTAAAAAGGTAGGGTGTAGTTGAATTGCATTTAAATGAAGCCTAGAGACCAGGAAAAATAATTTGTTATTTAGGGTTATATAAACAGAAAGTCAAGCTAATGGAGGGTGGGAGGGGCCACACCAAATTTAAAATAATACACAGGGGCTTCTGGGGCACTGGCTGTTTTGTTGCATAGGGGTTCATTTTATAAAAATTAAATTATATGTAAATATATATTTGGTGTACTTTTCACAATGTACATTTCACAATAAAAGGATCTAAAACATACTCCCTTTGTGAGGTTTAAAATTATAGAATGAGGATATGAAATTCGACATAAACTTTTGCAGTCTGATTTCTCTTAATTCAAATTTATGACTTTTTGTTTCATCTGTTTCATACCTGAGCAATCCACTCATTTTAACCATTCTCTAGCATTGTAGGCATAAGCCACCATTTGCTCTTTCATTTCCTTACTGAGCAAGAATGATTTCATATCCGTGTTTTGTAATTAAAACAGTATGCTAGAGAAAACTTCGTATTTTCCTCCTAATGCACAAGGGTGAGAGTTTCTGTTAGAGTCACATGGGCTTAAATTGCCGCATCACAAGAGATGTACATCTTCATCCCTGTTGGGTTCTATCACATTGCCCTTGGAAGTATGGCTGATCCTTGAACAACATGGCTTGAACTGTGTGGGTTCACTTATCCATGCATATTTTTCAACCAAACCCAGAATGAAAATACAGTATTCAGAAGCAGGGTGCAGTGGCTCATGCCTGTAATCCCAGCACTTTGGGAGGCTGAGGCTGGAGGATTGCTTGAGCCCAGGAGTTTGAGGCCAGCCTGGGCAACATCTCAAATAATAAAAAAAAAAAAAAAAAGAAAAAGAAAATGTAAATCTTTGTATATAGAGAGTAGACTTTTTTCTTTTAAGAGACAAATTCTTATTCTGTTGCCCAGGCTGGAGTGCAGTGGTGTGATCATAGCTCACTGTAACCTTGAACTAAGGCAATTCATTGACTTTTCACATATGCCAGTTCTGCAGCAGTGATGCAAAGACTCATGTGCAAATTTTCAAATATACAGGGATCCTGAAACTAATCCCCTGAATATACCCAGGGATGACTGTAATTGCAGCACTTTATGCTCTCATAAGAATTCCTGTCCCCGGCCGGGCGCGGTGGCTCACGTCTGTAATCCCAGCACTTTGGGAGGTCGAGGCAGGTGGATCACGAGGTCAGGAGATGGAGACTATTCGGGCTAACACAGTGAAACTCCGTCTCTACTAAAAATAAAAAAAAAATTAGCCAGGCGTGGTGGCGGACAGCTGTAGTCCCAGGAGGCAGGAGAATGGCATGAACCTGGGAGGCGGAGCTTGCAGTGAGCCGAGATTGCGCCACTGCAATCCAGCCTGGGCGACAGAGTGAGACTCCGTCTCAAAAAAAAAAAAAAAAAAGAGAATTCCTGGCCCCATATCATCTCCAACACTTTATTAGACTTTCCAGCTTTGGATCATGGGCCGCATGTAAGACAGAATTCCTTGTCATTTTAATTTCCATTTCCTTGG
Source organism: Symphalangus syndactylus (assembly GCF_028878055.3). Lineage (NCBI taxonomy): Eukaryota > Metazoa > Chordata > Mammalia > Primates > Hylobatidae > Symphalangus > Symphalangus syndactylus. The sequence continues at coordinate 64,877,890 of NC_072431.2, read as the reverse complement.
TTATGAGTGACATTGAGCATCTTTTCATGTGTGTCTTGGCATTTCTGGTGCACTCATTTGTGAATGATCTGTCCTTATTCTTTGCCTATTTTCTACTGAGCTGTATGTCTTTTTGCAATTGATATATTGCAGTTCTTTATATATTCTGAATACTAATTCCTTGATGGTGATATAGGCTATATAAGTTGCAAAAATGTCTTAGTTTGGCATGTCTTATCACCTTATTACAGATAACATGGCAAGAAGGTGAGATGAGATAAGACGTTTAGTTAAGAGAGGAAGATTAAGAGACAAAATACCTGTGTTCTTAACTGGTCTCAGCCACCTATAAATTAGTCACGTGGCTTTCAGCAAATTATCTGATTTCTCCAGGCCTAATTTTCCTGGTCTTTAAAGTGAAGATGATAATATTCTTTATTGTATTGTTATTAGGATTAAATGAGATAATATGTGTAAAACACTTAAGAGACTCTTCCAAAAACTGTAGTTATTTTTGTGGTGTCATTTGTTGTCACACAGACATTTGAAGTTTTAATGAAGCCAAATGTTTTACTGCCTCCTTTTATGATGTGTTTCTTTTCCATCAAATTTAAGATATCCTCTCTTATCCCAGTGATATAAAGAAATTCTCCTAGGTGTTGCTCTAAGTGTTTTATGATTTTGTTTTTTGCATATAGGTCTTTTATCTATGTGGATTTCATTTGGGGTACTGGTGTGTGGTAGAGAAATTATATGATCTTTCCTTTAAGAATGGTGATTTGTCCAAATACAACTTAATGAATAGCTGTGTCCAGCCAAGGGGCAGTGGAGACAGACACATTTGGCTTAGGTTCAATGGGATATGTATACATGGTTTATGGTAACCTAACCATCCTGACTTTTAGGAATATCCCCACTGCACACAGTCAGCTCACCTGGAGGCTGACACAGCATGGAAAGTGTGTGGGCAATGGAACAGAAACTGGGTGTGAAATACATGGGTGCGAGATTCATCTTACATCAGACAGATAACAGTGCAAGCCGAGAGTTCAATTCTCATTAATGCACAGTCAAAAATGTAAATCCTTTTGTTCTAGGAATTCATTCAATGCTACAGTATGTAGAATTGAGAGTTCAGTTCTCAATGATGCAGTCAAAAATGTAAATCCTCTTGCTCTAGGAATTCACTCAGGGAAACAATGCAGAGAATTGCAAACACATGCCACACTCATGTTTCTTTTCTGTTGGGAATCATGCTAAATGGAATATATCGGAATCCCTGTTTTTGCAGGATACAGACCTATAACGAGAATACATATAAGTGCAGCTATGGAAGAGTCACACCACGTGTTTCCTGCCATCCAATTGTCCATCACCAAAAACATGCTTCAATCTGAAAGGCTGAATTACCTATCCATCTTCTCTTTAGAAAATGTAATACAAGGCCAGGCACAGTGGCTCACATCTGTAATCCCAGCACTTTAGGAGGCCAAGGCAGGTGAACCACTTGAGGCCAGAAGTTTGAGACCAGCCTGGCCAACATGGTGAAACCCTATCTCTACTGAAAATATAAAAATTAGCTGGGTGTGGTGGTGCACACCTGTAATCCCAGCTACTTGTGAGGCTGAGGTAGGAGGATCACTTGAACACAAGAGGTGGAGGTTGCAATGAGCCAAGATGGCACCGCTGCACTCCAGCCTGGGTGACAGACCTAGACTCTGTCTCAAAAAAAAAGAAAGAAAAGAAAATGTAATACAAGCATTGTCCCGTGAAGAGGTGACCAGAAAGTATGCAGTCAAAAAGTGTAGAAAAAAAATTGACAGGGTTTGTCAAACAGTTCAATAAGCTCAATAATAATCCCATTTTCTTTTTTCTTTTTTTTTTTTTTTTGTGGTGTCCATAGCATTTTGGGCTCTTTAAAAAATGTGTGATTTGTTGGATTTCTCATCTCCTTCTGAATAAATTTTAACTTTCTCATCCAATTTTGTTTTCCTTAAAGAGGGAGCCACAATAGTTTCAACTTCAAGTCTCCCAAAACCTGACTCTGTCCCTGCTAGTGTGTTAATGTTTTCAGTAACATCTCATTGGAAAGAGTTCTCTTTCTCAGCGGTATTACAGATGATAGTACAGAAAGATGGATCTATTTGCCCCAGGTCACATGGCAAGTTAGTGGTGGAGTCAGGATTAGAACCTGTGGCTTCCGAACTGGAGTTCTCTATGTTCTCTCCTGAGGTCTCCCAAGTAGCATTCTCCTTATCATCATCCTAGCTCAAGGACCACCACATGGCACACAGTTATCAGTGCCCATTTTAATAGGGTTGTTCTGAATGTGTTTCACTGATGTAATCCCCTCGCTCGTCCCGTACAGCTGGTTCTTCCTGGGCTCTTCCCTTTCAGTGAGAAAATGTTAAGGACAGAGCAGCTGGATAATTTTCCCAGTCTGTTTTCCTGCTCTCTTTCAGGAGACATTTTGTTCCTTTTGCTCTTCAATTAAATGAACTTTCTGCTCTAGCCAGCCATAAAATACCATGTTATCGCTTTCAAATGTAAATGCCACCTTGTCATTCTCTGCATTCTCTACAGCTCCCCATGGCTGCAGAATAAAGCCAGAACTATTTGGCATAATATGGGCCAGTTTACCTTCCCAGCCTCACTTTAACCATTCCCTATCCATCCATCTGTCTATCCATCCATCCACCCACCCATCCAACCAGACAGCCATCCATCCATCCATCCATGCATCCATCCATCCATCCATCCATTCACCCATCCATCCATCCACCTATCCATTTATGCATCTATCCATCCATTCATCTATCCTTCCATCCATCCATTCATCCATCCATCCATTCACCCATCCATCCACCCATCCATCCATCCAGCCAAACAGCCATCCACTCAACCATCCATCCATCCACCCATCCAGCCATCTATCCATCCCTCCATCCATCCATCCATCCATCCATCCATCCATCCATCCATTCACCCAACCATCCATCCATCCATTTATTCATCCATCCATCAATCCATCCATCTATCCACACATTCATCCATCCAGCCAGCCAGCCAGTCATCTCATGAATCTGTCAATCAGTTATGTCTACATGCCTTCTCCTGAATTCTCAACAATTTCCCATAATATATATTTTGCTTTACCTCACAACTGTAGATGGGAAAACTGAGTCTCAGAGAAGTCTCATGTGTAGTGAACAGCATTGACTTCCTATACTGTGTTAATTCCCCCTTCCTTCCTTCCTAATAAAATCCTGATCTTGTTAAAATATCTGGCCCTCATCCACACAGCCCTCATTTCCAATTCTAGGTATACATGGACAGCAACAAATCAAAGCCAAGCACAGACAAACATTTTCTGTAAAGAGGCAGACAGTAAATATTTTAGATTTGTGAGCCATATGGTCTCTGTTTGCTATGATTTGAATGTGTACCCTAAAAAGCATGTGTTGAAAAGTTAATCCCCAATGCAACAGTGATGGGAGGTAGGGCCTAATGGGAGGTATTTAAATTACGAAGGTTCCACTCTCATGAATGGATTAATGCTGATTATGAAAGGGCTTGACGCTCTGAAGTGTACCTCTTGCTCTCTCTCACATTTTTTCTTTTTTTTTTTGAGATGGAGTCTTGCTCTGTCATCCAGGCTGGAGTGCAGTGGCACAATCTCGGCTCACTGCAAGCTCCGCCTCCCGGGTTCATGCCATTCTCCTGCCTCAGCCTCCTGAGTAGCTGGGACTACAGGCGCCCGCCACCATGCTTGGCTAATTTTTTGTATTTTTAGTAGAGACGGGGTTTCACTGTGTTAGCCAGGATGGTCTCGATCTCCTGACCTTGTGATCTACCTGCCTCGGCCTCCCAAAGTGCTGGAATTACAGGCGTGAGCCACCACGCCCGGCCCTGCTCTGTCTCACTCTTTTTGCCCCTTTGCTATGGGAAGATGCAGCAAGAAGAGCCTCCTTACCAGATGCCAGCCCATTGATCTTGGATTTCTCAGCCTCTGGAACTCTGAGCCATTAAATTTCTGTTCATGCTAGGTGTTCATGATAGGTGCAGTAACTCATTCCTATAATCCCAGTGACTCAGGAAGCTGAGGCAGGAGAATCATTTGAGGCCAGGATTTTCCAGACTAGTCTGGGCAACACAGGGAGACCCCCACCTCTAAACAAAAATTAAAAATTAGCTTGGTGTGGTGATGCATTCCTGTAGTTCCAGTTACTAAGAAGGCCAAAGTGGGTGGTTCCCTTACACCCATGAGTTCGAGGCTGCAATGAGCCATGATCATGCCATTGCACTTCAGCCTAGGTCACAGAGCAAGACTCCATCTCTTAAAAAAAGAAAAAATATATATACATTCACTATAAATTATCCAGTATCAGTTATTCTGTTATAACAGCCAAAAAGCAATGAAGACACTGTTGCAACTATTCAACTCTGCCATTGTATCAGGAAAGCAGCCACATGGCTGAGTACGGTGGCTCACACCTGTAATCCCAACACTTTGGGAGGCCGAGGTGGGGGGATCACCTGAGGTCAGGTGATCAAGGGATCACAGGAGTTCAAGACCAACCTGACCAATACGGTGAACCCCCCTCTTGACTAAAAATACAAAAATTAGCCGATGTGGCAGCCTGCACCTGTAGTCCCAGCTACTCAGGAGGATGAGACAGGAAATTGCTTGAACCCAGGAGGCGGAGGTTGCAGTGAGCCGAGATCGTGCCACTGCACTCCAGCCTGGGTGACAGAGCAAGACTCCATCTCAAAAAAAAAAAAAAAATGGAAAAAGAACGCAGCCACAGAGGATACACAAGCCAATGGGTGTGATTGTGTTCCAATAAAATTTGTTTATGAGCAGTGAAAATTAATTTGATATAATTTCACATGTCATAAAGTACTATTCTCCTTTCCATTTTTTTTCAACTGTTTAAAATATAACAACCATTTGTTGCTCAACGGCCATGAAAAAGCAGATGGTGAGTTGGATGTTGTCCCACAGGCTATACTTTTCCAATTTCCCGTCTAAGCCACTTAGTTGCATGGTATCCTCCTGGCAAGGTCAGGGGAGACATATGACCTAAGAGGACCCAGTCACAGTCAAGGGAAGAATCTATAGTGTCCATTATTGGTTTGAAAGTAATCCCTTCTATTCCTAAGTCAGTAATAGTCATCTTGACTGTAATTCCATGGATAGTCAAGATGACAATGGAAGCCATTGACCTACTGACTTGGGAATAGAAGGGATTACTCTACCCTCAAGATGACTATGGAAGGCACTACTCTCAAGACGGCTATGGAAGGGATTACTCTCAAGGTGACTAAGGAAGACATTGACCTATTGACTAAGGAAGCCATTGACCCAGGCACTACTGTCATTTTTCTTGTAACTGAAAATGGTCTCAGACTCTCCTGGCTGGTGGCCTCAGGAGGTGGAACCTCATGGACCTCCCCTGAGACAGTCAGGACAAGTGAGGCCCCAAAATCTTAAGTAGTGTATTAATCGAGGTTTCCCAAGAAACAGAGCCAGTCGGAGGTTCCATTTCATTCTATTTCCTTCCAGTTTCATTCATACACACCCACACACATTGGGGGTGGAGGAGAGAGAGAGAGAGAAAGACTTTAAGAAATTGGCTCATGCAATCACAGAGGCCAGTTCAAAATCTGCAGAGTAACCTGGTAGGCTGGAGACCCAGGGAAGAGTTGCTGTTGTAGTCTGAGTCCAAAAGCAGTGTATGGGCAGAATTCCCTTTTTCCTCAGGGGAAGTCAGTCTTTACCTGAAGTTAAGGCCAAGGCAGGAGGCTCACTAAAGACCAAGAGTTCCAGACCAGCCTGGGAACACAGCGAGACTTCATCTCTACAAAAATTAAAAAATCAGTCAGGCATGGTGGCATGCACCTGTAGTCCCAGCTATCTGGGAGGTTGAGGTGGGAGGATTGCTTGAGCCTAGGAGTTTAAGGCTGCAGTGAGCTATGACTGCACCACTGCTCTCCAACTTGGGTGATAGAGTGAGACCCTGCTTCAATATCCTGCAACTGATTGGACAAGGCCCACCCACATTATAGAGATTAATCTGTTTTGTTCAATGTCTACTGATTTAAATGTCAGCTTCATGTTTAAAAAACAAGCAAAAGCCTTCACAGCAAAACCCAGATAGAGTTGACTAAGTCCCTGAGTACATTGGCCTAGCCAATTATATATCACAGGTGATATATAATACCGATAGTATTATTATAAATAATAATTAATAGAACTAAAATAATTAAGAATCCACAGTATATCTGAGATCAGGATTGATGGGAAGAATGGAAGCAGGTGCTTCCCAGCCACTAATACCATAAACCTGAGGTCCCCCGTGGAAAGTCCTGCCTGGCTTCAGTCCACAACTGGGATTCTATTTTTTTTTTTTTTTTTTTTTGAGACAGAGTCTCGCTCTGTCTCCCAGGCTGGAGTGCAGTGGTGATCTCAGCTCACTGCAGCCCTCCACCTCCTGGGTTCAAGAGATCCTCGTGCCTCATCCACCCAAATACCTGGGACTACAGGCATGAGCCACCACACCCAGCTAATTTTTTGTATTTTTAGTAGAGACAGAGTTTTGCCATGTTGGCTGGGCTGGTCTCGAACTCCTGGCCTCAAGTGATCTGCCTGCCTCAGCCTCCCAAAGTACGGGGATTACAGGTGTGAGCCACTGCACCCGGCCCACAGCTGAGATTCTTAATTTCTCTTCCTAAGCTGAACTTGGTGCAGAACAAGGTTAGCACTCAGATTTTGCAATACATCTCTGGAGAGTTTATTTTAAGATCAAGTGGGGCACTCCTGGGTTTCAGGATTGATTAGCCGCCCTATCTGCAAGAACAAAGGGTGATCTGACACCCAATCACCCTCACTGAGTCTGACCTCCAGGAGAAAGGGTTTGAGATTCATGCCGGAAATGGTCCAAATATTAACAGAAGGAGGAAATGAATATACTTCTGATGTGCTGTACAATGTTCATTATTGATTTTTGATTCAATGAGATTAATTAAAATGATCTATTCCAATCAGTTACCAAACATACCTGCTCGATAATGTGTCTAAATCCATTAACTATTTTGTTTTAACAATATTTCGTTTTAAAGTTTTATTTTATCCACATATTGACTTCATTTTACGTTTGCAAATAAGAGCTTGATGGTGATATTACCAATAACTCATCATCATCCTTTGCTAAGCCAGGAGGGAATTTGCCACTTTGCAGAATAGCCGGTGCTTTTAATAGGAGACTTTATGTAAAAGCTACGTTGTCTTGAAATAATTTGCGCTCACAAATTAAGTGGCAAGCATAACTCTGATAGATTAACTGTATCCAGTAAAAAGTTTACCTTTAAAAGTGCTACTTCTGTCCTCTTTGAGGCTGAGTCTGAGGCTAACTAGGCTTAGCAAACCCTGGTGACAAAAGGAAATAGTTTTTGGAATGTTTTCTTCAGTCCATCACTGACATTTCCTGTTTATCTGGTAGTAAAGCTAAAATATTTAGTGGCACCGGAAGGGTGTTCAGGATACATTAAATATTGAACATCTCTAAGGGAGGCCCAGCTACACTTAACATGGCAGGTTCTCTTCCAAGATCCATCCGTAAATCAATCTAAGCATCTCTGCTGAGAACAGTTTTCTGGTGCTTTTATTCTTTCTTTCTTTCTTTTTCTTTCTTTCTTTCTTTCTTTCTTTCTTTCTTTCTTTCTTTCTTTCTTTCTTTCTTTCTTCCTTCCTTCCTTCCTTTCTTTTTTTTTTTGACAGGGTCTGTCTCTGTTGCCCAAGTTGGAGTCCAGCAGTGCAATCATGGCTCACTGCAACCTCTGCCTCCTGGGTTAAAGCAATCCTCCCACCTCAGCCTCCCAAGTAGCTGTGACTACAGGCATGCACCACCATGCCCAGCTGATTTTTGTATTTTTTGTAGAGTCAAGCGTTTTGCCATGTTGGCCAGGCTGGTCTTGAACTCCTGACCTCAAGTGATCCACCCGCCTTGGCCTCCCAAAGTGCTGGAATTACAGGTGTGAGTGACAGTGCTAGACCTTCTGGTGCTTTGGGTTATTTATTGAAAAACTAGTCAGTCTTTCCCCACATGCAATGAGATTTGCAAAAATATTCTCAGGTAGAGAGGGAGGGGTTGGAAGAGATGTTATTTGGGTCATGTACCCTATATGGCCAGAAGGACCAATCAAAATAACAATCTCATCTCCCTGAGATTTTCAAAAAGTCTCAAGGAGATGAAGTTCACTCCACTGAAAAGAGTGTGTCTAGGCAGCAGCTCTCCTTGTGAGTCACAGGTGGGTCGAAGAAGAGGTTGTAGAGTCTCTCATTCAAGGCTGGGGTTGGACGGAGGCATCCAGAAATGTTTGGTGTAGCTTCAGGCTGAAGTGGAAAGGTTAACGGCGTGTTCCCACACAGCAGAGAGCTACTGTGAAAACTTCAGAGTCTGCTTCAGCATTGCCACTGCCTTTCTAGCAGAAACACTGCATTACCCACTTGCCCTCTTGAAGCTTAGCCTAAAGGACCCTTGTCACTCAGATGCCCTCATTATCAGCTCCCTCTGGGTAGAGCTCGAGGAGATAGAGATGTCCACCCTGCAGACTCAGGACCTATTTAGGGGAACTTGATTGCAAGTGAGAGAAACTCATTGTGAACTGGTGTAGGCAAAGGAAGAAATTGATTGGTCCATGGTGTCCAAGGAACAGTTGTACAAATGGTAATAGCCCTGCAGGATTCATCTTACCCACTGTCCAGAAAACCTAATGCACCAAAAACACCAAAGAAAGAGTTTAATTTTTGCAAGGCAGCCGAGCAGAGTGATGGGAGATGTTTCTCAAATCTGCCTCCCTGAAAGCTCAGTGGCTAAGGTTTTTAAGGATAATTTGGTAAGCAAGGGGCTAGGGAACGGAAACTGCTGATTGGCTGGGGATGAAATCATAGGAGTAAAATAAAACTGTCTTCACACACTTGTCAATTTCTGGGTGGGGGCTTCTCATGGGAGTCAGTTCCTGGGTGTGAGTCACAGGTCCAGGTGACGTCAGTCAGTCTCCAGAATGCAAAACATCTGAAAAACATCTCAAAGACTAATCTAAGGGCCAAGTGCAGTGGCTCACACCTGTAATCCCAACATTTTTGGAGGCCAAGGCAGGTGGATCACTTGAGGCCAGGAATTCGAGAGCAGCCTGGCCAACATGGCAAAACCTTGCTCTATTAAAAATACAAAAATTAGCCAGGCGTGGTGGCAAGTGCCTGTAGTCCCAGCTACTTGGGAGGCTGAGGCAGGAGAATCATTTCAGCCCAGGAGGTGAAGGTTGCAGTGAGCCAAGATGCAGTTGCACTCCAGACTGGGCAACAGAGCAAGATTCTGTCTCAAAAAAAAAATACTAATCTTAGGTTTTGACAGTAATGATGTTATCTACAGGAGCAATTAGGGAAGTTAGAAGTCTTGTGTCTCTGATTACAAAGTCTTGAGCAATACAGGGCTTATAGAAAATCAAGCTAAAGAATAATGACTGGTTAACGTTAACTATGCCTACATTTTAGCAGAATTCCAGCCCCTCCCATTATCCTAACCTTGCAGCCTTTCATTAGACTTACAAAGGTGGTTTCAGTCCCCCAGCAAGGATGGGGTTAGTTTTGTGATGGGGTTGTTGTCCCCTTTGTTTTAAAGCTAACAAGGCAGTTAGCTTGGAGGACTAGAAGCAAATGGAGTCAGCTATGTCAGATTTCTCTCACTGTCATAAGTTTTGCAAAGGCAGTTTCAGAAAGAGCCTTGAAATAGGCAGGATGGAAATGGACCTCCAAATTCTCTAGAACCAGAGACTGGGCTTCCCCTCTCTTGTCCCTGCTTTTCTCTGCATTTTTTCTTCCCCCAGGCTCCCAGATGCCTGGATTTCCACAAATGGTTAAAATATACGTGCCAACAGCCCCCCAAACATCGAAGTTTTCATTACTATTAAGGAACTATGGTCAAGTGGTACCATAGTTCCACTGTGGTGGTAAAGGCATCATGCATTCAAGTATTTCAGGGAAGGAAATTATAACCTTGTTTGGGTTAAGTGCTCAGCCCTAGATGAATAAGCCGTAGCATGAGAGAGGGGAAAGGGATGAATAATGTCATAAATGAACATGGCAGCTCCATTAGGGATGGGAGAGGGTAGTTATTGCCCAACAGGAAATTCTCAACAGACAATCCCATGGAGCTCCACTGTAAGGCCCCACCTCTGCTTCCCTTGCACTGTCATCCTCCAATCCTTAGACAGGGCCAAGTACTTGCTACCTTGGTATATTAGTCTGTTCTCATGCTGCTAATAAAGACTGGGTATAAAGGAAAAAGGTTTAATGGACTCACAGTTCCACATGGCTGGGGAGACCTCACAATCATGGCAGAAGGCAAAGGAGAAGCAAAGGCATATCTTACATGGCAGAAGGCAAGACAGCGTGTATAGGGGAACTCCCCTTTATAAAACCATCGGATCTCATGAGACTTATTCATTATCATGAGATAAGTATGGAAAAACCTGCCCCCATGATTGAATTACCTCCACTGGGTCCCTCCTACAACACGTGGGAATTATGGGAGCTACAATTCAAGATGAGATTTGGGTGGGGGCACAGCCAAACCATATCACTTGATGTCCCTTACAAGCCAGAGAGACAGTATCTTGAGTGTGTGTGTGTCCTGAGTGTAAACAGCTGTAACTACCATGGATACAAAGATGAGAATAAAGACATTCTCCAACAAAAATGTTCCTATGAAACCATCCCAATTTTCCCCTAGAAATGATGTTTATGGTTTCTTTTGAAAAAACATATAAATTGACCCTCCCAGTCTTAAGACTCAAGAAAGTTACTTTTGTCTTATCTGAGTTCCTTTCTCAGGAAACCACCATCAGGCCTCCCAGATAGAATCAAGGAGCTGAAACTCACAAGACCATCACATCTGGATAATGAGATGCCAGACCTCTCATCCATCATAATTGTCTAAGCAACGACCTGCTTCCCATTGGCCAACTTCTCTTCCTTACCCCTCCCTAATTCCTGTTTTCCACACATGATTACATTTCTTCTCTGCTTTATAAATCCCTAATTTTAGTTGATCAGGGAGATAGATTTGAGGCTGATCTCCCATCTCCTTTAGTGCATCACCCAATTAAAGCCTTCTTCCTTGGCACTACTCGTTGTCTCAGTGATTGGCTTTCTTTGTGGTGAACAGCAGGACCTAGACTGAACCCCTGACATTTCAGTAACACCTTGCTGTAATGTGAACTAATTTTACATAGAGAAGAGAAAAGCACCTTGGGAGTGGGTGAGCTTAGGTGTTTGTGAGATGCTAATCTTATGGTACAGGGCATGACTTCCATCCTATTTCAAATGTACAAAGCCTAGCTTCTTGCAAAATGCTTGAGTTTCTCAGTCTGACACTGTTTGTTGGGTCACACATATGTACATGTCTCAACACACACAGGTGCACACACACATACAGTTTTCCATAGAAATAATTTTGTTTATTTTTTTTTCTGCCTGAACATCTCAATGGAAAGAGCTTTGGATTAAGGACTTCAAGATCTCATTCCACCCCTGCCTCTGTGTGGGTGAATTCGAATACATCTCTTTCCTTCACCAACTCAATGAGTTAGCCTCAAACAGGGACATTTGGAAATGCATGAGGAGGCATTGAGTTGCTCCTATAACTTTAGGGAAGGGGAAAGGAGCTCTAAGGACATAGAATGGGTCAAGGATGCAATTTTCCAGCCACAGGTAATGGGGGATGTTCTTGCCCCCAATGATAATCGTGCCCAGATTGAGAAACACCAGCTGATGGCCCCTAAGTTCTCTCCATGTGAGAGAAAACAAGGCCAATGCTTCTATGTCTTTCTCAAAGGTTGGAGCAGAGGAGCCTTAACCAGGAGAGGCAGAGTGTCCAACCAGACCCATGGCATCTCAAGAGCCCAGGTCTCTAGAATAGTCTTATTGGGGTCCTCCCAACTGTGCCCCTCAGTGCTGGCCCCTCAGATCTACTCAGGTCTGGCTTCTGCAGAGAGCTCCTGATTCCAAGCAAACCCTCACCTCAACTGGCTCCCTCTCAGTTCTCCTCCCTCTTAATAAGGACTGCAGATCCCATGGAACACGTGCTTCCTTTGACATTCCCTAATTATGCGAATTTTACAAATTTAGTTTCTATAAAAATCTATGTGGTTACTGCTGAAATAACAATAGCAAGAAGTTCTGGATAGTGCCCCAAAGGGTGGATGCAGGTTCCAATCCATTTGACTTTTCCCTGCAGTACTGTAAAGGCTTCTCTCTCCCCATCATAATATGTTAGGTGTTTTGTTTTGTTTTGTCTTTCTTGTTTATTTTTATTTGTATTTTTTTGGAGACAGGGTCTTGCTTGGTCACCCAGGCTGGAGTGTAGTAGTGCTATTATGGCTCACTGCAGCCTCGAGCTCCTGGACTCAAGCGATCTTCCCACCTCAGCCTCCCAAAGTGCTGAGATTACAGATGTGAGCCACCATGCCCAACCCATTAAGTGTTTAAGGTAAGGCTATGGGGCAGAGATAGTGAGGAGATTTGATTGTGCTGACATTAAACTACTAGAAGTTGATGCTAGGAGTGTAGTGTTGAGCAGACCCCGAAACCATATTCAGGCTTGGCAGGATGACGTTCTCTGCCCAATTAACGTAACATTTCATGGAACCAATGGAAAGTGTTTACCACTCCTGCCCTAGGTGATCAGTTCTTTCCAGCCTTGAAAGTCATGTCCAGGTGGAGTCTGGTTTAGATGTAGTCCAAAGCAAAAGGAAGGTCAGGAAGAAAGGGTAGGAGAGCCAGTCAAGGTACCCCACATCTGTAATCTCAGCAATTTGGGAAGCCAAGTTAGGCAGATTGCTTGAGCTCAGGAGTTCGAGACCAGCCTGGGAAACACAGGGAGACTCCACCTCTATAAAAAGTAAAAATTAGCTGGTCATGGTGGTACACACCTGTGGTTCCAGCTCCTCACGGGCTGAGGCAGGAGGATTGCTTGAGCCACAGAGATCGAGGCTACAGTGAGCCAAGATCATACCACTGGACTCCAGCCTAAGTGACAGATGATATCTGTCTCAAAAAAAAAAGGAAAAGTAGGAAAAGGGTGAAGGGTAGATTGCCCATGTAGAGTGCAGAGTATTCTCATCAACTGACATGACTCTTCCTCTCCTGCAAATGGTCCAACCATAGACCACTCCAAGGCCAGCCTGGAGCCTCCAGATGCTGCCCCTCTTGGCACAACCCTGCCTTCAAAGCAAGCAGGTTGTCCAGCATTTCCTGGTGGGCTGTCTCAGTAGAGGTCCTTATTGGCAAAACCACACTTAGTTCAGTAAAAAAGGCAGCCTGAGGCCAAGGCGGGTAGATCACCTGAGGTCAGGAGTTCGAGGCCAGTCTGGCCAACAGAGATGGTAAAATCCCATCTCTACTAAAAATACAAAAATTAGCCAGGCGTGGTGGTATGCATCCGTGATCCCAGCTACTCAGGAAGCTGAGACAGGAGAATCACTTGAACCAGTAAAGTGGAGGTTGCAGTGAGCCGAGACTGCGCCACTGCACTCCAGCCTGAGCAACAGAGACACCGTTTCAAAAAAAAAAAAAAAAAGGCAGTCTGAGAATCACCACAAGGGCTCACTTAGAAGCAAGGCTGGAGGCTCCAAGGCCAAATCCCATGCCATATTGAATTCCAGAACCCCTTTCACAGCACAAAAAGCCCTCCCCTATGGTGCAGTGTGGGACCTCAAACCTGAGCCCTGTTCAGCTGCCACTGAATGCTGGACACCCTTTTTCACCCTCATCAGGAATCAACTCTGCAAAGAACCCCCTTCCTCATGTCACTGCCTGCTAAATTGTTCTCAGGCATTCACATTGGATCTGTGTCACTGTGCCCTAGTTACAAGGATGCCTGGAAACGAGTTCCTGGCTTCCGTCTTGAAGAGGCAAGACTCAAAAGCTTGGAAATTTTCCAATGTAGAAAGGGGATTCAAAAAATGCCAAAGCAGCCCAAGAAATACATCTGCTGCCGAGATTCATCCAGATTCCGAGGAGGGCGCTGGGGCAGGTGTTTTCTTACGTGAGGCCCGGCACAATTACAGACGTTCTTTGACTTACAAAGTAGTCACATTTGGATAAATCTATCATAAACCAAAAATATCCTACTTTGAAAGTGCATTCAGTACGCTGGACCTACCAAACGTAACTTAGCCTAGCCTGCCTTAGCCTAGCGTTCTGTCTAGCTCAGAATGCTTATATTAGCCTATAGCAAAATCATCTAACACCAAGCCTGTTTTATAATAAAGTGATTATAAATCATTTTGCATCAAAGTTAAAAATTCAAAATATGGCTTTTACTAAGTAAATATCACATTTGCGCCATCCTAAAGTCAAAAAATCATAAGTGGAACCATCGTAAGTCAAACCATTGTAAGTCAAACTATCATAAATCGAACTAGCTTAAGTCAGGGACAACAGAAGAAGTGGACAAGTGGTTTCCTGCCCACGTAATTCAGCAATGCCATGTCTAACACCTATGGCCACTGCAAAAAGACTAGTTTCAGCCAAGCATGGTGGCTCATGCCTATAATCACAGCACTTGGGGAGGCCAAGGCGGGCAGATCACCTGAGGTCAGGAGTTCAAGACCAGCCTGGCCAACATGGTGAAACCCCACCTCTACTAAATATACAAAAGAAAAATTAGCTGGGTGTGTGGTGGTGGGCGCCTGTAATTCCAGCTACTTGAGAGGCTGAGACAGGAGAATTGCTTGAACCAGGGAGGCGGAGGTTGCAGTGAGCTGAGATCATGCCATTGCACTCCAGCCTGGGCGACAAAGCAAGACTCCATCTAAAAAAAAAATTAAATTAAAAAAAAAAGACAAGTTTCCAGTGCCTTTTCTTCTTTCCCACTGGTTCCAGGGGTTTTATGTACTTCTGCTTCTTTTCAAAGGCAACCTCTGTCTACTCAATAAAGGTAAGCTACAAAATGGAACACGGACTCTTCAGGTCACCCCTTCTCACTAGCAGCTCTTATCTGCAAGTGGTGCACACCATCCATCTTCTTCTTTTGTTTTAATTGAGGTGAAATCTATATAACAGAAAATGACTCATTTTAAAGTGTACAATGCAGGGGCATTTGGTACATTCACAGAATTGCGCAATTGTCCTTGCCAGCTGGTTATGGGACATTTGCATCACTTTCAAAGGAGACCCCGTACCCATTAAGTTGTCACATCTCATTCCCTCCTTCTTCCAGTCCCTGGCCACCATCAGTCTGCTTTCTCCTATGAAGAAAGCAGTCTGCTTTCTCCATAGATCTCTGTGGATCTATGAATTCTGGATACTTCATATAAATGGTCTCACATAGAATGTGCCCTTTCGTGTTGGCTTCTTGCACTTCATGTAATGTTTTTGAAATCCATTCATGTTGCAGCAATGTTTCTTTTCTTTTTTTTTCTTTTTTTTTTTTTTTGAGATGGAGTTTTGCTCTTGTTGCCCAAGCTGGAGTGCAATGGTGCAATCTCAGCTCACTGCAACCTCCGCCTCCCAGGTTCAAGTGATTCTCCTGCCTCAGCCTCCTGAGTAGCTGGGACTACAGGTGCCCCCAACACGCCTGGCTAATTTTTTTGTATTTTTAGTAGACATGGGGTTTCACCGTGTTAGCTAGGATGGTCTTGATCTCCTGACCTCGTGATCCACCCGCCTCGGCCTCCCAAAGTGCAGGGATTACAAGCGTGAACCACCGCGCCGGGCCACAGCAGTCATTTTTATTTTGACTTACTGTATTCATTTGCTCAGACTGCCATAACAGAGGAACCCAGACTAGATGGCTTGAACAACAGAAATGTATGATCTCACAGTTCTGAAGACCGGAAGTCTGAGATCAAGGTGTCAGCAGGGTTGGGTCCTTCTGAGACCTCTCTCTTTGGCTTGTAGACAGCTGTCTTCTCCCTGCGTCTCTTCTCAACATCTTCACTCTATGTGTGTCTGTCCAAATTTCACTTTTGCACAGGGACACCAGTCATACTAGATTAGGGCTCACCCGACTGATGTCATTTTAACTTGATAACCTCAGGAAAGATCCTATCTCCAAATAAGGTCATATTCTGAAATGTTGGGGGTTAGGACTTTAACAGATGAATTTTTGGGGGGAGGCACAATTACACATAGCACATATCATTTCACCAAAGATTATAGGAAATAAACACGGGCTCCCAAAATATTTCTGGCACAAAGAAGCCTAGTAGATGTTCATCCTCTAATTGCTTTAGCTTGCATTGAACTGTTATCAGAAGCCCAAGTATTTCTTCTGTTTTTTTTTTACAGGGTCTTGCTCTGTCATCCAGGCTGGGAATGCAGTGGCACAATGACAGCCTCCACCTCCCCAGGCTCAAGCAATCCTCCCACCTCAGCCTCCCAAGTAGCTGGGACCACGGGAGTGCACCACCACACCACCACACCAGGTGGTTTTGTTTATTTATTGATTTTTCTTAGAGATGGGGGTCTCACTATGTTGCAAAGGCTCTTCTCGAACTCCTGGACTCAAAGGATCTTCCTGCCTCAGCCTCCCAAAGCGCTAGAATTACAGGCATGAGCCACCATGCCTGGTCAGCTTCTGTGTTCTTGAAGTCCATCACCTATCCCCTTCGTGTGGTCCCTTTTCAGATCACACAGGTCTCCTTCTCCTGGAAAGCCTCATTCCTAGAAATTTCCTGATGAGACTCTTTCAACTCTTCTGTGCAACTTCCCTGCATACCAATACCCACCCCCACACACACTGTTATGTCTCCCCAGAGAAGGTCAAAGGTTAGGTATAGGGAAGGGTCCCAGAGCTAAAGGGCTGCAGTGGACATCCCGGTCCAGCAGGGGTCTGAAGGTCCCTGACCTGCAGAGGTGTTTTATTTGTATGCAAGGAAGTTGCACATAAGAGTTGGAAGAGTCTCATTCTCTCTCCCAATCTTTAAGGGCCTGAATTCCCACCAAGTCATAATGCAGGATAACAAGTTCCATCAAATCAGTTAGTCCTTGCTTTCTGGGAGGACCTTTCAGGAGAATTGTTCCCAGGTAAAATATCGCCAAGGGACATGGTTAAGTTAGGGGATCCTGACACCAGGAGGCAGGCAGAATACCTCATCCCAGCGGCTGAGAGACTTCTGTACAGTTTAGTGTGATATTTTTCATCACAAATTTATTTTCTTTTTCTTTCCCTTCTGCAAGCACTTGGATTCAAACCTACTGAATGAAGGCTGGGCATGGTGGCTCCTGCTTATTATCCCTGGATTTTGGGAGGCCAAGGCAGGAGGATTGCTTGAGCCCAGGAGTTGGAGGCTGCCGTGAGCTATGATCGCACCACTGCACTCCAGGCTTGGCGACAGAGCAAGACTCTGTCTCAAAAAGAAAAAAAAGAAAAAAAAATCAAAACAGATCTACCAAATGAGAAGGGGGCACAGCACAGGGAAAGAAACCATGTCCCCTCCTTGTAAAGCATAACTCGATGTGTGATGGGTGGTAAGCCATGGGCAGCTATCTGGGTCTCAGTCTACCCATCCGCCAATTGGGACTAATTCTACCCATTCCACATTTCTCAATCACAATCACTCAGAACGCAAAATGCAATGCAGAAATCACTCAAAACGCAAAAGGCAATGCAGAAATGACGATTTGGTTCCCCCACCCTCCCCCCGGGCTCCATCTTTACTCATTTAGCCTTGCAATAAGTGTTCAACAGAGCCTCATCCTGGGGTGGAGCCCCAGGGAATGTCCCCTGAGCTTGCCTTGCCTTTGCTAACCTCATCCAAACAATTTTTCTTGCTTCCATGAAAGAAAATCCAACGCTTCATTTACCGAATTAACCTCACATGTTAGAAATGATTTCTTCATAGCTACAGGGAGGCTGTCCGGGTTAAGTCAAAGTACTGTTCCGCAGGAGAGGCCAAAAGCCAATCTATTGAAAAAGCAATCTGGATTTATCTGAAAAAGAGATTTATCCTTTAGAGAGCAGGGAGCAGAGCAAGAGATTGGCGAAAGCTCACAGATCAATTCTCTTTTAACCTTTGAACTGTGAGTCTGTGTCATGTTGATCCGAGTTCAGAGGGGCCAAAACATCTTCTAAGCAAAACGATAATGCTCTTATATATAGTAAAACAGATGAAGTGGAAGAAATATGTTAACCAACACCGTAACGGGCAATTGCCTGCGTTCATAACATGTCCAAGCCTTGTTTCCACACAGCTCTGCATGCTACATTAACTTTACCCTCCGAGTAAGATTTTTACTCAGATGTAAAATAATTGTTCCTCTAATAGCAAGTGACAACAGGGAAATGCCCAGTATTAATACCGACACATTCTAATCCATCCTGATGTGGAGAGTGAGTGATTTCCTTAAATGACGAAACAAATTTTAAAGGTGTAATCCCTCCCCAGTCCAGAGCCAAATTTAATCTATGTTACAAATTAGTGTTCCTAGTGCTAGAGGAATAATTTATGCTTGCCTGCAAGTAGGAGCTGTGTGTGCTTCCAATTATATTTATTACACTGACTAAGTGAAAGGAGGAAGGTGCTTGGGGGAAGACGATTGGAGAGGAAGAGATCTATTCTGGTTACCCCAACCGCTCCTGAGAGCCTCCTCCTGCCACCTCACCATCTGGTTAGACTAGAAAATATCCGACCGACTTTCCCTTTTCTGAAAGCTCTGTGCCAGCTGTAGGACTTTGGTGATCTCATTTGCAGCCTCATCCGGATTTGGCCATGCAATTCCATCTAAGCCAGGATATTTGAACTCGTGCTAAAAGCAAATCGTTTCAAGATGGCTTACAGCATGCAAGGAGAGTGTTTCCGACACAGTCCCTGTTTCAGCATCCTAATAACCAGGAGATAAAGACCAAGGCTCTCGAAACCAAGCAGGCATTGGAAGCTCGGGAGGACCTGTTAACATAGCGTCCTGGGCACTGCCTTCAGATTTCCTGATTCTGTAGGGCGAGCGTGGATCCCAAAATATGCGTTTGTACTGAGTTCTCAGGGGATGTGGATGCTGCTGTCTGGGAACCATGCTGTGATAGCCACTGATGGAGATTATTATCTTCATTTTATATAGGAGGAGACTGAGGTACATTTTTTTTTTTTTTTTTTTTTTTTTTGCTTTTGAGATCGAGTCTCACTCTGTCGCCCAGGCTGGAGTGCAGTGGTGTGATCTCAGCTCACTGCAACCTCCGCCTCTTGAGTTCAAGTGATTCTCCTGCCTCAGCCTCCTGAGTAGCTGGGATTGCAGGTGCCCGTCACCATGCCCGGCTAATTTTTGTATTTTTGGTAGAGACGGAGTTTCACCATGTTGGCCAGGCTGTTCTTGAACTCCTGACCTCAGGTGATCTGCCTGCCTTGGCCTTCCAAAGTGCTGGGATTACAGGTGTGAGCCACCACACCCGGCCAAATATGTCAGAGACTTTGGATTTTGTCTGATGGAACTTCCCAGCTGATGTCAGCGTGGAGTCTGAATTTTGTTTCTGTTCCTCCCGCATTTTGATGCTGGGCCCATTGACTGCGTCCTAACCCTCCTGCCACTTCCCTGCTTAGCCAGGGCTAAACAGCAAGTTCCTCTCTCTGTTTTCCTCTCCCAAATGCCTTCCAGACAGCTTCCATGAGCTTACCAAGGAGTACCAGAATAGAGAGAGTTACCATGGGCACATAGAGCTGCTCCAACTTGCCCCAGAATAGAGTTAACATTTTTGCATTCTCACACATGCATGCACACACACACACGCAGGCATACACACATACACACACACACTCCACACACCACAATCCATACCTCCTCCATCTAAGCAGCATGTGCTGGGCTTCTGTGTAAGATTTTATTGGAAGTAAATATTTAATACAATCCCATTATTTTGGATCACAGATGTAGAAAGTAGGGGGCCAGAAATAGTGTACCCAAAATTACAGCAATAACCAGGGCTGCAACCAGGCATATTCTGTTGCCCTCTCTCTTTCTTCTTCTTCTTGCTACTTTTTCTTCCTCCTCCTCTTCTTCTTCTTTCTTCTTCTCCTCCTTTTTCTACCTCTACTCCTTCTCCTCCTCATCCTCCTGCTTCTCCTCCCTCATCCCCTTCTCCCTCCAGCATCCCCTCCTCCTTCTTCTCTTCCTCTTCCTTCTCCTGACTTCTCCTCTATCTCCTTGTTCTTCTCTTTCCCCTTTCTCTTCTTTTTCTCCTCCTCCCAGTCCTCCTTCTCCTCCTCCTCCTTCTTCTCTCCTCCTCCTTTCTCTCCTCTCCCTCCCCCTCTTCTTCCTTCTTTTCCTGCCCCCATTTTTCTTCTCCTCCTCCCCCTCCTCCTTTTCTCCCTCCTTCTGTTTCTCCTCCCCATCCTCCCCAACTTATCCCTCTTTCTTTTCTTGCTTTCTTTTTTTTTTTGAGATGGAGTCTCACTCTCTCCCTCAGGCTGGAGTGCAGTGGTGCAATCTCAGCTCACTGCAAATTCTGCTTCCTGGGTTCAAGCAATTCTCTGTCTCAGCCTCCCCAGTACCTGGGATTACAAGCACCTGCCAACATGCCTGGCTAATTTTTGTATTTTTAGTAGAGACGGAGGTTTCACCATCTTGGCCAGGCTAGTCTTGAACTCTGACATTGTGATCCCCCCGCCGCTGCCTCCCAAAGTGCTGGGATTACAGGTGTGGGCCACTATGCCTGGCCCTTCTTTCTTCCCATCCTTCTCCTGCTCCTCCTCACTTCATTCTCCTTCTCCTCCTCCCCCTTCTCCTCCCCTCCTCTTTCTCCTTCCTCTTCCCTCCTTGTCTTCCTTATTCTCATTCTTATTCTCCTTTTGGGCATTCTTTCAAAATATCATGCTCCTTAACAAACTGCTTTTTTTCATTTTCACAAAACAGCTGTTATTAATTAGAAACAAGGCAGCTATACAAAAATCACTTGGTGAAATTTAAACTTTTTCTTTTTTTTTTGAGACAAGAATCTCACTGTATCACCCAGGCTGGAGTGCAGTGGTGTAATCTCGGCTCACTGCAATCTCCACCTCCTGGGTTTAAGCTATCCTTCTGCCTCAGCCTCCCAAGTAGTGGGACTACAGGTGCTCACCACCATGCCTGGCTAATTTTTGTATTTTTAGTAGAGACAGGGTTTCATCATGTTGGCTAGGCTGGTCTTGAACTCCTGACCTCAGGTAATCTGCCCGCCTCGGCCTCCAGAAGTGGCTGGATTACAGGTGTGAGCCACCACATCCGGCCAATTTAAACATGTTTAATTCTGTGAAATTCAATGTAATAGATATTCCCCTATAGTGTCCTGGGCTGTAGAGTTTTTCCCTGGTGAGTCTTGTCAAATCCCTCCTCCCCCTGGATTTTCATGCTTCATTCTTCCCTCCAAGGATCTGTCTGTCTGCATCACAGAATCTACTCCACAAGGCTCAAGAGCAAACGCTGTTCTAGTATTTTTATTTCCTAACAAAATTAAGCTTGAAGAACCCTTGACAAGATTGCTTAGATACAGATATGAGCTCTGAACAGGCCTCTTTCCTTCTGATATGGTTTGACTGTGTCCCTACCTAAATCTCATCGTGAATTACAGCTCCCATAATGGCAGGGACCTGGTGGGAGGTAATTGAATCTTGGGGGAGGGTCTTTCTCTTGCTGTTCTCGTGATAGTAAGTAAGTCTCACCAGATCTGATGGTTTTATAAAGAGGAATTCCCTTGCACACACTCTCTTGCCTGCAGCCATGTAAGACATGACTTTGCTCCACCCTCACCTTCCACCATGCCAATGAGGCCTCCCTAGCCATGTGGAACTGTGGGTCCATTAAACCTCTTTCCTTTATAAATTACCCAGCCTTGGGTATGCCTTTATTAGCAGCATGAGGACAGACTAATAGACCTTCCAAACAAGAGTCATGGGGCAGGAGGAGGTTCAAGCCATCCATATGCTCTGGGAAGGACCTACCATGTTGACCATCATAGGTCCTTCTTGGAAGTTCCAATAAAGGAGTTTAGAATTCGGTCCCCAAGAGCCCTTGTGCTACTTTTGCCCATCTTAGGGTGTCACAGGGGAGCAAACCACAAGGTTACACAAAGTGTGAAGCCACAACCTCCATATCCTCTGCTGTTCTCAGAAATCACCCTGCTGCCAAGTTCAGGGGCCTCACTGTTTTGACTTTCTCTTTGGCAATCCAGCCGTTTTCTTCTATAATCCTCGTTTCTCAAAAAGTGGAAGCCAGCCAGGAACAGTGGCTCACATCTGTAACCCCTGCCCTTTGGGAGGCTGAGGTGGGAGGATCACTTCAGGCCAGGAGTTTGAGTCAAGCCTGGGCAACGTCTTGAGATCTCATCTCTACAAAGTTTATAAATAAAAAGAGAAAAAAAAATGGAAGCATTTTATCTCTCCTGAGAGTAAGCCCTGGCCAACAAATTACAAAGCCCAGTATACCCTCTTAAAAGAAGAAAGGGGGCTGGGCACTGTGGCTCACACGCCTATAATCCCAACACTTTGGGAGGCCATGGCGGTTGCATCACCTGAGGTCAGGAGTTCAAGACCAGCCTGGCCAACATGGTGAAACCCCATCTCTACTAAAAAAATACATATATATATTAAAAAATTAGCCAAGCATGGTGTTGCATGCCTGTAATCCCAGCTACTCGGGAGGCTGAAGCAGGAGAATTGCTTGAGGAAGATGGAGGTTGCAGTGAGCTGAGATGGCACCACTGCACACCAGCCTGGGTGACAGAGTGAGACACTCTTTCAAAAATAAAAATAAAAAGAGGAAAAAGGGGATGAGACCCTCTTGTTCTTCAGTGATAAACCTACAAAGAAAGAAGACAGAGTTACCATCTCATTCTGTGTGCCAGGCTCCAGGGCTTCTGCCTGAGACCCCCTGCCACCTTCTTGCTATCCTTGCAAAGAGAAAAGAAATGGCTTCATGAGCAGCATCTCGAAGCCACAGCTGGGGGCATGCAGACCACATGCTGGGCTCTGGCATGCAGGTCCTGCTCTAGCCCCTTCTAGCATCTACCTGGGGACAGACGTTCCCTTCACTCCTCACCCAGGGCACCCATCTGTGGGGCAAAGGGGAGGCTGAAGAGCTGTTCTCGTCTGCACCCCCGACTCAGAATTGTTGCCCTCTCCTGATCATGTCCCTCCAGTGTTCCAGGCCCGAAGATTCCAAATTCAATTTCCTTCTTAGGCTTTCTTTTTTTTTTTTTTTTTATGAGATAGAGTCTCGCTCTGTCACCCAGGCTAGAGTGCAGTGGTGCGATCTCGGCTCACTGCAACCTTTGCCTCCCAGGTTCAAGCGATTCTCCTGCCTCAGCCTCCCGAGTAGTTGGGATTACAGGCATGAGCCACCGTGCCTGATCATGATTGTTTTTAAGAAACAGGGTCTCATTCTGTCACCCAGGCTGGAGTGCAGTAGTGCAATCATAGCTCACTGCAGTCTCAAACCCCTGCTCAGCCTCCTGAGTAGCTGGGACTACAGGTACATACCACCACACTCGTATAATTTATTTTATTTTTTGTAGAGACAGGATCCTGCTATGTTGCCCAGGCTGCTCTCAGACTCCTGGTCTCACATGATCCTCCTGCCTCAGCCTCCAAAAGTGCTGGGATTACAGATGGGAGCCACCATGCCCAGCCAATGTTTGCCCTTTTTTCCCATCAGAACATCAGTTCTTCGAGTAAGAGAAATAGATGAGCTTGCAGTTTTTTCATCTCCTCTGTGCCCGACACAGTCACATGAAGAAGAAGTAGAGAACATACACAATAAATATTTTTGAATTGCATTAAAAACATGTTATGGCTTTAGAGATTTTGTCTGTAGGGAGAGGAGGAGATACATCTGCTCTACAACTGCCCAGGGAAACAGAGAGAAAGATGCAAGTTCCTCCTTTCATCCTCTCTGTACCCTACCTAGGTACACGCAAACAACATGTAGAAGATACACAATAAATATTTTGATTTTCATTATACTATCTGAAAAAAAAAATCCACATTTGTGCCTGCAAAAGCGTTCACTATTCTTACTTCCTAGAATGAGAACCAGGCACTGATGAGTTCTGCCTCTTCTTTTATGTTCTGGATTTTTTTCCTTTTTTTTTTCTTCCTCCTTATGCTAATGGCTTAGTTTTTTTTCTTTTGCTTAACTGCTGCAGAAAGAAATGGAATGAATGTCAAATGTTCTCATGCAAGAGGGGTCCACAGTGTGACTCATGAGGGTTTGGGCTGAAGAGGAGTCACTGTCTCCAAAGCTGGAGTCCTGTTCATGGGAAGAATTCTCAGCCCCACAACTCAACCCTCTCCTGTCTGATGTGGGGCTGGAAGGAAGAGAGGCTCAGTGGTGACGCATGTTAATAAAGTATGCTAAATTATATGCTGGTGGCATTAATAGCAATCAGGCTTGTAGAACATAGGATCTAATGGCTCATAAATGAGATGCAAGTTCATTTTTATAGGCCCACTATAATAAACTAATTATTTTGGAACTCTCCAATTACGCATTTTTCAAAAAGCTGAATTGCATTAAAAACATGTTACAGCTTTATAGATCTTGTCTTTAGGGAGAGGAGGAGATACATCTGCTCCACAAGTGCCCAGGGAAAAAGAGGGAGAGAAAGAGAGAATCCCAGGCAATAGATAACGAATAAACCAGCTGCCAGATGACAAATGTAGTCAAGGAAGACAAAGAACTGTCAGTTTCCTCATCAATTACAGCTGGTCCCTAACCCATGAGAGAGTAAATTGCCACAGCCATCAGAGATGGCTCAGTTAGAATTATGGCATTTGAGATCTCCACTGATTTATTCAGTGCCTGGAGTACAGAAGGGTGTCTGTTGCTTTGGGATTAAGATTTCTGCACTCAAAGCCACCCAGGAGCTCAGGGAAAGCCTGATGATATCAGAAACACTCTCGGCCCGTATCTCCCAGTAAGGGCAGGCTTCTGACAGGCCCACCAAGCAAGCCAGAGGCTGTTGATGTGCCCAAGGAGGCCTGCGGTCTAGCTGCAGGGAGCATGTGGGGAGGGACTAACATGTCACATTGACTCTCAGCTAATGAAAGACGGAGGGCCTACTTTAGAATGAAGCCCTTGTACGTGTCTCTGAAGGTCCTGCACACTCAACACAGGTTACCTGTGTGGCCAGGTGGGTTCAAATTCCAGTTCTGTGCCTCATTTCCCATGCAACAGACACACTCACTTGTTATTTAACCTTGGAGAGGAGGGAACATTGTTTAAGGTTCATTCTTTTCCACCTTTATAAAACATGTAATCCCAGCACTTTGGGAGGCTGAGGCGAGCAGATCGTTTGAGCCCAGGAGTTCAACAGGAGTCTCGGCAATAAGGAGAAACCCTGTTTCTACAAAAAAATACAAAAGAAATTTAGCTACGCATGGTAGTACGTGCCTGTAGTCCCAGCTACTCCAGAGGCTGAGGTGGGAGGATAGCTTGAGTCCAGGACGTTGAGGCTGCAGTGAGCCATAAGTGTGCCACTGCACTCCAGCCTGGGTGGCAAAGTGAGACCTTGTCTATGAAATAAAAAAAATAATAAATAAAACATTGTATGCTCATGGTAGGATAATGGAGGTAAAACATGTTATATTCTACCACTAGTTGATCAGAAAAATAAAAGCAAAGAGGCCCACGCTATGCATCAGATAGCTTCACAACCATATGTGTGAATACATATTCACAACCATCCAATGCATGAGGTGGGTCTCATTGCTTTAATTTTTCCCATTGACTAGTAAGATGTCTCACCTTGTCCTCTGGAGGATTCTCTTCTCCTTGAATTGTCCAAAGATGCCGGGGATGCAAAAGGTGCAAAATGGGACAATTGGACTTCTGTGCTCAAGAGGAATTGATGCTGGAGTCTCTGTCTCATCTACTGCTATCTTTGCATGCACATGTCAGGGCTGGCGGTACCCTGCAAGATTCCACAAAGAAGATGGTGCGATGGTTGGGAGACTTTCATCTCCACCACTTGCCACTGAAGTTGCTGACCAATTGCCACAGCTTCACCAGGAAGACAGATCCTATCCTCTGGGACAGATCTCAGCAAATGGCCCTAAACATGGATGCCCACGGTCACAGCCTCCACTGCCCATCTCTCCAGCTCCCTCCCACTGCCGTCCTCAGGGTGCCTGCGACTGCAGAGTGCTGGGTGCAGGCTGGCCCTGCAGACCCAGGACCAATGTCCGTCTTTTATCCCCAGGGATTCAGTGCTGGTGGTCCTAGAACTCTTCCTTCTCAAGCCTCAAAACCGAAGTACTGGATTAAATTCTCTTTCCCCAGTGGCTCCCCCCACCCACTTTTCAGGAGGAAGCCCCCCTCAAGAAGTCAGAGGAAATCTTTCTAAAGGAAAACCCTAGAATGAAGCTAAGATGCTCACAGCATTCTTTGCAGCAAAAAGAGGGAAGGCAATTTGCTGACATCTCACTCTAGAAGGCAGGGGGAAAAAAACCACAAATTTCATCTCTGTTGATCAGAGTATACCTGACCCCACTGAAGAATAACCAATATTCTCTTAATGTGCTGTCTTCCAATATCCTATTTCTCCTACCCCCAAATATACATTTTTCTTTTTTCTTTTTTTCTTTTTTTTTTGAAATAGAGTCTCGCTTTCGTCGCCCAGGCTGGAGTGCAGTGGTGTAATCTCAGCTCACTACAACCTCCACATCCCAGGTTCAAGCGATTCTCCTGCCTCAGCCTCCTGAGTAGCTGGGATTACAGGCACCCACCACCATACCCAGACAATTTCTTGGTATTTTTAGTAGAAAAGGGGTTTCACCATGTTAGACAGGTTGGTCTCAAACTGGTGACCTCAGGTGATCCGCCCACCTCAGCCTCCCAAAGTGCTGGGATTACAGGTGTGAGCCACCACACCTGGCCACATTTTTTCTGTTTTTATAACATGCTAACATTTCTAAAATTCAGATATGTGCTTAATTGATCCATACATACTTTAAAAGTATTATATTTTAAAATAACTATGCTACTAATGATACATATCATAATGTTTTAAATCAATATATTATTATAGTTAGAGGAACTTCTCAAGCCTCAAAGTATCCAATAAATACTTTTGAGTCGGTAAATTAAATGTTTCTTTATTTGTTTTTCTCACTAAATTGAGATTCTCCTGCCCAGATATAGCTTATATCACATTTTTCACTGTTATGTCATAAGCATAAATTATCATTAAATATTCTTAAAAGTCATTATGGCGAAGGTATTGATCAAAATAAACTGTGATATAGATATGGCTTATTTAATCACCCACTTTTCTCTTGTTGGACTTTAAAATTGCTTTTTTTCCCACGAAAATATATATGCTATGAGTATTCTTATATATAAATCTTCATCTGTATCTTTAATCATTTACTTTACATAAGTTCCTAGAAGTGCAATTCCTGTCAAATGTTATGAACATTTTAAAGACTATTGGTTCATATTGCCAAAATACTGTCCAAAGACCTTCTATTTATTTGTAAGGACATAACATTACATTCTTATTTCTCTACAACTATGCTAGCTTTTGGTATTATCATAAAAAAAAAAAAAGTTCACCGCCAGATGCAGGGGCTCACAGCTGTAACCACACCACCTTGGGAGGCAGAGGCAGGTGGATAGCTTGAGACGGAGTTTGAGGCCAGCCTTGGCAACATGGCGAAACTCCATCTCTACAAAACATACAAAAAAATTAGCCAGGCGTGGTGGCATGCACCTGTAGTCCCAGCTACTTGGGAGGGAGGCTGAGATGGGAGGATTGTCTGAGCCTGGGAGGTCAAGGTTGCAGTGAGCCATGATCATGCCACTGAACTCCAGTCTGGGTGACAGAGTGAGTGAGGTGCTGTCTAAAAACTAAATAAATAAAAATTAAAAATTAAAAAAAGTTTGCTAACAAAAAACTACCTCATTTTAACCTACATCTACACTTCAGTTATTAAGAAGGTCGAGAATTTTTACATACTATTTTCTGTTTCCTCTTTTTTTTTTTTTTGAGACAGAGTCTCACTCTGTCACCCAGGCTGGAGTGCAGTGGCATGATCTCAGCTCACTGTAACCTCTGCCTCCTGGGTTCAAGCAATTCTCACGCCTCAGCCTCCCGAGTAGCTGGAATTACAGGCCCCCACCACCATGCCTGGCTAATTTTTGTAGTTGTAGTAAAGACGGGTTTCACCATGCTGGCCAGGCTGGTCTTGAATTCCTGACCTCAAGTGATCTACCCACCTTGGCCTCCCAAAGTGCTGGGATTACAGGCGTGAGCCACCACGTCTGACCTGTGTTTCTTCTCTTGTATGTTGTCAGCTCTTGCCTTTTCTCCACTTACCTAATGATGTCCTAGTGCTTTTCTTATTGGTGTGTACAAATATAGACAGAGAAGCCCCTTTGCTCTACTACAATCATAGGTGAACAGAAGACCAGTGAATTTTATCTCCCACAGCAGGGCGGCCCCTAGAGCACGGAGCCTTTGATGTCTGTCTCTCTAGCAGCCAACCCAATAAATGTTACATGAATGAATGAATGATGAGTGATCACAGCAGATTTTGGATGTCATACTTGTGGCAATTCTGTGTCAGTTTATTTGCCTTTGAATATTTTTAAGGATACAGACGTAGAGTCTTTGGAATCTTTCTTGCAGTTTCTTAAACTGCCTCGAAACCATGGAGGTCTTCTGCATCCAAGGAGTTGTTAAATGTGCGGTTCTATTTGCTCCCGTTTTCCCGCTGTTTGCTGTTCTACGCAACATTTTATTTCTTGTGTCCTTAATGGAAGCCAAAGCAGCTGGACGGGACCCACCAATGGCTCTTTTGAACCAAACGCTTGGGTAAACAGTCCCCGTCACCAGGGAGGGCACCTGAGGAGGTGAATCGTTGCACTGCACGTTTTCCTATATCTGCTGCCAGTTGGCCTTCTAGAGAGAATAATTTTTAACACCAGGCTGCACTCCCTCTGCCAGGAAGCATGTTATAAACACCAGTCCTCTCCTCCCAGTATGGGCCTTCCTACTAAATCAGTTAATTTTCCTCCCCCTGTCTGAGAAGAGGCCAAGCAGGAGCTTTATTTACAAAGGTTAAACATGCCTTTAATTGGATTGCTGGCATTTAAGCCCAAAGCCCTCTCTCCTTCTCCTTTGTCTCTCTCATCCATAACTGGAGAAATGCCTCCAAGAAATGCCAAGGGAAAGTTTCATTTTAATAAAGCAGAGATGAGGAGGATCCCTTTGGAGACTTCAGTTACAGCTTTGAGCCACCACCACTGAATGAATTGAATCACACATGGTCCCCAGCCACTGCATTATTGAGCAGAGGAAATGCAAGAGGTCTCTGGACGGAGGAGAAGGTGGAATTTGCCACATATATGGTCTGTTTTCCAAGAAGTGCTGTTTCCCATACTGAGATCAAGGCTGTTGTCAGACACACACTCATGGTCTGACCATCTGAAAGCAGAGGTCACATGTTGACAGAGAGAACGCAGGCAACAGATAGAGAACCAGATTCATCCCAAGGTTGGCCACTGTCTAGCTTGTAACAAGGGACATGTCATTCCCTCACCAAACCTAAGTTCTCTCCCATCTCTGACACCCCTCTGTCCCTCCTTTCTTTCTAGGTTAATCATGCTAATAGGAATATGATATCAGCAAAGGAAGGACATGGGATAAATCCAGAGATATGCACACTGACAGAGTTTCCTCTGTGAGATTACTAGGTCAACTCAAAAGCCTAAATTTCTTGTATTTGTGGATTTTTTTTAACGTTTATTTTAGTTTCAGGGGCACGTGGGCAGATTTGTTATACAAATAAACTCGTGTCATGGGGGTTTGTTTTACGGATTATTTCATGACCCAGATACTGAGCCTAGTACCCATTTGTTATTTTTTCTGCTCCTTTCCTTCCTCTTACCCTCTACCTTCCCCCCTCACATAGGCCCCAGTGTCTGTTGTTCCCCTCTTTGTGTCCATGTGTTCTCATCATTAAGCTCCCACCTGTAAGTGAGAACATGTGGTATTTGGTTTTCTGGTCCTGCATGAGTTTGCTAAGGATAGTGGCCTCCAGCTCCATCCATGTTTCAGCAAAGGGCATAATCTTGTTCTTTTTCATGACTGCATAGTATTCCATGGTGTATAGGTACCACATTTTCTTTATTCAGTCTACCATTGATGGGCATTTAGGTTGCTTCCATGTCTTGGCTATTCTGAATAGTACTGCTATGAACATACGTGTGCATGTGTCTTTAAGATAGAATGACTTACATTCCTTTGGCTCTATACCCACCAACGGGATTGCTGGGTTGAATAGTAGTTTTGTTTTCAGCTCTTTGAGGAACTGCCACACTGCTTTTCACAATGGTTGAAACAATTTACACTTTCACTAACAGTATATAAGCATTCCCTTTTCTCCACAACCTGGCCAGCATTTGTTACTTTTTGGCTTTTTAATAACAGCTGTTCTGGAGCCAGGCATGGTGGTTCATGCCTGTAATCCCAGCACTTTGAGAGGCCAAGGAGGGTGGATTACTTGAGGTCAGGAGTTCGAGACCAGCCTGGCCAACATGGTGAAAACCTGTCTCTACGAAATACAAAAATTAGCCAGGCACGATGGCAGGCGCCTGTAACCCCAACTACTCGGGAGGCTGAGACAGGAGAATCGCTTGAACCCAGGAGATGGGGGTTGCAGTGAGCCAAGATCGTACCACTGCACTCCAGCCTGGGCAACAGAGCGAGACTGTGTCTCAAAATAATAATAATAATCATTGCCATTCTGACTGCTGTGAGATGGTTATCTCGTTGTGGTTTTAATTTGCGTTTCTCTAATGATCAGTTAGTTTTTGTAGAGACAGGGGTAGGAGTTGATGGAGGTTGGGGGTTGGTCTCACTATGTTGCCTAGGCTGGTCTCAAACTCCTGGCATCAAGCAGTCCTCTCACCTTAGCCTCCCAAAGTGCTCGGATTACAGGTGTGAGCCACCACGCCTGGTCACTCCAAGAGTTTTTGATGCAATAGGTCTGAGGTAGAGTCTGATAATTTATGTTTCTAACAAGGTCCCAGGTGATGCTGATGCTACTGGCCAGGAAAAAAATTGGAAATTGACTGCACTGACTCATCTAAGGTGCCTTTGAGTCTTCCTTATGAGATCCAATTAGCACAAGCTCATCAATGTAAAGGACTAATACCAAGTTATGTGGCCAGGCACGGTGGCTCACGCCTGTAATCCCAGCACTTTGGGAGGCCAAGGTGGGTGGATTATCTGGAGTCAGAAGTTCGAGACCAGCCTGGCCAACATGGCAAAACTTCATCTCTACTAAAAATACAAAAATTAGCTATGTGTGGTTGTGCCTGCTTGTAATCCCAGCTATCAAGAGGTTGAGGGAGGAGAACCACTTGAACCCAGGGGGCGGAAGTTGTAGTGAGCTGAGATTGCATCACTGCCCTAAAGCCTGGACCACAAGAGTGAGACTCCTTCTCAAAAATAAATACAAATAAATAAATAAATAAATAAATAAATAAATAAAGTTCTGTGGTACCTCAGGATAATCCGGATCTCTTCAGACTGTTATATCAGTGATCAGAAAATCAATACACATCTGAGATAAAACCGTGAGGCTATACTGCTGCCCTTGTCATGCAAAAGCAATCAACTTATTATAATTTTCACTGATAAGGATAGAAAAAACAGTTCTGTAGATCCACATCTGTATAACAGGTACGGGGTTATTTATGAATGCGTTCTAGAAAAGCCACTATATCTGAAAGACTATCTTAAATTGGAATTTCCACTTTGTTACATTTATGATAAACCACAGTCATTCTCCAAGATCTGTCTACCTTCTGCATGGACCAAACAGAAGAATTCAATGGGAATGTGCTAGAATCATCATCCTGGAGCTTTCAAGTCTTTTAGGGTGGCATTAATCTCTGCTCTTCCCCCAGGATTACAACATTCCTTTGAGTTACTATCCAGGAAGGAGGGGGAGTGCTGAGGGTCATCACTTTCTTTCTGTCATAAGAACTTCCACCCCATGGGTCAGAAAACCAATGTGGGAATTCTCTAGTTACTAAGTCCAGTTTATACTGAAATATCAAAATAATGAAATAAATTAAATTAAATTATTAGCCCCAGTTATTCACTCCCTTTGCACAGAATTTCATAACCACTCCCTTGTTGTGACCTAGTAGTGGACAAATTGTACTTTCCCACTTCATGAACTTGAATTTAATAACGAAAAGGAAAACAATCCAATATAAGATAGGCAAAAAACTTCCGCAGACATTTCACAAAAGAAAATGATATTAGTGACCAAAAAGTTCAGGGAAATGTGTTCAACATTGTGGTTTTTTGTTTTCTTGTGGTTGTTGTTGTTTGTTTTGTTTTTTGAGACAGAGTCTTGCTCTGTCACCCAGGCTGCAGTGCAGTGGTGTGACCTCGGCTCATGCAATCTTTGACTACTGGGTTCAAGCGATTCTTGTGCCTCAGCCTCCTGGGTAGCTGGAATTACAGGCACCTGCCACCATGCCTGGCTAATTTTTGTATTTTTAGTAGAGACAGGTTTTCACCATGGTGGATAGGCTGGTTTTGAACTCCTGACCTCAAGTAAGCCACTCAGCTTCCCAGTGTGCTGAGTTTACAGGCATGAGCCACCATGCCTGGCCTGTGCAACATTTTTTAAAACCACAATAAGATATCATTATACAGCCATTAGAATGGCTAAAATTATACAGACTAGCAACAGTAAATATTGGCAAGAATGTGGAGAAACTAGACCTTGCTGATGAGGGTGTAAAATGGTGCAACCAGTTTGGAAAACGGGTATTCTTTTGTAAAGTTAAAAATGCATATATCCCTGCTGGGCGTGGTGGCTCATGCCTGTAATCCCAGCACTCTGGGAGACCGAGACAGGCAGATCACGAGGTCAGGAGATCGAAACCATCCTGGCTAACACGGTGAAGCCCGGTCTCTACTAAAAATACAAAAAATTAGCCGGGCGTGGTGGTGGGCGCCTGTAGTCCCAGCTACTCGGGAGGCTGAGGTAAGAGAATGACGTGAACCTGGGAGGCAGAGCTTGCAGTGAGCTGAGATCGCACCACTGCACTCCAGCCTGGGCGACAGAGCAAGACTCCGTCTCAAAAAAAAAAAAAGCGCATATCCCAAGACCCAGCAATCACTCTCTTACATATTTACCCCAAAGAAATAAAAGTATAAGACCACTAAAAGCTCTTTACAAGAATGTTCATAGCAGTTTTTAAATATAATAATCAAAATTGAGGACAACACAGGTTATTGTGGCAAGAAGAAACAAATGTAGGCTCTGTCAATTCCCTTCCCTTTCAGGATAGTCAAAACAAATGTTCATCAGTAGGAAAATTATTATGAAAATTGTGCTTATTCAGATATTACTTAGCAATAAAAAAGAACAAATGACTACTACATATAAATCTCATGAGCGTGAACTGAGATCGTGCCACTACACCTCAGCCTCCCGAGTAGCTGAGATTACAGGCATGCACCACCACGCCTGGCTAATTTTGTATTTTTAGTAGAGACAGGGTTTCTCCATGTTGGTCAGGCTGTTCTCAAACTCCCGACCTCAGATATCTGCCCACCTGGAATATATCCTTTCCTTCCAGGATAGTCAATATAAATGTTCATTAGTAGGAAAAGTATTATGAAAATTGTGCTTATTCATATATTATGTAACAATAAAAAAGAATAAATGCTACATATAACTACATAGAGGAATATTAACATTATGTTGAAAAATGGAAGCTGCAGAGAGAAAATTGTATTCTGCATGATGGTATGTGTACAGGAGGTTTGAGAATTGGCAAAACTAGTCTATGATCATGAGAGTCACAGCAAGGGTTGCCTCTGAGGGTTGGAAATTGACTTCAAAGATGACATAAAGGAATTTGCTGGAGTGATGTTACTATTGTTATATCTTATATCTTATTAGTTAAACCTGCTTATACAATGGCAAAATTCATTAAATTGTAAGCTTAATATTTGTGTATTTCGCTCTACATAAATTTTAACCTGAATTTAAAAAATGCAAAAATAAAACAGATTCAACATGGGATAAAGACAAGGCCACTACTATCTCATTTGTTGCTTTTGCATACATTAGACAAAAGAGATTCCCCTAGGAAGATGCAACCCAGTGGGCACGTGGCTTAGCTATGAGTAAGAGCAGTCCCTCTGTGCAAATTAGCAAAAGGTGTCTCTTCCTCCAGGTGATGGCTGATCACAGCTTGGATTTCAGCTTCCAATCACCCCCTCATCCCAGTGCCCTTATGTAGGATACACAAGGACATGTGTATATGACATCTCTGGGTAAGAGAGTTCTAAATGCTTGTCAACACTCATTCATAGTTTCTGCTAAGAGGGCTCAGAGCACCTTGCCAACTCACAGTGGTCATCTGGTTGCATTGGCATAGGACTAGCTGCAGATGATGGACACCTTTACTTTCTTTCTTTCCTTTTTTTTTTTTTTTTTTTTTTTGAGATGGGGTTTCACTCTTGTTGCCCAGGCTGGAGTGCAATGGCGTGATCTCGGCTCACCACAACCTCCGCCTCCTGGGTTCAAGAGATTCTCCTGCCTCAGCCTCCCTAGTAGCTGGGATTACAGGGATGCACCATCAAGCCTGGCTAATTTTGTATTTTTGATAGAGACGGTGTTTCTCCATGTTGGTCAGGCTGGTCTCGAACTCCCAGCCTCTGGTGATCTGCCCTTCTCAGCCTCCCAAAGTGCTGAGATTACAGGCGTGAGCCACCGTGCCCAGCAGACACCCCTTCTTTTATACTCTCCTAAAGACAAGTCTGGGGTGCTCCAGACCATTCAAATATTGGTAACTCTTATCTTCAGGTTTATAACACTAATAACACTATAACACTTCAGGTTTATAACACTAATATCTAGCTAGCATTTAGATATTACATGGCACTACATTTACAGAAAATAGAAGATACAAAAACCTTTTGATTTATCTCTTTCTCATTATCCTAGAATTTTATTATTTCTATTTTTTAAGAGTTTTATCCCACACTTTGGCATAACGAAGAGAGGCAACTCATTTGGTAGATGCTAATATTGACGACACATATTTCAACCCACAAAAAAAAAAAAAGGTGATTTGTTCCATTACAGGGCAAAAATATCTGTTTAGTAGCATCCAGTGTATTCTCTCAAACCACAGCAAAGCATATAAACTTCTACATCTGGGCATGAAAGGAGTAAGGTCCACTTTTTTTTAATAAGCCACTGAAAAATCACCACATAATTAAAGTTTCCCCTGCATTTGATTACAGTGATCTAAAGGGAAGATCCTATTAGTAGAATTATAATCAACTAATCATTTGCAGAAGGATAAACTGGCCAAATGGAAATAAATCAAGCACCTATATATTACGTGGCAAATCTAATTGCATGTTAACCAACCCAAAAATCTATGTAATTCCTCTATCATTTTTTTTGTTCCCCACTTTTGAGCTTTTTTCTTTTGCTTTTGCTAAGAGAAGGTGAAACAGCCCAGTTCACAACCCGCTCATGGTAATTTTTGTGTAGGCCACCTACTGCTTTCAATTATTGTCTCATCTGTGAAATGTTAATAATTATTCTCCAACTGTTATTGACCTTCTTTTTGTTAAAAAAAAAAAACAAACAAACAAACTTAGGTGCTTTTCATAGGACACTTTTTTTTTTTTTTTTTGAGACAGAGTCTTGCTCTGTCACCCAGGCTGGAGTGCAGTGGTGTGATCTTGGCTCACTGCAAGCTCTGCCTCTCAGGTTCACGCCATTCTCCTGCCTCAGCCTCCCCAGCAGCTGGGACTACAGGCGCCCACCACCACGCCGGGCTAATTTTTTTGTATTTTTAATAGAGACGGGGTTTCTCTGTGTTAGCCAGTATGGTCTTGATCTCCTGACCTTGTGATCTGCCCACCTCGACCTCCCAAAGTGCTGGGATTACAGGTGTGAGCCACCGTGCCAGGCCCATAGGACACTTTTAAATTGTCTTCTTTGCCCAATGTTTTATGGACTTATGACCCCATTTGCTCTGCTATAGGACAGCTGGCTGGATTGAAGGAATTTATCTGGTTCATGATCGCTGAATGATAATAATAATTTTGGTTACAGAAGGAAGCCTTTAGCATTTGTGGCCTATTGTATTGACTTTGTATAGGAAGGAAACTTCTTCAAAAGCTTTGAGAAGTGAGCTTGGGCCAAAATGAAGCAATGAGCTGAGAAATGGAGCCATCTCATTTCAAAATGGTACTCCTCAACATAAGACAGGAGTCAAGAGAGAATGGCTGAGGATGTGAGCGTGGAAAAAGTTGATGTTTCATGAGGCAGGCACTTGATTTTTGTTTTGTTTTGTTTTTTATTTTGTTTTGTTTTGAGACAGAGTCTTGCTCTGTCTCCCAGGCTGGAGTGCAGTGGCACAATCTCAGCTCACTGCAACATCCACCTCCTGGATTCAAGTGATTCTCCTGTCTCAGCCTCCCAAGTAGCTGAGATTACAGGCATCCGCCACCACACCAAGCTAATTTTTGTATTTTTAGTAGAGACAGGGTTTCACCATGTTGGCCACGTTTGTCTCGAACTCCCACCCACCTCAGCCTCATAAAGCGGTGGGATTACAGGTGTGAGCCACCACGCCCAGCTGGGCACTTGATTTTTTTTTTTTTTTTTTGAGACAGGGTCTTGCTCTGTCGCCCAGGCTGGAGGGCAGTGGCACGATCTCAACTCACTGCAAGCTCCACCTCCTGGGTTCACACCATTCTCCTCCCTCAGCCTCCCAAGTAGCTGGGACTACAGGTGCCTGCCACCATGCCCTGATAATTGTTTTTGTATTTTTAGTAGAGACGGGGTTTCACCATGTTAGCCAGGATAGTCTTGATCTCCTGACCTCGTGATCCGCCCGCCTCAGCCTCCCAAAGTGCTGGGATTACAGGCGTGAGCCACCGCACCCGGCTGGGTACTTGATTTTCACTTCTGTCCAACATCATCATGAAATCACTTAATTGGCCGTCTTCAGATCTTCTCATGGAGTTGCCCTATTTTCTGGAAAAGTGAGTTTTTAAAAGTCCACATGTTAGTAAGTATCTTCCTTGGCTGGGCCTCAATTTCTTTATGTAGATGAATTTCTTTCTCAATGAAGTGAGTGAAGAAGAGGATTTCTCCCTGCTTATTTTTTGATCAAATTTCAGTTAATCACACATTTCTCCCTCAAACCCATTCTTGAATAGACTCAATTCTTATTTACAGTATTGATTCATCTCAAGTATATAATAATACAAACTTCCTCATTTTAGGAAAAAGAAAACATCAAAGCAGCAAAATAAACAAAATTTTAAAATAATCCTTTATCCCCCTATACCAAATTAACTACTTTTAATTATTTTATGTAATTTTCTTTCAGGTACTTAAAACTTCTTTAGGCCACGCACAGTGGCTCAGACCTGTAATTCCAGCACTTTGGGAGGCCAAGTTGGGTGGATTGCTTGAGTCCAGGAGTTCAAGAGCAGCTTGGGCAATAGGACAAGACCCCATTTCTACAAAAACTAAAAACATTAGCTGGCCATGGTGACACATGCCTGTAGTCCCAGCTACTCAGGAGGCTGAGGTTGGAGGATCCTTTGAGCCCAGGAGGTCAAGGCTACAGTGAGCCATGATCATGCCACTGCACTCCAGCCTGGGTGACAGAGCAAGAACCAGTCTCTAAAAAAGTATAAAAATAAAAATTTAAAAAAGAAAACTTTTTTATTGGTTCCCTCTAAAAAATTATTTTGATACTTTTAAATTTCAAATTAATATATTGTGAATATCTTCATGTCTATAAATGTTCCCTAAATCATTATTTTAATGACTTTACATTGTCTAACCATGTAATATTATAACTTATTTAATCAGTTCTGTATTAGTGGATATTCATTAGTTTTCATTTTTGGGTAGTATTAATAATGCTGCAATGCACAGTCTTATAATAAAGTTTTTGCATATTGCTTTAATTATTTCCTTAGGAAAAAAACAGAAATAGAATTCTGGATCAACATTTATGCATAGATATATTTATTATTATTATTTCGAGTTAAGGTATCTTTCTATCACACAAGCTGAAGTGCTGTAAGCTGGAACTACAGGTATGCATCACCACACCCAACTAATTTTTAAATTTTTTTTTTAGAAATGGGGTCTCACTATGTTTCCCAGGCTGGTCTCAAACTCCTAGCCTCAAGTGATTCTCCCACCAGCCTCCAAAACTGCAAGGATTATAGTCATAAGCCCCCATGCCTAACCAACATTTATGTATATTTTTAAGACTTTTAAAATATGCTATCAAATCATCATCCAGAAAAGCTGGGACAATATGTACTCCCACCATTGTATTAGACTGTATGGTCACATGGATACCTCACCATCATGGGTATTACCATGTATATTTAAAAATCTTTCCCAAATCAACAGAAGAAAAAAGTATATCACTACCTTATTTTGCATTCTTTTGATTACCAGTAAGTGGAACATTTTTTTCTTATGTTTATTTCAGAGTTTTGTTTTGTTAAGAGTAATTTTGTTACATTTATTCTCTATTTTGCATTATCCTCCTTTTTAATAAACAGTTCAATTCCCTAAGCTGCTATAAAATACTTTACTTTTTCCTTGTAAAAAAAGTTTTATTTTCATATTCTTAATTAAAGAAGAGGGTTCAGAAGCAAGATATAAATCAGTTTGTTCCTTACAGGCAAACTGCACTCATGATGTGCATTTTCACTTTATAAGAATTAGATGGTAAATATCTGATGTAGCCTACAGGAAGGAGGGCTAGCACTAAGGTTCCGTCTGAAGCAAACCTGGCTTTCACATCTTCCCTCAGAGGTGCGGCGCGGTAGCTCACGCCTGTAATCCTAGCACTTTGGGAGGCCGAGACGGGTGGATCACCTGAGGTCAGGAGTCCAAGACCAGTCTGGCCAACATGGTGAAACCCCACCTCTATTAAAAATACAAAACTTAGGCCGGGCGCGGTGGCTCACGCTTGTAATCCCAGCACTTTGGGAGGCTGAGGCGGGCGGATCACGATGTCAGGAGATCGAGACCATGGTGAAACCCTGTCTCTACTAAAAAAATACAAAAAAAAATTAGCCGGGCGTGGTGGCGGGCACCTGTAGTCCCAGCTACTCGGAAAGGCTGAGGCAGGAGAATGGCGTGAACCTGGGAGGCGGGGCTTGCAGTGAGCCGAGATTGCGCCACTGCACTCCAGCCTGGGCGACAGAGCAAGACTCCGTCTCAAAAAAAATAAAATAAAATACAAAACTTAGCCAGATGTGGTGGCACATGCCTGTAATCCCAGCTACTCAGGAGGCTGAGGTACGAGAATCCCTTGAACCCGGAAGGTGGAGGTTGCAGTGAACCGAGATGGCACCACTGCACTCCAGCCTGGGAAACAGAGCAAGACTCTGTCTCAAGAAAAAAAAAAATTGCTCTTCCACAAATACCTAGTGACCTCGTAATTGTCACATTCCAACTTCTCTTCCTAAATTCTTTCACCCTTCTGCAGAAATTTCTGCATTTTTTCTTAAATCAAGATAGAAAGGATCTCACTTTATCACCCAGGCTGGAGTGCAATGACATGATCATAGCTCACTGCAGTCTCAAACTCCTGGGCTCAAGTGATTTTCCTGCCTCGGCCTCCCAAGTAGCTGGGACTACAGGTTTGCACCATCATGCCTGGTTACTTTAAAAAAAAAAAAATTTGGTAGAGTTGGGGTCTCACTATGTTGCCCAGGCTGGTCTCAAACTCCGAGGCTCAAGCAATCCTCTCTCCTCAGCCTATCAAAGTGCTGGCGTCCCAAGTATGAGCCACCATTCCTGGCCCCTTCCTTTTTTTTTTTGAAACAGTTTCACGCTTTTTGCTCCGGCTGGACTGCAGTGGCAGGATCTCGGCTCACTGCAACCTCTGCCTCCCGGGTTCTAGTCACTCTCCTGCCTCAGCCTCCCGAGTAGCTGGGATTACAGGCATGCGCCACCACATCTGACTAATTTTGTATTTTTAGTAGAGACAGGGGTTCTCCATGTTGTTCAGGCTGGTCTTGAACTCCCGACCTCAGGTGATCTGCCCGCCTCGGCTTCCCAATCTCTGTTGCCTCCCAATCTCCGTTGTTTTTGACCACATTTCCTTTGCTTGGCTTCTCTGAGATTAATCACCCCAGCTTTTCCGGCCACTGCCTCAGTTACTGCTTCTCAGCCTTCTCTACCAACTCCTCTGTGCATTGATTCCACACTCCTCTCCTTGGCTTGGCACCTGCAGTAGTTTTCTAGGGCTGCTGGAACAAAAAGGTACCATGAACCAGGTGACTTAAAGCAACAGACATGTGTTGTCTCACAGTTCAGGAGGGTAGAAGTTTAAAATTAATGTTTTGGGGCTAGGTGCAGTGGCTCACACCTGCAACCCCAGCACTTTGGGAGGCCGAGGCAGGTGAATCACTTGAGGTCAGGAGTTCAAGAAGATCAGCCTGGCCAACATGGTGAAACCCCATCTCTACTAAAAATACAAAATGTAGTCAGGTGGGTTGGCAGGCACCTGTAGTCCCAGCTACTTGGGAGGCTGAGGCAGAAGAAACACTTGAATCCAGGAGGTGGAAGTTGCAGTGAGCTGAGATTGTGCCACTGCACTCCAGCCTGGGTGACAGAGCAAGACTCCATCTCAAAAAGGAAAAAAAAAAAAAAATTTCCAGGGCAGTACTCCCTCTGATGGTTCTAGGGAAAACATATTTTCTTGCCTCTTTCTAGATTCTGGTGTTTTCCAGCAATCATTATCATTCTTTGCTTGCAGCTGCATCATTCCAGATATATGACTGCCTTCTCCCTGTGTCTTCATGTCAGATTTTTATTGTTAAGAAATTTTTAGTAGAGGTGGGAGTCTCACTATGCTGTCCAGGCTGGCCTCGAACTCCTGGCCTCAAGCGATCCTCCTGACTCAGCCTCCCAAAGTCCTGGGATTACAGGCATGAGCCACCTCACCCAGTCAGCTTATTTTCACAAGGACACCTGTTATATTGAATTAGAGCTAAATAAGTACTAACATATATTAAATATTTCTAAAACTCTCAGATATAGAGAAACTGACCCAAATTATTTTCAAGTTCATGTAATTTAGATAGATCTTTGATAAAAAAAAAGACTGGTTTAACATCATTAGTTTAGTAAAACAAATTTGTCTTCTGTGTTATGTGTATTAGGGTGATATAAGTGGAATAAAAGTTTTATGTATGCACTTTTCCATAATAATTATGTTTTATCATATCTGCCTAAAAATAGTTTCCAAATCTTTTGCTAACTTTCAACCTTAAGGATATACAAAGTTGTAGAAGACTTGCATAAAATCTTGTAAAGAGAATCTTATCTCGTGTAGTCAAAGCTGGCCAAGACTGGATGAATTTACTATTTTTTTATTTTTTAAGAAATCAGCTTTAGGGCCGGGCACAGTGGCTCACGCCTATAATCCCGGCACTTTGGGAGGCCAAGGTGGGTGGATCATCTGAGGTCGAGAGTTCCAGACCAGCCTGACCAACATGGAGAAACCCCTTCTCTACTCAAAATACAAAATTAGCCAGGTGTGGTGGCGTGAGCCTGTAATCCCAACTACTTGGGAGGCTGAGGCAGGAGAATTGCTTGAACCGAGGAGGTGGATGTTGAGGTGAGCCGAGATAGCGCCATTGTTCTCCAGCCTGGACAACAAGAGCAAAACTCCATCTCAAAATAAAAAAAAAAAAAAAGAAATCAGCTTTAATATCAATACTGATACAAGATTTCAATTTTCTCTTGGTTAAAATGACACCATTTTCTTCGACCATTGGTCTGCTGTTAATAACAAATTCTGAGTTTTTCTTTACCTTTTGATTAATTCACCTAGATGGATTCTTAACATCCAGAATTCAGAATAAAGATTCTGTCTTATCAAAATAATTTTCCATGCTTTATGTTAAGTTTACCATGTTCTTGATTATTTAAGAGAATTTTGTCTTTTCACTTTTAAAAGAGCTAAGATTTTTCCCCTGGCGTGGTGGCTCACGCCTATAAAAAAAAGAGCTAAGATTTCTCCCCTGGCGTGGTGGCTCACACCTATAAAAAAAGAGCTAAGATTTTTCACAACCATGTTACCTCCTGTAGTTACTTTTGAAATCTTTTATTGTTACTTTGGTTAAATAGGTAGCTAAGCACTGTTTTACAGTGACCTATGACCCTATTTAGTCAATTGTTCAAACTTTTTGACATTTTTGTCAATTTTGCTTTCCTCAAATAAACTCCTTTTTTTTTCTTTTTCTTTTCTTCTTTCTTTTTCTTTTCTTTCTTTCTTTTTTTTTTTTTTTTTTTTGTTGGCAGCATCTCCCTCTGTCACCCAGGCTGGAGTGCAGTGGCATGATCTTGGCTCTCTGCAACCTCCACCTCTCTAGTTCAAGCGATTCTCCTGCCTCAGCCTTCTGAGTAGCTGGGATTATAGGCATGCCACCACACCAGGCTAATTTTTGTATTTTTAGTAGAGACAGAGTTTCACCTTGTTGGCCAGGCTGGTCTTGAACTCCTGACCTCAGGTGATCCACCCACCTCAGCCTCCAAAAGTGCTAGGATTACTGGTGTGAGCCACCACGCCCAGCCCAAATCAACTCCTAAATGAAGTATTCTTGATTATGAACTGACTTTGAGATTTTCCGGAAGAACCTGGAAAATCTCAAAGGGTTTTTTTGTTGTTGTTCCTTTTTCTTTTTCTTCTTGTAGAAAGATGAATGCTAAAAATTAATTTGGTTCATTTGATTGCTCCATTGCATGAACAGCATTGTCAATTAAGAAGAGACATTAGGATGGGCGCGGTGGCTCATGCCTGTCATCCCAGCACTTTGGGAAGCCAAGGCTGGCAGATCACCTGAGGTCGGGAGTTCAAGACCCGCCTGACCAACTTGGAGAAACCCCATCTCTACTAAAAATACAAAATTACCCGAGCGTGGTGGTGCATGCCTGTAATCCCAGCTACTCGGGAGGCTGAGGCAGGAGAATCGCTTGAACCCAGGAGGCAGAGGTTGCAATGAGCCAAGATTGTGCCACTGCACTCCAGCCTGGGGTGACAGAGTGAGACTCCGTCTCAAAAAAAAAAAACTTTAGAACAGGAATGAAAGGATGAAAAGTGCACTTGGAAGAAGGTCAAGCGGGCAACTTGAAAGACAAGGGTGCAGTTTGACCTTTTGACTTGGGGTTTTATATGTTGGCATACTTCCAGAGTCTCGCATCCCTTCTCCCCTGATTCCTTCCTTGGGGTGGGCTGTGTGCATGTGCAATTACGTGTTAGCGCTTGGGAGGCGAGCATGCACAGTGTATTTACTGGGGTTGCGTGCATGCTCACTTTAGGCGGTCCTGGAGGATGGCCGTAGACCAGTTAAACTCCGCCATTTTGCCTCTGAGTGCACATGCTTGAGCCAAATCACCCAACTCCTGAGATCTTACTGGGAAGTGCTGATCACCAGTTTCAGGTTTTTCTGCCCTATTGGGTAGTCCACAGGTCACGAGACCTGCTCTTTGCAGGGTATTTTAGCCTTGGCGTTTTTCCATTGAACACTAATTTTGGCAGGATGTTCATTTTATGGGCATGTGTGCCACACTAACAAAACAAAACAAGCAAACAAAAAACCATGTGGAAGCGTACAGTATTAATTTCTTGTGGCTGCTGTTATTAAGGAAAAAATTACCCTGATACTTGTTAAAATGGTAAGGAAGACTTTATTCGAGACTATTGCAATAGGGATTGGGCTCATCTTAGAATACAATAAGGACAAGCGGGGATTTGTAGCCAAGGAGCACTGTCTTTCCCTGGCACTGGCTATGACCAATAATTATTTTAGAGAGACAGCTTAACAACTACCTGCCCATTACCTGCTGGTCACCTGACATTCCTGGTTGGGGTCAGGGGTGCCCTCTTCTGCCCTGCTCATGTCTGTCTGGCTACCTACTGTAATAAGAATGCTGCTAAGTCAGGTTAACAGGAATATCCCCACCCATTATATCTAATCACCCTTCATATCTCATCAACTTGCCCATCCTCCACCTTTGACATGTGAGTCCTTGGCCTGCCTTGGTTCTTCAACCTCAAACATCAATAATGAGCATCTCCAAGGTGGGTAGACAGCTAAAGCCTAGGGGAAAAGCACTGTCTTCCAGTTCTAGGGTCACAACTGTAAGGTGGTTTAAAAAGGACTACAATCGATCTGGTGTGGTGGCTCACTCCTGTAATCCCAGCACTTTGGGAGGCCGAGGCGGGCAGATCATGAGATCAAGAGATCGAGACCATCATGGCCAACATGGTGAAACCCCATCTCTACTAAAACACAAATCCTGTCAGTCAGTTTAACAAAAATCCCCTACCTTGATGAATCCTCTTAGTAATTTTCCAACCACTGACACTGTCACTCTTCTCCTTGACTCAAAATCCCCACCTGTCTTTGTTGTATTCAAAGATATGCCTGATATTCAAGACTATAGTCTTGAATAAAGTCTTCCTTCCCATTTTCACAAATATCAGAGTAATTTTTTCCTTTAATAACAGCAGCCACAGGAAATTAATACACTATGCCTCCATATGGTTTTTTGCTAGCTTGTTTTGTTTTGTTAG
Source organism: Symphalangus syndactylus (assembly GCF_028878055.3). Taxonomy (NCBI): domain Eukaryota; kingdom Metazoa; phylum Chordata; class Mammalia; order Primates; family Hylobatidae; genus Symphalangus; species Symphalangus syndactylus. Next base: position 64,833,246 of record NC_072431.2, on the reverse strand, counting down.
TGTAGCACATATGCCCATAAAAAGAACATCCTGCCAAATTTTGTGTTCAATGGAACAACGCCATAGGCTAAAATATCCTGCAAAGAGCAGGTCTAGTGAGCTGTGGACTATCCAACATGGCAAGCAATGGAGATGCACATTTTATCCCCTTTGAAAAGCAACAAATCCAATGTTGTTCAGCCTTGAGTGCCCTTTTAGAAAGAAAAAGTGACTCTGCTGGAAGCATAGGTCTAACTGGCATTTCCCAGAAGGCAGAAGGAAAAACCCATTGGTGCCCCAGGTAAAGTCTCATATGGGCTCCGCTCCAGAGTCATAAACTGTAAACCCAGGAACTCTGTTGTAAGAATTTTGTCAGCATTGTAAAATCTCCTTGTAAAGTTACTTTTGTAATTCTTGAGTGTTTTTCCATGATAATCAGTCTTAAAACATTGACATTAACAGAAGGGCTTTTATGCTGTCTTCAGAGACGTCAAGGATGTGGGGAGCTGAGGAGCTTCCTTTTCACCAGACATGGAAGAAAAGGAAGCTGTGGGAGTGAACAGGTACAGTGACCACTAAGACTGAGACCAGATCCCTGAGACCTGTGGACAAAGACAAAAAGGAGGCATAAAGGGTGGCTCTGGCTCAAAAGAAGACTTCTGAGTCTTCTTTTCAAGAAGCAATGAGACACAATCAAGAAACCTTTTCTTCAATCTCAAACATCAACAGTGAGCATCTCCAAGGTGGTAGACAGCTGAAGGCAAGGGGAAAAGCACTTTTTCCCAGTTCTAGGGTCACAACTGTAAGGTGGTTTAGAAAGGACTACTATCTGCTGGGCGTGGTGGCTCACATTTGTAATCCCAGCACTTTGGGAGGCTGAAGCAGATGGATCACTAGGTCAAGAGATTGAGACCATCCTGGCCAACATGGTGAAACCCTGTCTCTACTAAAAACACAAAAATTAACTGGGCCTGGTGGTGCATGTCTGTAGTCCCAGCTACTGGGAAGGCTGAGGCAGGAGAATCACTTGAACCTGGGAGGTGGAGGTTGTAGTGAGCTGAGATCATGCCACCGCACTCCAGCCTGGAGACAGAGAAAGACTCCATTTCAAAAAAAGAAAAAAAAGATTACAATCAATATATATAGGTGCCTGCAAAGTGCGTAATTCCAAGTCAACGTTTTTTTTTTTTTTTTTTTTTTGAGACGGAGTCTCGCTCTGTCGCCCAGGCTGGAGTGCAGTGGCGCAATCTCGGCTCACTGCAAGCTCCGCCTCCCAGGTTCACGCCATTCTCCTGCCTCAGCCTCTCCAAGTAGCTGGGACTACAGGCGCCCGCCACCGCGCCCGGCTAATTTTTTGTATTTTTAGTAGAGACGGGGTTTCACCGTGGTCTCGATCTCCTGACCTCGTGATCCGCCCACCTCGGCCTCCCAAAGTGCTGGGATTACAAGCGTGAGCCACCGCGCCCAGCCCGTTTTTTATCTTATTTTGTAGTCAACAAGGATGATGGATGGTTATTATGCTAGTGTATTAGTCTGTTCTCACACTGCTAATAAAGGCCTACCCAAGACTGGGTAATTTATAAAGGAAAGAGATTTAATGGGCTCACAGTTCCGCCTGGCTGGGGAGGCCTCACAACCATGGTGGAAAGCAAAGGAGAAGCAAAGGCACATCTTACATGACAGCAGGCAAGAGAGTGTGTGCAGGGGAACTCCCATTGATAAAACCATCAGATCCCATGAGACATATTCACTATCAGGAGAACAGTATGGGGGAAACCACGCCCATGATTCAATTATCTCCACCTGGCCCCATCCTTGACATATGGGAATCATTACAATTCAAGGTGAGATGTGAGTGGGGACACAGCCAAACCACAGCAGCTAGAGAACAAGGTACACGGGATATGACAGAAAGAGGAGACCCTGCCTTTACCTGGAGTAACTGAATGCTCAGGTAGGGCAGAAGGTCTTAAAGATGATGAGAAGGTGATCTGATTGTGGCAAAATGCAGTTTACATTTCCCTTGCTTCATTATTGTCTTCTCCTGCTTATCCCAATGTGCTGTGAGTCTGTCTTCTAATTAGCGTGTCCTAGATTACTGGACTAGGACCTCACTGAGAAGTCTCCAAGAGAAGCTGTAAGGCTGATATCCCTGAACTTCCCCTCCCCTTTTGTCTTCCCTGCCCTCCACAGGACCTTCCCAAACAGGTCTGCAAAGGGCAGCACACTGTCAGATGTGTGGTGGGGCCATAAGAGCTGATAAACCAGCATGTATATATTTGCACGATCCATCCCTCATCTCTGTGAATCAGTTATGATGTCTTTGGCAGAACATAACAGATAAGGCTGACTCAAGCTGCCTTAAACAATAAGGAAATTGGCTGGGTGCCATGGCTCATGCCTGTAATCCCAGCAATTTGGGAGGCCAAGGCAGGTGGGGGGCTTGAGGCCAGGAATTCGAGACCAGCCTAGGCAGCACAGCAAGACCTCGTCACTACAAAAAAAATAAAATAAAATATTAGCCGGACATGGTCGTGCATGCCTGTAGTCCCAGCTACTCAGGAGGCTGAGATGGGAGGATCACTTGAACCCAGGAGTTCGAGGCTGCAGTCAGCTATGATCACAATACTGTACTCCACTCTGGATGACAGAGCAAGACTCAGCCTCAAAAAATATACATATATACATAAATGAGGAAATGCATTATCAAAGTCAAAAGTAAATTTAAAGGTATGACCAGTGGCTTAATAATGTAATGAAGAACCCAGGTCCCTTCCATCTCTTCTCTCTGCTGTCTTCAGTATTCATATCTTCCTTGTTTTTTTTGTTTTGTTTTGTTTTTTGTTTTTGAGACAGAGTTTCACTCTTGTTGCCCACGCTGGAGCTCAATGACGCAATCTCTGCTCACTGCAACCTCTGCCTCTCGGGTTCAAGCCATTCTCCTGCCTCAGCCTCCAAGGTAGCTGGGATTACAAACGTGCGCCACCACGCCTGGCTAATTTGTTTTGTATTTAGTAGAGATGGGGTTTCCCCATGTTAGTCAGGCTGGTCTCAAACTCCTGACCTCAGGTGATCCAACCCGCCTCGACTTCCCAAAGTGCTAGGATTACAGGTGTGAACCACCGCCCCCAGCCAGTGTTCACATCTTTCTAAGGCCAGGCAGGACAGACTAGGTGGGGTGGGGTGGAATGGAGTGGAGCCTTCCCATGGGGGCTGCATACATGAAGCCCCATCCCAGGGCTGGGCAGCAGTGAAGCCCTGAGAGTTTTTGAAAACTGCAGTCCAAGGATTAACGATGAAAGCCTTACCCAGATGGAAGCCAAATTTGAAAATGAACCCCCTGAGCTAAAGGGATTGGGTAAAGGTCTGTTTATCCCTACATGGCCAGTGAGGTCTACAGCCAAGTTAATACCATCAAGTGAGGACTAAAGGAAGCACAGGTGAGGCCTTATCAGGATGTTAAGGAAATTTAAATCACGATTTCTGGGCTTCAGGAAAAGGTGCTACCAAACCTGGAGGGTGCTTAAGAGAATGAAATACTGCTTGGCTGGTGTTGTGGGGCAATGCCAGGGAAATTGACTCTAACTTTTCTGTAGTTCTTTATTTGCTTCTCTGTCTTGAAAAAAAAACAAAAATGCCATGTCCTTTTGTCCTACCCCTGATGAATTGTGAGCAAAATAATGGCTACCCTGTTTTCTCTACAAATAGATGCTTCAGCTGGATCTCTGTTACTGACGACAGGCTTCTCATGTCAGAAGCAAGTGAGCCACAAAGGTCTCTAGTCTCTGTCTCCTCCACCATGCAGTCAGCGTCCAGCGAGCAAAGCATCCGGCTGTATCCTTTGCCAAAGGCTGCACTCATCTGCATCTTGTCCACATTGTGTCTCTCCTCTTGGTTTACTGAGCTCTCAAATTCTGCATTTATGTCCTATTCCTGGGCATAGGAATATGGGCACTTGTCTCTAGACAGGATGAAAATTTGCCATCTTTTGACCCACTTAGGTACGCAGTGGCTCACAGCTGTAATCCCAGCACTTTGGGAGGCCAAGGCAGGCAGATCACTTGAGGTCAGGAGTTCAAGACCAGCTTGGCCAACATGGTGAAACCCTGTCTCTACTTAAAAAAAAAAAGAAAAAAAATTAGCTGGGCGTGGTGTCCTCCTGTAGTCCCAGCTACTTGGGAGGCTGAGGCTGAAGAATCGCTTGCACCTGGGAGGTGGAGGCTGCAGTGAGCCAAGATTACACCATTGAACTCCAGCCTGGGTGACAGAACAAGACTCCATCTCAAAAAAAAAAAAAAAAAAAAAAAGGATATGCAGGAAGGAAGTCCTAACCAACTCTGTGACTTCTCTTATTTATTTTTTTTAATTAAAAGTTACTAAGATTGTCTAGGCTTGTCTAGGCTGTACGAGCAGAGAGGATTCATCCGTCAGCCCCTCAGATGTGCCCCTCTTCTGAGATGGTGTTTAGCAGAGATGCTGGAACATGTTTGACTCACCCAGGATGTTGTGTAGAATCAGCCGGATGACACATGCTTTTTTGGTGAGTGTTTCATTCCCTTCTGAAAATAGACACTGGCTTTTAAAAAGCCCCAAGTCCTTCTTCTTGGCTCCAACCCCATCCCCCACAGTTCCCACCTGCCTCCTTAAGCAGTCATTCTCAGCCTTTAAAAACAGAAACCACACTGGGAGCCGTGGCCCATGCTGTAGTCCCAGCACTTCGGGAGGCAGAGGCAGGAGGATGGCATGAGGCCAGGAGTTTGGGCCCAGCCTGGGGAACATAGTAAGACCCCAACTCTGCAAAAAATATTATTAAAATTTAGCTGGGTATAGTGGTGCGTGCCTGTAGTCCTAGCTACTTGGGATGCTGAGGCAGGAGAATCGCTTGAACCTGGGAGGCAGAGGTTGCAGTGAGCCTAGATCGTGCCACTGAACTCCAGCCTGGGCAACAGAGTGAGACTCCATCTCACAAAAAAAAAAAGAAAAGTAGATCCTAATTTTTTCAAGATTAAGTGTTTCAAATACCTTCCTGAATACTAGAGATTAGGGAAGCGTAATTGAAAAAATGAGAAGGTATATTCTAGTTTTTAAAAGTAAACAGGTTTTGGGGGGATAATCTTTCGAAAGTTATCATATCTTTCATTTGTCCACTTTCAGCCCTGTGTGGTCGAGAAAAAGTCGTCATCCCTTGTATGTTGTCCCCATAGTTGACATTACCAGGCACTGGTCTTCCTATACCTGGTAGATTGCACCCCACCCCACCCCACCCCACCCCACCACGCCTGCACTTCTCAACATTTGACTCCAGAGAGAGTAGAAACGATATGCACCCTCAGTTGCAGGGAAGAACAATTTTATGCAACAACTGAGATGAAGCTGTGTGCTTGGACGATGCATGAAACATCACGTGTGGTAACAAGCGGTTTGAAAATCTAACATTTAGGACTCCCGTCAGGCCCTAGATAAGAAGCCAGCCTCACGACAGGGACCAACAAAGTTGGACCAGGGGACACTCTACAGAACCATGCGTAGACCATCTGGATCCAGTATCCAAGGGAAACCAGAAGGTGGTTAAAACCATCCTCAAAGCATCGGCCAGAGATGAGCAAAGACAAGGAGGTGAGCTTGTTTGGCACCAATTATGTGACTAACGACAGGAAAGTGGGCACAAGAGCTAAAGCAGAATGTGCCAAGAGGTGGGGGAATATTGATGTTTGAATTGTGCTCCCCCCTAAAAAAATGTGGCATTGAGATCCCAACTCCCACCAAATTTGAAAATGAACCCCCTGAGCTGAAGGGATTAGGTGAAGGTTTGTTTATTCCTAAGTGACCAGTAAGGTCTACAGCCGAGTTGATACCATAAAGTAAGGAATGAAGGAAGCACAGGTGAGGCCATATCAAGATGTCAAGAAAATTTAAATCATGATGTCTGGGCTTCATGAAAAATGCTACCAAACCTGGAGTGTGCTCAGGAGAAGGAAATACTGCTTGGATGGTATTATGGGGCAATGCCAAGAAAACTGACTCTTAAGTTTTCTGTACTCCTTTATTCACTTCTCTGCCTTGCAGAAAAAAAAAAGAAAGTCATGTCCCTTTTGTCCTATCCCTCATGAGTTGTGAGCGAAATGATGGTTATCCTGTTTTCTCTACAAATAGATGCTTCAGCTGGATCTCTGTTACTGATGACGAGCTCCCAGTACCTATGAATATGACCGTATTTTGAGGCAGGATTTTACAGAAGTAATCGAGATAAAATGAAGTCATGCAGTCTGGAGACAGAAAAATACCACATATAGGCTGGGTGCAGTGGCTCACGCCTCTAATCCCAGTGCTTCGGGAGGCTGAAGTGGGAGGATCACTTGAGCCCAGAAGTTCGAGGCTGCAGTGAGCTATGATGGCGCCACTGCACTCTAGCACGGGCAACAGAGCAAGAACCTGTCCCTACTAAAAGGAAAGGAAAGGAGGGGAGGGGAGGGGAGGGGAGGGGAGGGGAGGGGAGGGGAGGGGAGGGGAGGGGAAGGGAGGGGAGGGGAGGGGAAGGGAAGGGAGGAGAGGGGAAGGGAGGGGAGAGGAAGGGAAGGGAGGGAAGGGGAGGGGGAAGGAAGGGGAGGGAAGGGAAGGGAGAGGGAAGGGACAGGAAAGGGAGGGAAAGGAAAAGTATAAAAGGTAAGGGGTAAGCACAGAAAAAAGTAAATAAATCAAGGTTGGAGAACCAGCAAATGCTACAGAGAAGTGAGGGTAACTGAGTCGGGGCTGGATGAGTCGTGAGCAAATGAGTTGTGAGTTGGAGCTCACAAGGTGGAAACATGAGAAGGCATCCCCTCCCTGTGAATAGCCAAGATCTGCTTGGAACAAAGGACATGTACATGGGTTAAGTGCCCACAATGAGCCTGAAGTGGTAGGAGAGGTTCTGGAACATTGTGCAGAAATGTCTTAGCCCTATTATTATGAAAAGTGCAACCTGGAAGATTTCTCCTGCAAAATGCTCCAAGTAAACAGGCACTCCCTAAAGAAGTTTGGGCCTGTCACTCATCATACATGCCTCCTGAACATCCTTATCCCCCCCTAGCTGAACATCTCCATTGCATCGCGCAAGGATGGGTTGCAGCCCTGGTAACATTCTGTGTGTTTCTAGTTCAACACTGAGTTCTCTAACAAGAGACTGGTTTATTCTGTGGGGATCTATTACAGACAGCATTGTAGCCCCCTCCCAATTCATATATTGAAGCCCTAACCCCTCGTGCAACTACATTTGGAGACAGGGACTTTGAAGGAGGAGATTAAGGTTAACTCTGTCGCCCAGTCTGGAGTGCAGTGGTGCCATCTCGGCTCACTGCAACCTCCGCCTCCCGGGTTCAAGTGATTCTCCTGCCCCAGCCTCCCGAGTAGCTGGGATTACAGGCATGCACCACCACGCCCGGCTAATTTTTGTTTGTAATAGATACAGGGTTTCACCATGTTGGCCAGGCTGGTCTTGAACTCCTGACCTCAAGTGATCTGCACACCTCGGCCTCCCAAAGTGCTGGGATTACAGGCGTGAGTCACCTTGCCCGGCCCCCTTCCTCTTCTTTTTCTTCCTTCTCCTCCTTTCTTCTCTTCCTCCTCTTTCTTCTTTTTTGTCTTCCTTTTTCTTTAACTTTTTCAAATAGGACAGTGTACTTTTAGAGGGAAGGGACCCTATTTTAGCTCTTTGGATTCACAGCACCTGGCCTAATGCCTGTCAATCAATATCTGTGGACTAGAATGCATTGTAGAATCCAGCGTGGAGCTAAGCGCATAGTAGACACTCAACAAATCCATCCATGGATTCAAAGTGATACAAAACATTTGGAATCCAATCACAGAGCCAGAAATTATTGTAGAGACTCTCTTGTCCGAATCCCTCATTTCACAGGTGGCGAACATGAAGCCCTATAAGGCAGGGGACCACCTAAAGTTACATACAGGTCACATCAGAGCACAGGCAGGGAAAGCCACTAAGACCACAGGCTCCCTTCATGGGCCACTTCCCCTAAACTGGCTGCTGAAATCTCACGAACGATCAAGAACAGAATCCAAAAGGGTTTTGTCCTAAGCACTACACCAGAAATGTTGATCCTATAAAAGTCCCCTGAGCCTGCCTTAGATGTTTTTCAGATTTAAAGGAGGCCAGCTGGCCAGGCGCGATGGCTTATGCTTGTAATCCCAGCAGTTTGGGAGGCTGAGGAGGGAGGATCAACTGAGGTCAGGCATTCAAGATCAGGTACGTTTGGCAACTGATTGGAATAGATCATTTTAATTAGTCTCATTGAATCAAAAATCAATATTGAACATTGTACAGCACATCAGAAGTATATTCATTTCCTCCTTCTGTTAATATTTGGATCATTTCCTGCATGAATCTCAAACCCTTTCTCCTGGGGGTCAGACTCAGTGCACCAGGAGGGAGATTGGTTGTCAGATCACCCTTTGTTCTCACAGAGAGGGCGGCTAATCAATCCTGAAATCCAGGAGTGCCCTACTTGGCCTTCCTAACATAAACTCTCCAGAGATGTATTGCAAAATCTGAGTGCAAACCTTATTCTGCACCAAGTTCAGCTTAGGGAGGGAAATTAAGAATCTCAGTTGTGGGCTGGGCATGATGGCTCATGCCTCTAATCCCAGCACTTTGGGAGGCTGAAGTCGGAGGATCATTTGAGGCCAGGAGTTTGAGACCAGCCTGGCCAACATACCAAAACCCCACCTCTACAAAAATACAAAAATTAGCTGGGTGTGGTGCCTCATGCTTCTAGTCCTAGCTACTTGGGAGGCTGAGGCAGGAGAATCACTTGAACCTGGGAGGTGGAGGTTGCAGTGAGCTGAGATTGTGCCACTGCACTCCAGCCTGGGCGACAAGCAAGACTCCGCCTCAAAAAATAAATAAATAAATAAAGGAGGCCAGTAAGGAGATCTTGCTGTCAAGATATCATATTGTGAGCTGAATGGGAGGGTGTGGCATGTTCCATTTTCTCACCATGAACATCCCAATATCTGTTTTGGCTCAAGTTCAATAACTTTGAGCCTTGTCTTTCTTGTTCTTGCTATTCTATTTTTTTATCACGCCTAAAATTACAGCGTACCAGATTCAGTCAACTGCCTACCAGATTCCCTTAAAAGTGTATAACGTTGTTAAAACCATTGTTTTTAAAAAGCTCCTTTAAAACATGACATTTATTAGCCATTATATTAAGATAAACGATCGAGTTATCCCCAATGTAGATGTTACCCTTTGATTTAAATTCCAACTTGAGTAAACTAGGCAAGGAACATTAAAAGCAGAATGGTTTTTAGGACCCACCGGGTAATGCTAGAATTTGTGGCATGCTAAACACGAGCAGAACATATGCCAGAAACTCTTGGTTAATCACATTTGGGGCCCAATTAAACTTTTCTGACTTGCTCCTGCTTCTACCTGGGCGGCAGTGAAGAGAGCACAGCAGGTGAAATTGCCTTAGGCAGAAGGAAACTTCCACTCAGGCTGGTAAGCACAGGTTCAGCTGCTCATTAACTGGGCTCTTTGCAGATACTGAAGGACAAGGAAGAACAGGGCCAGAGCAAAGCCAGGGATAGGAGACATAAATCCCTAAATGTTGCTCTCTCCTCTGCTTCCCAGGAACCAGAATTTTCCCCACACTAACCTGTGAACGGTGGCAAAGGTCTCATACCTGGAAGGACAGACAAGCTCTGCAGGATGAAGGTACAGGGGCAAGAAATAGCTTGAGCCCTTTTAGAGGTCACACCATCCTTTTGTGATCTTTGTTAAATTCAGTTGTCACCAGACCACAGATGTGTGATAATTCATAGCATCCTGTCTTTTTCAAATTGAGAAGGACATCCAGATTATTGATCTCAGTCTCCCCAAGACGACTGTCCATCCTCAAAGGATCTCGGGGCCAGGCATGGTGGCTCACGCCTGTAATCCCAGCACTTTAGGAGGCCAGAGCAGAACATGGTGAGACCTCCATCTCTATAAAAAACAAAAATAAAAAAAAACAGCCAGGAGTCATATCATGCACCTGTACAGTCCTAGCTACTCTGGAGGCCGAGGAGGGAAGATCGCTTGAGCCCAGGAGTTCGAGGCTGCAATGAGCTATGATGGCACCACTGCACTCCAGCCTGGATGACAGACCAAGACCCTGTCTCTAAAAATAAAAATTATAAATTTAAAATTTTTTCTAAAAAAGATCTTAGAAGAATTGCTTAACGGTGCTTTTCTTTGAGGAAGTGTTTCCTTTGGTCAACCTGACGTTCCTTGCAGGCACTTTGCTGTGATGGGGGTGACTGAACGTGCTTTAGAGGAAAGCTTTGTCAGAAGCTAGGAGCAGGAGGCTGGGCGCAGTGGCTTATGCCTGTCATCCCAGCACTGTGGGAGGCTGAGGTGGGTGGATCACTTGAGGTCAGGAGTTTGAGACCAGCTCTGCCAGCAGGGGGAAACCCTGTCTCTACTAAAAACACAAAAATTAGACGGACATGGTGGTGCACACCTGTCATCCCAGCTACTCAGGAGGCTGAGGCAGGAGAATCGCTTGAACCCAGAAGGCTGAGATTGCAGTGAGCCGATATCGTGCCACTGCACTCCAGCCTGGGCAACAAGAGCGAAGAGAAACTCCATCTCAAAAAAAAAAAAAAAAAAAAAAAAAAGAAGAAGAAGAAGAAGAGGAAGAGGAAGAGGAGGAAGAGGAAGAAGAAGAAGAAGAAGAAGAAGAAGAAGAAGAAGAAGAAGAAGAAGAAGAAGAAGAAGAAGAAGAAGAAGAAGAAGAAGAAGAAGAGGAAGAAGAAGAAGAAGAAAAGAAGAAAGAAGCAGCAGCTAGGAGCAGGAGATAGAGCAGACATCGGATCCCAGGGAATCTTTGTCAGGAGGTATTTTTCTCCACTCTGCTCCTGAACTAAAAATTAGAGGGGCCTCTTGGGGAGGAAACAGAATGCAGGAAGAAAGAACACTGCTGCCAAGCTGTCTGCTGGAGTGAACACCAGGCCGAAGAGCTGAAGAGCTCCAGGAAATGGTGCTGATGGCACTTGGTGGCCTGTCTTCTGTCTCCCCGTGTTTCTGAGCTGAGCCACTGGGGACCACATGGCAGATTCCACTCTCTCCAAGTTCCCAGACCCAGTGAAAAGTGCCCAGGGAGAACTTGTCAGCAGCCTAAGGCCCCCTGCTCCTGGCAGAACGACCCCCAAAGCCTGGCTTCCCAAGTTGTCCCCCAACACATTTGGTGTCCTCTTCTGTGGCCAGGACCTAGCCATGTCTCCCTGGGGAACTCAGGAGTAGCTAGCTGCCTTTTCTTTATTCCTTTCTTCATTCCTTCCACAAATATTTCTTGAGTCCCTGCTATGAGCCAGGCATCATTCAAGGCACTAGAGCTGTGACAAAGTCTTTACCTTCAGGGAACGCACATTCTACCTGGGGTGGGATACAGACAATGCATAGATAAAGAAATAATTCAGTGGGGCACAGTGGCTCACGTCTGTAATTCCAGCATTTTAGGAGGCCAAGGTGGGCAGATCATGAGGTCAGGAGTTCGAGACCAGCCTGGCCAACATGGTGGAACCCCGTCTCTACTAAAAATACAAAAATGAGCTGGGCGTGGTGGCACATGCTACTTGGAAGGCTGAGGCAGGAGAATCACTTGAACCTGGGAGATGGAGGTTGCAGTGAGCTGAGATCGTGCCAATGCACTCCAGCCTGGGCAACAGAGGGAGACTCTGTCTCGAAAGAGAAGAGAAGAGAAGAGAAGAGAAGAGAAGAGAAGAGAAGAGAAGAGAAGAGAAGAGAAGAGAGAAAAGAGAAAAGAAAAGAAAAGAAAAGAAAAGAAAAGAAAAGAAAAGAAAAGAAAAGAAAAATAATTCTAGATAGCAAGAGATGAGAAAGGAAATAAATAGGGTGGAATGATATAGGGAACACCTGAGAGAGTGTGGGCCTCCTTTAGGGACGGAGGTCAGAGGAAATAACATCTGAGCTGAGACCTAAGATGAGGAAAAGAAGTAGTCACCAAAAAATAAAATGGCGGCCTGGCGCAGTGGTTCATGCCTGTAGTCCCATTGCTTTGGGAGGCTGAGACAGGAGGATTGCTTAAGGCCAGGAGTTCAAGACCAGCCTGGGCAGCATAGCTAAACCCCTTTCCACAGAAAATACAAAAATCAGCCAGGCATGGTCGTGGACACCTGTGGTCCCAGCTACACAGGAGTCTGAGGTGGGAGAATCTCTTTAGCCTGGGAGGCAGAAGCTGCAGTGAGCCGTGATTGCACCATAGCACTCCAGCCTGGGCAACAGAGTAAGGACTATGTCTCAAAATAAAATGAGATAAAATGACAGGTGCAGTGGCTCACACCCATAATTCCAGTGCTTTGGAAGGCCGAGGCAAGAGGATCGCTCAAGACCAGGAGTTAGAGACCAGCCTGGGCAACAAAGTGGGGCCCTATCTCTACAAAAATAATAAAAATTAGCCTGGCATGGTGGCGTGCACCTGTAGTCCCAGCTACTCAGGGGGCTTAGGCGGAAGGATCATTTGAGCCCAGGAGTTCGAGGCTACAGTAAAATATGATTGCTCCACTGCACTCCAGCCTGGATGACAGAGCAAGAGCTTGTCTCTAAAAAAGAGAGAGAGGCCGGGCATAGTGGCTCACACCTGTAATCCTAACACTTTGGGAGGCCGAGGCAGGCAGATTGCCTGAGGTCAGGAGTTCGAGACCAGCCTGGGCAACACAGTGAAACCCCATCTCTACTAAAATACAAAAAAATTCGCCGGATGTGGCAGCCTGCACCTGTAATCCCAGCTACTCAGGAGGCTAAGGCAGGAGAATTGCTTGAACCTGGGAGGCAGAGGTTGCAGTGAGCCAAGATCATGCCACTGCACTCCAGCCTGGGTAACACAGTGAGACTCCATCTCAAAAAAAAAAAAAAAAAAAAAAAAAAGAGAGAGAGAGAGAAGATCACAAATTTGAATATGCATATATGGAAAAGAGGACAGCATGTTCAAGGCACACAAAGGAAGCCTGAGTGGCTGGAGCAGGTGATTAGGGACAGAAGAAGAGGGAGACTGACCTCTGAGGGGGCCTCCCAAGTCTACAGGCTGGGCAAGCACTGTGAAATCATGTTGTAAGTGCAGCGAGAAGCCACCCAATGGGTTTTGGGGGTTGTTTTGTTTTGTTTTGTTTTGTTTTTGTTTTTGAGATGGAGCCTCACTCTGTTACCCAGGCTGGAGTGCAGTGGTGCAATCTTGGCTTACTGCAACCCCCGCCTCCTGGGTTCAAACGATTCTCCTACCTCAGCCTCCAGAGTAGCTGGGACTACAGGCATCCACCACTACGCCCAGCTAAATTTTGTATTTTTAGTAGGGACACGGTTTCATCATGTTGGCCAGGCTAGTCTCAAACTCCTGACCTCAAGTGATCCGCCCGCCTCGGCCTCCCAAAGTGCAGATTACAGGCGTGAGCTGCTGTGCCCAGCCACCCAACGGTGTTAAGCAGAGAAGTGAGGTGATCTAATTTATATTCTATGAGCCTCATTCTATGTGAGTCATAGGTGGAAGGGGAACAGATCTGAACACAGAGAAACCAATTAGGAGGCCACCGAGGGAGACTGTCTGGGACGTGATAGGATTCAGGCCAGCATGGCGGCAGCCACGTGGGAGACAAACAACCACAGAGGCATTGCAGTATGGAAACACACATGCAGGATCTGCCAGTTAATTGGGTGTGGTGATGAGGAAAGGAGGGTTTGGGCTTTCAGCAATTGGGTGGATGGTGGTGATGCCTGCTGAGATGGGAGGATTGAGTGAGTGGCCAGTGGACTTGGATGTCCCTGGAGGCGATGGAGGTGGGATGTGGGGTGCTCCAAGCCTCCCTTCGGACGTGTTGAGTTGGAGGCATATTCAACACCGGATGAAATGTCAAGCAGGCAACTGGGTACATGTCTGGACTCAGGCAGACGTCAGCTTTGTTCCCCATTTCTGCGTTCCTGTTCTGCTAGCCTCCCTTAAAAGAGACAGAAAGGTTTCGTAGAGAGCAAGAAATCTCAGCTTTGGCAACAAAGAGGTGGGGATTTGAATCTTCTCTTGGCCACATGATAACGGTGTGACTCCATCGCTCTGCTGTCTTCTGTGTAAGTGACAGTCGTTTTGGAGTTTCAATGGGTTTGGCCACAGTGGACATGTAATATACATGAGCTTCCATCTTTTCCCTATTCTTTGGATTCTTCCATTAACGCCCAGGTCTGGAGGCTTCTTGATCCCTATTGGCTTCCCTTTCCCAAAAGTTTGTTTGTTTGTGTGTGTGTTTGTTTGTTTGTTGAGATGAAGTCTCACTCTGTTGCCCAGGCTGAAGTGCAGTGGTACAATCTCAGCTCACTGGAATCTCCACCTCCCAGGTTCAAGCGATTCTCCTGCCTCAACCTCCCGAGTAGCTGGGATTACAAGCACCCACCATCACACCCGGCTAATTTTTGTATTTTTAGTAGAGATGGAGTTTCACCATGTTGGCCAGGCTGGTCTTGAACTCCTGACCTCAAGTGGTCCACCTACCTCGGCCTCCCAAAGTGCTGGGATTACAGGCATGAGCCACTGCACCTGGCCCCAAAAGTTTGTCTTTAAACCAGGGGTCACTCACCAGATACTGACTCTTCGTGGAAACCAGTTTCCCAGGATTTACTGCAGAAATACTCAAAACTTTAGCTTATAGCCACGTACTAGCTAAAGGATGCAGTTAAGTCAGCCCCCAGCCCCTGGCCTGCCCAACTGAATGTGTCTCCTGATAGGTCCTGATTCCCTCCCCATCCTTCCCTGTGTTCTCCGACTGGACACCTTTGCCTCCATCCTCTCTTACTGCAAGAGGACATTGGCTTGTCTCTCTGCCCACAATCTCCAACAGATTCATGTTTTCCTGAAACACAGCTCCCTTTATATCACTCCTTAGCCCCTTTCTTGGCCCCTTTCTGCCCACAAAAAGAAGTACAAGATCACCTTGGCCCCATAGCCTTATGCAACATGTCCCTGGCTTGCATTATGGAACTCCACATAGTCCATATTTTAGCTGAGAATTTCTCAAAATTTTTTGAGAGCTTTGCACTTTTAAAAACCATTAAGAACCCCCCAAATGCTTTCGTCAATATGGGTTATAACTTTAATTGATATTGCATTATAGATTAAAACCAACATTTTAAGCATATTGTTATTAACTCAATAACAATGAGCCCATTGCACGATAACATAAATAACATATTTGTTAAAAGCAAACTATATTTCCCAAACAAAAACTGAGTGAGAGGAGCAGCATTGTTTTACATGTTTTTTGCAAATCTCTTATGCCTGGCTTAATGGAAGACAGCTGGATTTCCAAACCCGCTCCTTCCTTCAATCTACTACAAAACATTATTTTGGTTACGTTATATATAGAAAATCCGGCCTCGCACGGATATGTAAGTGGAAAAGAGAGACCCTCGTGGATCCCCAAAAGGGTCTTGGGAGCCTAAAGGGGGCCTTGAACTCACCTTGAGAGCCAGGACTGTGGCTAAACCAGACGATGCATACAACTCTGAATAAGCCTGACTTTCCTCCCTGCACCACGGGCTCACGCACTGCTCTCCCTCCTGTGATTCTTCCTTCCTTCATTCACCTGCTTAAATCCTAACCTAGACCCAGGTCTGATGTTTTTACAACAGACTGAAGAAGCCCTAAGGCCCACTAGGAGGCAGTAGAGCCACTTGAGGCCCGAGGCACCACACCAAGCCAACTCCTAGACTCAAGCAATCCTCCTGCCTCGGCCTCCCAAAGTGCTGGGATTACAGGCCTGAGCCACCACACCGGGCATTTGGGGTAATGCCCCCCAAATGTCCCGGGTGAAGACTGACCTTCTCCCTGCAACCCAGCTCTGCCAAGGTTTGCAGCTGTCTTGAAAGACCCCTAGGATGTTGTACTGGTCTGCATAGGCTGCCATAGCACAATATCACAGACGGGGTGGTTTAAACAACAGACATTGATTTTCTCAAAGTTCTAGAGGCTGGAAGTTCAAGATCAAGGTGTCTGCAAGTTTCATTTCTCCCGAGGCTCTTCTCCTTGCAGGCGGCTGCCTTCTCACCGTGTCCTAGCATGACCTTTCCTCTGTGCATGTGCCCCTCCTAGTGTTTCCTCCTCTTCTTACAAAGACATCAGCCCTGTTGGACTAGGTTCCTACCTTAGGGCATGATTCAACCCTAATTACCTCTTTAAAGACCCCATCTCGGCTGGGTGCAGGGACTCACACCTATAATCCCAGCATTTTGGGAGGCCGAGGCAGGTGGATCACCTGAGGTCAGGAGTTCGAAATCAACCTGGCCAACATGGTGAAACGCCATCTCTACTAAAAATACAAAAATTAGCCAGGCGTGGTGGCACGTGCCTGTAATCCCAGCTACTCAGTAAGCTGAGACAAGAGAATTGCTTGAACCCAGGAGACAGAGCTTACAGTGAGCCAATATTGCGCCATTGCACTCCAGCCTGGGCAACAGAGTGAGAATTCGTGTCCAAAAAAAAACAAAAACCCAATCTCCAAATAGAGTCATGCTGGGAATTAGGCTTTCAACATATGATTGGGGAGACACAATTCAGTCCATACCACATATTGGCACCCAAAGCAGCCATATCTCACCAGTCCCCTGCTGTATACGTCAACATAGTTTTCAGTAAAAAATCAGTAAATGAAACAAGTCATCATAATATTAAGAACAAAAATGCTGATCATGAAAAATTTTTTATATTGAACTAATCATACAAACACCTTTAAAAATTACAGTGTGAAAAAGAAGAAAAGAGAAATGTATCATGTCTTAGTTACATGCAAGTTTTTGATAAAACAGGAAAATAACCCGGAAAAATTTTTCTGAATCAGTCAATTCTGCTAAATTCAGAGACTCGTTAGTACGTGGAATGAGAGAATTGATATAACTCAAAGATCTGTTTCTTTATCTTTACAATGACTGTAGCATCTTTTATTTGAAATCATTAGATTTCAACAAGTTAAACAATTCATGTTTTGTTTCGTTTTCTTTGACACAGGGTCTCACTCTGTTGCCAAGGTCAGAGTGCAATGGTGCAATCATAACTCACTGCAGCCTCGACCTCCTGGGCTCCAGAGATCTTCCCACCTCAGACTCTCAAGTAGCTGGAACCACAGGCACATGCCACCACACTTGGCAAATCTTTTTTATTTTTTGTAGAGACAGTGTCTCCCCTGTTCGCCCAGCCTGGCCTCAAACTCCTAGACTCAAGCAATCCTCCAGGCTCAGCCTCCCAAAGTGTTGGCATTAGAGGCCTGAGCCCCCTCACCGGACCAACAATTCATGTTTTAAACAATGTTAACAATCCCTGTTTAAATACAGGAATACGTATATAGTTTAGATATGGGAACTTCAGCAGAAGCAAGTTCAAATGACTCTGAAACCTTAGGAGTCTTTCCTCAGAAGCAATGTGTGTTGCTGAGTCCATACATGTTCAGACCAGCTAGAAAGCTAAGAGTTCTCCAATTTGAGTTCCATATAGAAGATAGTCTTGGCTGAGTGCGGCAGCTCATACCTGTAATCCCAGCACTTTAGGAGGCTGAGGCAGGAGGATGGCTTGAGGCCGGGTGTTCAAGCCCAGCCTGAGCAACACAGTGAGACTTCGTCT
Source organism: Symphalangus syndactylus (assembly GCF_028878055.3). NCBI lineage: Eukaryota > Metazoa > Chordata > Mammalia > Primates > Hylobatidae > Symphalangus > Symphalangus syndactylus. Next base: position 64,815,619 of record NC_072431.2, on the reverse strand, counting down.
CTACAAAAAATAAAAATTAAAAAAAAAAAGCTGAGCATAGTGCATGCACCTGTAGTCCCAGCTACTCAGGAGGCTGAAGGAGGAGGACTGCCTGAACCTAGGCATTTGAGGCTGCAGTGAGCTATGACAGTGCCACTGCACTCTAGCCTGGGCAACAGAGCGAGACCCTGTCTCTAAAAAAAAAAAAAAACAAACAAAACAAAAAACAAAGGAGAAGATAATCTTCAACAAAAGGTGGCTAATAATAATAAATGCTAACTTGCAGTTTACATATGTATTATATATCACAAGTATCAGAAGTCACTGTGAAACAGTTGTCTAGAACATAGACGAACAGAAGATTTGAAGAGAGAACACTTTATCACTGATTTTACCAGAATTGCTGATGTGAGATGATAATAAAATGCTAACCAATTTCTAGTCAATTTTATTGTTGTTTTAAAATTATCCAGATACAGTGAACAATAAATTTCTATTTTGTGTGTGACAGGATCTCACTCTGTTGCCCAGCTGGAGTGCAGTGGGGCGATCAGAGCTCATGGCAGCCTCAAACTCCTAGTCTCAAGAGATCCTCCAGCCCCAGCCTCCCAAGTAGCTGAGACTATAGGTGTGAGCCACTGTGGCTGGCTAATTTTTTAATTGTGTGTGTGTGTGTGTGGCTATGAGATCTCACTATGTTGCCCAGGCTGGTCTCGAGCTCCTGGCCTCAAGTAGTCCTCCTGCCTCAGCCTTACAAAGTGCTGGGATTCCAGGCATGAGCCACTAAGCTTGGCTGATGAATTCCCTTATTGATTTCATCCAAGGTAGACACTCCCACTGCCCTGTTTGTTATGCCACTGGCTATCACTGTACTAGACATCGAACTCCATCTGCCCCTTAGTTCCTCCCATGGGTAAGTACAGATCTGCCATGCCCAAAGGAACCTCAGCCAGGGGCGTGTCTCAGTGCAGGTGATGAGGTTGTAGGGAATGGTGCAAGGCAGGTATCTCCTCATGCAGATTTGCATGTGTAGAAGTTTTATGCACGAGTGAGGTGCCTGGGACAGTATGTAGGGAAAGGGGGACAGGGATATAAACAGCTCGTTATCTGTTCTTCCTACCCAGACCCATGGGCTAATGTCTGAACCCTGTGGAAAAAGAGAGCAACTGGAGACAGAAGCCTAAGAGGTGGTTTCCCGAAGAACTCAGAGGAACACAACAGCTCAATCCTGTTACTACTCAAGTCTCCAGTGGAAAAATGGTACCCAGAGCCAGGGAGCATGATGCTCTCCCCAATTTACGTAGAATCCCTGATTGCTCTGGCCCTTGGAACAGCTTCAGTGGTGCCCTGATGCAGCATCCTCAGCATAGAAATGGGTGGTCTCCCAGTATATGCCAGCATCCCTAGCACTAACAAGCCTCCTTCCGTTAGCTTTGTGGATGGAGAACATTACTGACATGCTCTTTCTGCGTTCCAGGTGGTAAACTTTGCTAGGAAGGAAGGAACGACTCACACACCTGGCTCCAGAGAAACTTGTGTCGACCTCGTTTCTGCATCAAACGCATTTCTCTACATCTCCCAGAGTTGGCTTTGGAGCATTTCCGCTGAACGTGGCTGCTCATTTCAGGCACAAGACAGGGAGTAGCTTTATGATGAGAAGAGCACAGGCTTTGGTGCAGACCGCAAGGTCCCGGGAGCTGCCCAGAAGCGCCCCTGCCTGGGAGCCTGTGCTGAGCCCTGGCCGTTCATGGCCGTATCCACCCTCACAGCAGGCATATGGAGAAGGCAGGGTGATCACTGTGTGTGTTCACCTCACAGGGTTCATCCATATGTCCCTTCTACCTTCCGTCTCCTCCTGCTGGGAAAAGGGAGCCTCCTGCCCTGGAGTCTTCACCCTGCTGGCTTAGAAACTACCCTGATTACACTCACTGGCTTTGCTGCTGCCCCGGCATGAAACCCATCTTCGGCCATTTCCACCCTGACCCTGTTTTTTTTGTTTGTTTGTTTGTTTTTTGAGATGGATTCTCACTCTGTCACCCAGGCTGGAGTGCAGTGGCACGATCTCGGCTCACTGCAACCTCCGTCTCCCAGGTTCAAACGATTCCCCTGTGTCAGCCTCCCGAGTAGCTGGGATTACAGGTGCCCACCACCATGCCCAGCTAATCTTTGTATTTTTAGTAGAGACAGGGTTTCACCATGTTGGCCAGGTTGGTCTTGAACTCCTGACCTCAGGTGATCCATCCGCCCGCCTCCGCCTCCCAAAGTGCTGGGATTACAGGCATGAGCCACCGCACTGACCTGACCTTGCTTCTTAAATCAATATTTCCTGCTCGAAATTAACAAAGCCTTGTCTTTTCATGCACCACATTGGGAGTTGCCCACACCCCTCAGATCCTAACTCCAATCCAGGCTTCAGACCAGGAAAACCCTGCCTGCCCTTTCCCCAGAAAGAAAGATTTCTCCTGTGAGGTCCCCAGACTGCCCCCATCCCCTTGTCCCCTGGCTCCTTTCAGTAAAATCGTCGCTCTGTTCCATTTCCATAGTAGAGCTAACAGAGCATGGGGTTGGAGAAGGACATTCCTAGCTTCGTTTTTCACTCTTTGCACAGCCTTCAGAGACTTGGCAAACCAGTCAGAGTTGCAGTTTCCTCTTGTTTAAAGCAGTGATGACCGTCTTACCCATATGCCTGCTGTGAGGGTGGATACGGCCATGCACGTCCAGGGTTTGGTACGGACGACCAGGCAGGGGTGCTCAGTGAGGATGAGGGCTGCTGCATCCACACCCACCAGTGGTGTGCTGGGCTGGTCCTTGCTGTTCTTTCTGTGTGGCTCCCCTCTGGGCTCTTGTTCTAAGTGCACATCTGCATCTTTGGACTTCTGTGGTCATCATTCTCTCACTCAATCAGCAAACATTGAGTAAGTCCCTACTGTATACCAAGGATTGCATTTAGGCATCAGGGTTCCAGAAAGGAGCAAGACATGCTCCTGATTTTTAGACAGCTTGCCCTCTGGCGGGGTGAGGGCTGATGCAGAAACAGAGCGATGAGGGGCTATAATAATTGCATAGGTCAGCAGCCCCCAGCCCCGCCAGGGTACCCTCTGGGTCTTACTAGTGCCCCCTGCCCCTTACTAGTCCTGGATATGCCCAAGGAGATGCATGTCTGAGTCTCAGTTTACCCACCTTTAAAATGGGGGCATTCTCAATTCCCAAGTTTCCCCTGAGGCATCACCAGCACAGCTCCTGAAGCATAGACAAAGTCCCTCAGGAAAGGTTGACTCTGGCTCTAACTTACTCCCAAACAAGCCCCTGAGGGTTTCTCAGTCTTGGCAAAATATCATGCTTGGCTTTTCCAAGCAATCAGTTTAAAATATCTGAAAGAACCATTTCCCCTACAACAAAACAAAACAAAGCAAAACACAGAAGCTTGACTAGAAACAATGTTAGCCTTTCCTCCGGGTGGCTTGCCTGAGTGGCTTTCAGATCCCAGCCCGCTCCCCTCCCTCTTGGCTCTGAGAGGAGGGGACTCTCTGAGAGCCTCTGCTTCTTTATACATGGCTCTTCCCACTTGCTCCCCTCTGCCATGGCTCGGGGCTATGTGCGCAGGACAGTCAGTTCTGTTTGAAGCCAGAGGACTCTGCCTAAACATCCTGATGATATGAGCTCCCTAAAGCATTGCGCTGTTTCCAAGTGGGGAGCGTGGAGGAGGTTAAAGAATGAAATCGCCTCCCATAGGTGATTACAGGTTCCCTGGGCTTCCTAACTACAGCTTAAACATGCAGAGAACCAAAAAGGGCACCAGACTCAGGTGCCATGGAGAGGCTCACATAGCTGTGTCCCTGCTGAGCAAAGCAAGCAAAGGGATATTTGGGAGAATCGCTTGAGCTCAGGAGGTCGAGGCTGCAGTGAGCTATGATTGCACTGTTGCACTCTAGCCTGGGCAACAGAGGGAGACCCTATCTCAAGAAAAAAACAAAAGAGAGAGAGAAAGAGAGAGGAGGTACCACCTCTGCTTACCAGAAACCATCTATCCTCCTGGCTACAGCCCTACAAGCCACTTCTTCAGTGTGCTTGAAGGTATTCAGATGTACTTATTAATTAGTCATCATTATTGACCTGACATTCTGCTGTCATTTAAATAAACATGGTGAAATTAATGAGGCCCCTAATAATACACAGATTTCTTGTGCTAATTATTTTTTGGTGAACAAATTCCATTGCTAATACAAATAGCAATATTAATCATACCAAGGATCAATATTTGTGTTGGTGGTGAGCTTCAGAATAAGAGAAAGGTCATGGTCACATTGAGGGGTGTTGGGAGAAGTTCAGAGACTGGCCAAATGCGAAGGTTGCCTTGCCTAAGGAAGGGGCTGAGTACGAGCTTCATTGATGATAAGATGGGAGGAGGAAGATGGTTCCCAAATGTATAAACTGTGGCTATCCTGGAGCCTTCTTTTTATTCTTATTATTACTATTACTATTATTATTATTATACTTTAAGTTCTGGGGTACATGTGCAGAATGTGCAGGTTTGTTACATAGGCATACACGTGCCATGGTGGTTTGCTGCACCTATCAACCTGTCATCTACATCAGGTATTTCTCCTAATGCTATCCCTCCCCTAGCCCCCATCCCCCGACAGGCCCCGGTGTGTGATGTTCCCCTCCCTGTGTCCATGTGTTCTCATTGTTCAACTCCCACTTACGAGTGAGAACATGCAGTGTTTGGTTTTCTGTTCTTGTGTTAGTGTGCTACGAATAATGGTTTCCAGCTTCATTCATGTCCCTGCAAAGGACATAAACTCATCCTTTTTTATGGCTGTATAGTATTCCATGGTGTCTATGTGCCACATTTTCTTTATCCAGTCTATCACTGATGAGCATTTGGGTTGTTTCCAAGTCTTTGCTATTGTGAACAGTGCTGCAATAGACATACTTGTGCATGTGTCTTTATAGTAGAATAATTTATAATCCTTTGTATCCTGGAGCCTTTAAGATGCACACCACTAATACAAGTTCAGAGACACTGAAGATTCTGCCATTGTGTTTACCTGCAGCCACTTCCAACAGACCTCCAAGTCCCCACTGATCCAACCATCCAATCAGCCCTCTCAATCAGTACCTTCTTTTGGAGTCCTTTTCCCTTGATCTGCTGAAAACTTGCACCTTGGCTTATGTTCCCTCCCTCGCTAGATGTTCGGACCCACATCCAGTCTTAACCCCTCCAATCCAGCTTCCAAACCACAGCCCAAAAACTGAAAGAGAAAATTGCTTCCTGCTAAGGAGTTCTCTGGTGGGTCTCATGGTCTAGAGTGTAGTTCAAGGCCTCCTTCGAGTGCAATCTCTTTCCATGGAGTTCAAGTGTCCAGATGTTAACTGTCCTTATCCCCCCAGCCTCCCATCCCACATGCATGAAATGCTTTAGGAATTAATGCATTCCCCTCATCCCATCATTTCAGCCAGTTAACTCCTGCACACTCTCCACCCTTAAAATCTCACTTCTGTAGGGGACCTTCCAGGAATCCCCAGCCAGAGCTCCTCCTCTGCTCCCAGGACTCCTGGGCTTCCCACATTTACAGCTCTTATCACACTATTGATAATTTTCATTATCATGTCTTCCTTATTTCATCTCTTCCTTATTCCCGGGACTGTGAACCTCTCAAGGGCATGGCATGCGCCTGATTCATCTCAAGCTGCACGAAGCCCCGTGATGCATAAATGTTTGATGACCATACAAATGAGTGATTAAGTCCTTGTGAGAGAAAGGATTGTGGGGGAGACTGAGGAGTCAGCAGATAGGTGAGCTGGGAATAGAATCACAGTGAGAAATTGAAAGCAGAGATGAAAGAAATCTTGGAAGCAGCTGTTGGTTTTTGGTAAGTGGACTCAGTATAGACTAAGAATGTTGATAAGAAACTGGTAGGAAGAACAGGCAAGAGTGCAGATTTCTTCATCTGGGTCCCGCAATGACTATTGAGGCAGGCAGAGGACACAGCTTGAGAGAATATGGCAGATTTACCAGCCACGTTTGGCTCAAGCTCTGTGTACATATTTTAGGAGTTCCCAGTGGACAAGAAACAGTGTGTTGATCAGAGAGAGAAAGCCAGGTTCCCTTTGACCCCATGGAAGGATCTTGGCATCTCTTGCTCTGATAAATGTCGGGTGTCGTATAGAGGGTGGCATTTTTCTGCTGAACAAACCACGTGTCCATGAACTATCAGGTTTCCTTGGAAATTTTTAGCTTTTTCCCAAGCACACAAGCAGCTTCTAGCCAGGGGTGTCCAACCTTTGGCTTCCCTGTGCCACATTGGAAGAACTGTCTTGGCCACACATAAAATACACTAACACTAAAAAAAAAGGTCTGTGCATAATTTTCATGATATCTACCACCACAGATAAGCAAAAAAGTTCTTACATTCCAGTGACTGGACATGGCTGCTCTAGACTCTAGCCACAGAAGAGCATCAGAAGATGCTGAGAGGCTCCCCAGGATGCAGAGATGTGGGGAGATCTCATCGCCCAGCTCTGAGCAAGCTTTCAGGTCACAGAAGCACTGGCATCTCACATGATGGTGTCAGGCCTGATGACTGTGGGCTTCAGCTCTCCCAAGACCCAAAGGGTGGTTCATTGAACACTTGCGATGTATACTGAGCTAAGCGATAAATCTCAAAAAGTCCTTTCTGCTCTGATGAATTTCTAAAACGGATAATTTCACCTCAGATGAAATATCAGGAAGTGTGATCTGGGAAAGAAGCAAAGGAAGGTTGTTTTGGTCTGGAAATTTTATCTCTTAAAGCAGGGGTTCCCAACCCCTGAGCCACAGACTGGTACTGGTTCATGGCCTGTTAGGAACCAGGCTGAACAACAGGAGGTGAGAAGCGGGCAAGTGAGTGAAGCTTTATGTGTATTTACAGCCACTCCCTATTGCTCACATGACCACCTGAGCTCTGCTTCCTATCAGATCAGCTGCATCATTAGATTCTCATAGGAGTGCAAACCTATTGTGAATTGTGCATGCAAGGGATCTAGATTGCACACGCCTTGCGAGAAGCTGTCACTGCCTCCTGTCACTCCCAGATGGGACCATCTAGTTTCAGGAAAACAAGCTCAGGGCTCCCACTGATTCTACATTACGGTGAGTTGTAGAATTATCTCATTATATAGTACAATGTAATAATAATTGAAATAAAATGCACAATAAACGTAACGAGCTTGAGTCACCCCCAAACCATCCCCCTCCCCCTCCACCCTCCGCTGGTCATGGAAAAATTGTCTTCCTTGAAACTGGTTCCTGGTGCCCAAAAGTTTGGGGACCACTGTCTTAAAGATTGTTTTGTATTCTTTCTTCTCCTTGACCAGAAGGGGGTTAATACATTTGAGATTACTTTTCAGCACACAAAGGGAAGATTATATATGTGAGCTAAGCTTTTATTTGAGTTGAAACATCCGAAAGCTCTCCACAAAATAAAGTCCAGTATGCCAGAAGGCTTAATGCCCCCAGGGAAACAAAATTGCATTGATATTCAAAGATGTTCCAATATTTCTTCAAGTTTCACAACTGATACTAAATTAAGCCATGAAGTGCAACCATGCTAATTGGCAAAGGGCACATGATAGACAATAATGGTGTAAAAGTTCATCTCTTGCTCCAATTAATTACAAAAGAGGATTTTTTTTAAAATGAAGGAACAAGCTCTCACATTCACCATATGGATCCTAAAGCACATTTCTTACACAGTATGACACCACAACTCTGCCTCCCACAGCCCTAATGTGAAATGAAATTATTTTTTGTATATTAGCATGTCAAAACATGGAATTGCATGTCCAGTGAGGTGTTTTAATACAATTGAATACATCTTTGGGTCAATGAATAATGTATAACATAAATCTTCTAACTGAAATAAGTATTGAGTTGGAATTCTTTATAATCATTCTATTATAAAGACACATGCATGCATGCATATGATCATTGCAGCATTATTCACAATAGCAAAGATATGGAATCAACCTAATTGCCCATCAATGATAGGCTACATAAAGAAAATGTGACACATATAAACCATGGAATGCTATGCAGCCATAAACAAGAACAAGATCGTGTCCTTTGCAGGCACATGGATGGAGCTAGAGGTCATTATCCTTAGCAAACTAACCCAAGAACAGAAAACCAAATACTGCATGTTCTCAATTATAAGTGGGAGCTAAATGCTGAGAACACATGGGCACATAGAGGGGAACAACACACACTGGGTCCTTTCAAAGGGTGGAGGGTGAGATGAGGGAGAGGATCAGGAAAGAGAACTAATAGGTACTAGACTAATACCTAAGTGATTAAATAATCTGTACAACAAACCCCTATGACACAAGTTTACCTATATAACAAACTCCTATATACCTATATAACAAACATATACGCCTGAACTTAAAATAAAAGTTAAAAAATAAGAATTCTTTAGTGGGTACTATCTTTCTAGTATTGGTCACTGAGCTTTCCCATGCCTGGTATCTCTTACACATTATGAAGAGTGCAGACTCGCCCCTTATCTCCATCAAAGTCTAATTACCAGGGAAGAGATATAAGGAATTGCAAATGAGAGCAAACATCCACTTTATTAAAGTGCCCAATAATTGCCAAAGTACAAGACAAAGTTGAAATTGAGACACGGCTTGGATATGAGGCTAGAGCAGGGGCATCCTATCACTGCCTGTATTGACTTATATTTCCCCAAAGAAGAACCTGGGGTCTGGGTAGTTTATTTGCAGGAAAATCTCAGGGATCAGTGGTGGGCAGCCAGAGAAGAGTGAGGGAAGAGGAAGAAACCCACATTGGATGCATAATTGGGTCCACTGCTGTGAGTGTCTGAGGCTCTGGGAATAGTCCATTCAAAATCACCCTGTAAGTTACAACCATTGGCTTCCAAATCTACTGGTTGAGTGGATTCCCACCTCCAGGCAGGTCACACTTGCTTGATGAGTCAGTTCCTACCAACATCAGGAGTGTCAGAGAAATACAAAGGGTAGAAAACAGAAGATCATTGTGGGTACAACTTACCTTGTGCACCCACAAGGTAAGTTGTTGTCAGACCAAGGTAGGTAGAAGCCAACTCGGAAACTTTCCTCTGCAGCTGTGGCTAAAACTGAATGGGAGGACAAGGGAATGTGAATGGGGCCCTAGACATGTGTGATACACTCCCCAGGAGTTTGTGAGGTCCACTGCAGGGGAGCGCTGGGTCCATTCATTTAGCTAATGCCAAAGATGGCAGCCCTTCCTACCAATGCAAGCCCCAGAAGCACACAGACCACCAGCTCAAATACTCAGCTCTCCTTAAGAGGCACCCTCAGGTCCCAATCCAAGGCACAGATGCATGAAACCACGGTGCAAGCCCCAGCAGCACACAGACCACCAGCTCAAATACTCAGCTCTCCTTAAGAGGCAACCTCAGGTCCCAATCCAAGGCACAGATGCATGAAACCACAGTGAACTGCAGCTTCTCTTACTGATGAGGCACAAGTGGGCAAAAGAAGGATTGAAAATCTTTCCCACTTCTGAGCCAAAATCATATTGGATGCTTTAGGGGTAATGCTTGCTCATGCAAACTTTTCTAATCTTAGTAGCTTAATACAATAATTGTCTTTCTCAAATTGTGGGCTTCAAGCTTGGCTTCCCCATAGCAGTTCAGAAACCCAAATATCTGCCATGTTCAGGTTCTGCCATCGTCAAGATGTTTATCAGCATTAAGAAGGAAAAAGCAGATAGAATTCCACATGCAAAGAATCTATGGGACAGAAATGGAAGTGGTTCCTGGTACCTCTGCCCACTTGCCATCAGTTTAATTCAGTAACTTGGCCACAGCTAACTCCAAGGAAGGCTTGGAAACAGGCTCAAGTTGTGTGTTTAGGAAGAAGATGAAACGTGTTTAATGAACAGCTAGGCAATCTCTGCCACAAATTCCTTCCTTTCATAAGACATAGACCCCCAAAAAATCAGCTTTTACCAATAAGGTTGATCTGGTTTGGCTGTGTCCCCACCCAAATCTCATCTTGGGTTGTAGCTCCCATAATTCCCATTTGTTGTGGAGGGACCTGGTGGGAGATACTTGAATTATGGGGGTGGTTTCCCTTATACTGTTCTCATGGTAGTGAATAAGTCTCATGAGATCTGATGGTGTTATAAGGGAAAACCCCTTTCACTTGGCTCTCATTCTTTCTTTGCCTACAGCCATGTAAGACGTGCCTTGGTTCTTCCCTCACCTTCCGCCATGATTGTGAGGTCTCCCCAGCCACGTGAAACTGTGAGTCCATTAAATCTCTTTTTATTTATAAATTACCCAGTCTCGGGTATGTCTTTATCAGAAGCCTGAAGACGGACTAATACAAAGGTGTACCAACACTCCACCCTTGAAAAAAAGGGTAGGTGCAAAGGAAGGCAAGAGAAGTATAAAGTGTTCACTCCAACAATTGGAGAAGCAAATTGCAGTTTGTTTTATAAGGCACAGAAAAAAGCCAAGTCCTAAACCATGCAATTACCACAGTCCTCCAGTCCATCTTCCCAGTTTCTCATAAGGATGCTTTTATATGCCCCAGTGTTATAGATGGGGAAACTGAGGCTCAGGAGGGCAAGTGGTTTGCTGAAGTTAACATTGTTAATGGGAACCACAGGATTTAAACTCACGTCTTTTGGATCCCTCAATGTGGAAAAGGAGGATCAGGAGCTATGTTTTTGGCTTTTATCATTTACATTCAGAAAAAAAATACCAGAGATGGAATCATTCTGCTTTTGTTTCTAGGCCACAAAATCCTAGCCAGAAAGCCTAAATTAAGAAACTGAACATGAGATGTATTAATCTGCCAGGACTGTCACAACAAAAGACCACAGACAGAGTGGCTTAAACAACAGAAATTTGTCGGCTCATAAATGCGTTATGAGCAGGGTTGGTCTTTTCTGAGGATGGTGAAAGTGAATATGTTCCATGCACTTCTCCCAGCTCCTGGTGGTTTGCTGGTGATCTGGCATTCCTTCGCCAGTAAATGCAGTACCCTGATCTCCCTCATGTTCATCTGGTGTTCCCCCTGCATCTGTATCAGTCTCTGTGTCCACATTTCTTTCCTTTTTTATAAGCACGCCAGTCATATTGGATTGCAACCACCCTAATGCCCTCATTTTAACTTGATTACCTCTATAAAAACCCTGTCTCCAAATCAGGTCACATTCTGTAGCACTGAGGGTTAGTACTCCAATAGATTCATTCTGGGGGGAAGGAGATACAATTTAGCCCCTGTAACACAAGGTGGGGGCTGGAATTCTCTGCCTCATTCAGAAAGTCATCAATCAATTCTAAAGGCAAAATAAAGGGGTTGGAAACCCCTTGGAGACCACCTTGGAGACCCAGTTCTCAAAACTGAAAACAACATGTCAGGGTGACCCAATGCATCCCTTGGATTTCAGGGAATTGGAATCAACTTTCATCTTCCTGATTCAGACAGATCTCAAAGGCAGGATTTCCCCGGGTTCCCAGTAAAATGGGGCACTGTTCGTTTCCTATCCACATTCCAGACTTAGAGTGAAAGTCCCCTTGGTAGGGAGCTACCATCACTTCTGAAATAAAATAGAGGTCAAGTCCTATTGCCAAAGAAAATGTTACATTCCCCTTTCTATTTTTTTTCTGGGTTATATTTTAGACAAAATGTTCTCTGCAATTAGATAGCTGTAGCTGTATCTTATTTCCTTTACCATTAATCTTTTATAAACTGTGAAATTAACAAGCCTCTCCATGACCAACCTGTGAAATCTGCCATCCCTCACTGCCATTGACTGAAGGTCTTTGCTTGGAGACACTCTACCGATAGCACTTGAGCAATTTTGATGAATGTGTCTCTCCTTCTCATTACAAGAAATGCTAATCTCCTGACATCTCTCTCTATGTACATTCATTAAAGGACTCCAAGCTCTCCACACTCTGGCGGAGGTGAAATTCAGCACTGTATTTGCTGACTTTAAAATGGTCTGCTAACCCAGAGTTATCCGATGATGTGGTATTAAAGAATTAGGTCAAATAATCTGGATAAACCTTTAGGATTAAGGGATCTGTGCTTGTCTCACTGACCAAAATTTTGAAAACCTAGTTATACCCAAGCAAACACAGTATACTTATTGTTCATTCATTCCACAAATTGAAGTGTGTGCTTACTAAGGGTGGGGAACTTGTCTAGGCACTGGGGAAGTAGAGCTCTGGCCCTCCTGGAACTTGCAGTAGAGAGAGAAGGATGAGAGAAAAAAACACATTAATGATGACAATACAATGGGGTAAGTGGCATAGGAGACAGAGGAAGGGGCTGACAAGCTCCACCCGCAGTCAGGATGGGTTTCACAAACAAGGTTAGATTTGAGCTCATTTTGAACGACGGGAAAGAGTTTGTTGGGTGCAGCGTGCTATGGACATAGGAGGGCCTTCCAGGAAGAAGAAATAATATGCACCAAAGATAAGAACATGGCATGTTTAGCAAAAAATATTTGTCTCCCTAACAAAGAATATGCACAGCGGAAGATGTGCTGGAGAGGCCATCACGGGCCAATTCCTGCTTGGCTTGAATACCAAGCTACAGAGTTGGTCTTGACCTGCAAGGCCAGTAGCTTCAAACCATGTTCCATGAAGAGAAAGCCCCTTCAGCCACTTCAGAGAGCATGGGGTGGTAGGGAGAACAGCAAGTGGAGAGTCGAGTTCTTCACCCCTATTTTAGTCAAGGCAACTTGGCTCAAATGAGGACCATGGATGTGACTCTGGGGATGGGAAAGAAAGCATAGATTCAAGAAGCATTTCAAAAATGGATGTATTAGTCAAAGTTCTGTAAAGAAACAAACCAAAAGGAGATAGATATGGATAAATAGCTATAGATATAAAGAGATTAATAGTAAGGAATCAACTCACTTGATTACAGAGGCTGAGAAGTACCAAGATCTGCATCAGCAAGCTGGAGAAGAAAGAGATCTGATTGTGTAAGTGCCAGCCCAAAACCTGGCAAGCTCAAGACCCCAGAAGAATTGAGGTTTCCATTTAAGAGGCAAGAAAAGACTGATGTCCCAGCTCAAGCAGTCAGGCAGAAGGCGTTTCCTCTTGTTCATGGGAGGATCAGCCTTTTTGTCTTATTCAGACCTTCAACTGATTGAATGAGGGCTACCCAATCCAAATGTTAATCTCATCCAAAAATACTCACAGAGATACACCCAGAATAATGTTTAACGAAATATCTGAGAACCCCACGACCCAGTCAAGTTGGTGCAAAAAATTAACCATTGCAGTGGAATTGTCAAAACCTGGAATCTCCAGGGTGGCTATTGGGAGTGTGGGAATGGGATAAGTGGAGTCTGAGTCTAAGGTTTGCAGATTGGGCAGCCATGTGTGCAGAGATGCCTTAGGCAAGATGAGTATCATTGACAGTCTGTAACAAACAATTGCCTATTTCTGGCAAAGTCCTGCTTGGCATCTGGTGGCTAATTTGTAAACTTTATGGTCCAGATGAAAACTGGGTGGAAGCCTGAACCTTGACTTTACTCTTTGTATCATATTTCCAGATAAGATCTTCACAACAGTGTCATGGTCAAGATTCATAAATGCCAAATTACCCGCGGTCACTTCAGAAGCATATTCTAAGCCTGGCCAGGAAATGTTTTTCATTGTCTTCTGCAGAAGGCCTGGGCTGCCATGCTATACATGAAGAGCAGAAAGTGTGTGCAGCACAAGTGTGTGGGGCAAGAATTACGAGTCAACACACCCTGTAGCGACAGATAAGAGCCTGATGTTCAAACAGAGGCAGAAGCATGAAATAGCCCTCCATCCTTTCCCTATGGCTGATGAGATCAGAAGTGGCAGTCCACCAAGGGTCACCAATTCAAATATCCTGCAAGAGGGCCTGATAGAGAAAGAGGAGGTGGAGAAGTAAGATGCTCACTCTTGGGAACATGGAGAGGCTAAACCAATAAGCAGTTGGAGGAAAAGCAAAAGGATGGGATGAAGCAGAAACAGAACCCTAACAGACCAAATGTCATGTGCAACAAAAGTCTTGGGGAGCAGAAATTGTGAGTTGACATAATCTGCAACAACAAAACGGATCAGAAAGATGGAAGTAGTAGACATTTCCCACTCTGTTCTGGGACCAGGGCTGGCTCTCATAAGTCTTAACAATATCTCCTTCACAATTTACTTCGAAGAAAATTAAATGAGTGTCTTTCTTGTTGCAAACAAAGAAACCAGCCTGGCTCTACCCACAAAGGAGACCAGAAACCTGTTGCTTTATAAACCTCCAATCTTGTCTAATGACTGATGATGACAGACACCCCGACATCTCTGAGCCCACCTTAGGACTGGACTCATCACACACACCTGTAGGGGATTCTAGAAACTCTGTACAGCCCATTCTCCAACTTAGGCTGGAAAACTGAGCCCTCTCTTCCTGCTGAAGGGACCAAGAATTCATTTCCTTCCTTCCTTCCTTCCTTCCTTCCTTCCTTCCTTTATTTTTCTTTCTTTCTTTCTTTTTTTTTTTTTTTTTTTTTTTTGATGGTGTCTTTTTCTGTCACCAGGCTAGAGTGCAGTGACGTGATCTTAGCTCACTGCAACCTCTGCCTCCTGGGTTCAAGTGATTATCCTGCCTCAGCCTCCCAAGTAGCTGGGATTACAAGTGTGCACCACCACGCCCAGCTAATGTTTGTATTTTTAGTAGAGACAGGGTTTCACCATGTTGGCCAGGGTGGTCTCAATCTCCTGACCTCGTGATCCACCTGCCTCACTCTCCCAAAGTGCCGGGATTACAGGCATGAGCCACGGCACCTGGCCCCTTTCTTATTGATTCCGGTTCTAGCCACCTATCTTCTTCCATCACTGTCTCCTCCACGGGGCTCCATCCTTCCCAGGCCTGTTTATGGAGGGGGACACAGTTTGCCCAGTTCCCTCAAGAAAAGCACACTGACTCATGTTCTGTTACAGTGCCTTTTTCTGCAGGGTGGCTCTCAGGAGGTGGGAACAGCAACCATGTGGAATTTACAGCCTTTTCTGGTCCACAGAAGTCTTTTAGTTCCTGGCTTCGGTGCACATTCTTCCTATTCTAAGCTGTCCTCAGACCCTTCTGGGCTATTAGAGCTCCTCTTGCACTCCAGTGTGGAACCCAACAGCCTCCCAGCTCTTCAGACCCTTGTCACTCTCTAGACCACTCAACAACCCCATGCCCCATTCTCCTTCACCGAGGTTTCTTATCCCAGTGCAGAGCAGAGAGGCAGGCAAGATGGAACCATATGTATAAACTGGTGGCCATTGGAAGACCCCATTCCCAAGTAGGCCATTTGCCCTTCAGAGATCCTCTCTCCCATATCTAAGTCTCTGTCTCACACAGGAGTCTCCCCTTGGGTTATATGCTCTTTTTGCCCATCCCTGAATATTTCCTTGGTTTGAAATGACTAGAACCAAAGCACAACCGGCTCCTTACCTCCCAGTTCCACATCACTGACTTAGGATGAAATCTGACATTCTCCGTGCACCCTGCTGGGATTTCTTTCTTTTGCCTCAGGGTGAATTTGTTCAACAAGGAATCACACTTTAAGATGTGCTGATCGCTCTCCCCAGCCTTCTGATTCTGGAGTGTGGATGTGCAGGACCAGGATCCTGAGAGGAGCTTTCTCTTGGAATCCAAGGGCTGTTACAGCAAAAGAGCATCCGTTGGAATGCTGGAAGGATTGCCAGCCACCACCTTAAAGCCTCCTTAAAGCACAGTACAATGCAAAGAAAACCATGCTGGGAGTCAACACGTTCTTCGGCCATCTACTTACTCAACACATATGTGTTAGGTGTCAACCAGGTAGCACTGCTCTGGGTGTTAAGAATACATTAGTGGCCGGGCACGGTGGCTCATGCCTGTAATCCCAGCACTTTGGGAGGCTGAGACAGGTGGATCACTTGAGGTCAGGAGTTTGGGACCAGCCTGGCCAACATGGCGAAATTCCATCTCTGCTAAAAATACAAAAATTAGCCAGGCATGGTGGTGGGCGCCTGTAATCCCAGCTATTTAGGAGGTGGAGGTTGCAGTGAGCCACGATCATGCCATTGCACTCCAGCCTGGGCAGTAGAGCAAGACTCCATCTCAAAAAAAAGACCAAAAAGAATACATTAGTAAACTAGACAATTAGCACCCTTTCTGCCTTTCCAAAAGAGACATGAAAGCTCCTTTATGCCCTTGAGCTGCGTGACCTTGGGCAATTCGCTTGATCTGTGTGAGACTTACCCTTCTTCTGGTATCTAAGGATAACGTGTAAAACTTCTAGAGTGTTAAAACTGAGTCGCCCATATGACCACCCAAGGAACAGTGCCTGGAACAACCTAGGCATTCACCAACCATTAGCTGGCACGCAGAGATTTCCCATCTTGACCTGGAATCCCTGGGAACACCCTCAGGTTGATGGGAACCACTGTACAGCACCATCAGATGCAAACTGGGGATCTGTGGTCCAGTCTGGAAATATCCAAAGGATAAAAATTCACAGATGATGGCGAGAAAGCAAATATAAACCTCTTGATGTGGTTCCCTGCTTAATTTATTTCTAACTTTGTCTTAAGTGATGTTTCTCACCGATAGCTATGAAATGGAAAATAGCTAACAAGAGTTCCAATTCCCGGCGAAGGCTCCGGATTTATCCACCAGCTCCCGTGGGTGCCCCGAAGCAGGACGGTGGTGTGCTACTGCCCCCCTGTGCAGCCAGCAGGGCTAGCAAGGATCTGGAAATCCAGCCAACCCCAGGATTTTTATCTTATTTTTAAATTTTTTTAGCAAGAACGCTTAAGAAGGAGAAAATGGACTCTCAAAAATCCTCTTTATCCAAGATCAAATAGAATAAAACCCAATTAAGTCCGTGCAGCTGTCGGCTGTTTAACCAACTCAAACCGCATATCCTTCCCCTCTCTCCCCCTGGGCTCTTTCTCTTCCTGATGTGTATTGGACATCCGGCTCCCTTTACAGGATGGATCCATTAACCCCAGAGATAGAAAAACAAACAAACAAAAAAACCCTGAGAGCATGGAGGGCTCACACATGCCCCCAAATGACGATCTTTGCAGCCAGATGTGGGGAGGCCTCCAGGATTCTCAGGACCGTAGCAAAAGGATTAATAGACTCTGCCCAGAACAGTCTCTGGGCACAGTGGTTCTGCTGGCCTGAGTTCTGTTCTCTGCTCACAAGGCGACTCTCAGCCCCTCTGCCTCAAGCTGGCTTATGGACCTTTGAGCTGTTTAGGTCAAGAAATAGTCACTGAACTAGGTCTCATAACCCTGCTAGGAGCCCAAGACTTAAGAATCATATAATCTAGAAGGAGAAACTATCCAATGGGTAAACTTCCATGGTACTGTGAGAACTGGATCAAAGGATGTACAGGGGCTGCAGGACAGGGGAGAGGGGGCCAACCCCAGTGGGGAGTTGGGAAATGTCTCCTAGAAGTATGGCACCTGAGCTGAAACTTGAAAGAGGAATCCAGCCAGGCACGGTGGCTCACACCTATAATCCCAGCACTTTGGGAGCCCAAGGTGGGCAGACCACTTGAGGTCAGGAGTTCAAGACCAGCCTGACCAACATGGTGAAATCCCATTTCTACTAAAAATACAAAAATTAGCCAGGCATGATGACGTGCACCTATAATCCCAGCTACTCAGGAGGCTGAGGCAGGAGAATCGCTTGAACCCAGGAGGTGGAGGTTGCGATGATCCAAGATCGCACCGTTGCACTTCAGCCTGGGCAACAAAGCAAGACTCCATCCACTATTGAGCAAAGAAGCAAGTAACAGAGTCACAGGCAGAACTTACCCACCACGGCAGAGTGGAGAGGCATGAAATTGCAAGCACTTGGGGAAATGGAATGTAGTTCAACACGATTGGAACACAGGGCATGAGAAAAAGGGTTTCAGCAAGTGAGAATGTTACAGATAATCAGGGGTTGGGCTGTGGAGATCATTGCATGCCAGACTGAAGATGGGGTCTAAAAGTATGGACTGCAGAGAATTGCAGAGGAGATCAAGAAGGTCTCACTTTCACCAGGGCAACGAAAGGCAGATGAGTCAGAGGAAGGAACCAGGAAGCAGAGAGCCCAGGAGAAATCTGTGACAGCAGTCTGGGCAAAAGAGACCAATTTTGAATTAAAGTCCTGAAGACATGATTGTAGAATTATTACAATGAAAATCATCAGGCCTGGCCGGGCACGGTGGCTCACTCCTGTAATCCCAGCACTTTGGGAAGCCCAGGTGGGCAGGGCCCCTGAGGTCAGGAGGTCGAGACCAGCCTGGGCAACATGGTGAAACTCCGTCTCTACTAAAAATACGAAACTTAGCCAGGCATGGTGGCGGGCACCTGTAATCCCAGCTACTCGGGAGGCTGAGGCATGAAAATCGCTTGAGCCCAGGACATGGAGGTTGCATCGAGCCAGGATTGCACCACTGCACTCCAGCCTGGGCAACAGAGTGAAACTCTGAAGAAGGAAGGAAGGAAGGAAGGAAGGAAGGAAGGAAGGAAGGAAGGAAGGAAGGAAGGAAGGAAGGAAGGAAAGGGAAAGGGAAAGGGAAAGGGAAAGGGAAAGGGAAAGGGAAAGGGAAAGGGAAAGGGAAAGAGGCAGGGAGGGAAGGAAGGAGGGAGGAAGGAAGGAAGGAAGAGAAAGAAAGACAGAGAGAAAAGAGAGAAAGGAAAAGAAAGAAAGAAAGAAAGAAAGAAAGAAAGAAAGAAAGAAAGAAGGAAGGAAGGAGAAAGGAAAGGAGAGAGGCAGGAGGGAAGGAGGGAAGGAATGAGGGAGGAAGGAAGGAAGAAAGGAAGGAAGGAAGGAAGAAGAAAGAAAGAAAGAAAGAAAGAGAAAGAAGGAAGGAAGGTAGGAGAAAGAGAAAAAAGAAAGAAAAGAGAAAGAAAGAGAGAAAGAAAAAGAAAGAAAGAAAAAAGAAAGAAAGAGAAAGAGAGAAAAGAAAGAGAAAGAAAGAAAGAAAGAAAAGGAAGGAAGGAAGGAAGGAAAGAAGGAAGGAAGGAAGAAAATAATCAGGACTTAGGGACTGTGTAGATGACACCATACTCATCCCTAATATCCCCAGATTGGGACAAGAGACTAGCTACCAACTGTTGAGCGCTCTGGGAATTGTCTGGTTCCCAATCAACACAAAAATTAGTCCTGCTGCTGCCCTGTTCAATTTCTCTCCTCCAAGGCCAGATCTGTCTCTCCTCTGTACACCTTTGCATGTCCCTGTGATGGCTTCCATTCATGTCAGAGATGGAAAAGTGGCAAGCCCTGTGTGAAGAGGATTTCAGCCACTTAAGAGCTGCTGGAGAGCGCAAAGGTGAGAAATGAGACTCCAGAAACCATGCGGCCTTCCAGCATGACAGCAGCCAGCTTAATTGGGGCATGGACCTGAAACCTCCGTTTCCTGGGTGATTGCTCTATAGAACACCCAAACTTCCTACTCAGAGTTCCTGGGTTTTATGAGCCATCTGTTATATGGAGTATGCAGCAGTACTTTCTCTGGGGAGACAAGAGGAGGAAGCAGATAGAGTTTAATCTTGGTACTAGTTGCACAATCTGGACAAGCTGCTTAGTCCCTGGGGGTTTCAGTCCTCCCCTCTGCCATTTGAGATGGCTTCTTCACGGGGCAACTGAGAAGAAGGAATGATGTCATATGAGTGAAAGTGCTTCCAAAGGGCAAACCATTGAACAGGTGGTTGCAGTTGGTTCCATCAAATTGGAGATTTCTGGACACCAAGATTAGGAAGCGCTGGCCCTTCCCCCACTCCTGAGTATAAAGGACTGCATGGTATAAGTCCCCTCCAGGAGGAATGCCTCTGCATTGGGAACCCCCAGTTTGGGTGTTACAGCTGATCCCTGGTATACTTTAACCAAGATATAATCATTGAGAACATCCAAGTTCCTTCCATGCATTCCCTAACAACAGAGTTTGTGCAACCGAGAAAATGGTAGCTTTCAGATGTGAAAGTGCATATAGGCACCGAAGAGTGTTATCCACTGGGGGCCAATAACCAATAAAAATGAAGTGATTTGTTTTCTCATAACTTGAAAAATCCCACTAAGTGTGGGCCAGGTGTGGTGGCTCACGCCTGGAACACCAGCACTTTGGGAGGCTGAGGCGGGTGGATCACCTGAGGCTAGGAGTTCGAGACCAGAGTGACCAACATGGTGAAACCCTGTCTCTACTAAAAATATAAAAATTAGCTGGGCGTGGTGGTGCATGCCTGTAATCCCAGCTACTCAGGAAAATTAGGCAGGAGAATCGCTTGAATCCAGGAGGTGGAGGTTGCAGCGAGCCAAGATCACACCACTGCACTCCAGTCTGGGTGACAGAGTGAGACTCCATCTCAAAAAAAAAAAAAAAAAAATCATAAAGTCAGGAGGACAATAGAAGACAGAGCAGAAAGAACAGCTCAGGACCGGGACTCTACAAATAAGAGTAGGAGGATTTCTCTTTTAAGTAAAATAATAAAAACAAATAAGATAGGCCATGGAGAGACCATGTTGTCTAGACTACCAATGCAACTCTGAAAATAAACATCCCTACACTAGCCTGGGCAACATAGCGAGATCACATCTCCATTTTTTTAAATTGTTTTTAATTAGCCAGGCATGGTGGTGTGCACCTTAGTCCCAGCTACCCAGGAGGCTGAGGTAGAAGGATCACTTGCGCCCCAGAGTTTGAGGCTGCAGTGAGCTATGATTGCACCACTGCACACCAGCCTGGGTGACAGGGTGAGGCCCTGCCTCTAAAATAAATAAATAAAGGTTAAAAATCATAAAAATTAATAACACGAAAACAAACATCCCCAGCAAAACTTTCCCTCAAGGTTTTTGCTCTGTTTCTCTGAAATAAGTCAATCCTCCAGTAATTATGGGTCACCAAGGATGGAGTCTAGCTTGGTGGGATATGGAAGAATAGAACCCTGTCCTCAGTGAGCTTACAATGAGAGAAGAACATTCTGAGAAGCATCGCAAACACTGCAGAAGACAGGCAGAGGGTGCTCATGGGGTTATTGGGGTTAGAAGCAGCTTCAAACAGTCTGGGGAACTTGAACTAGACCATGAACTGGGGGTCTATAGGGATTCTATCCAAAGAGACCCAACACAAGCAAGAGAACAGGAATATGAGCTGCAATATAATGTAGGTCTTCACAAAACACTTGAATGGAATCTTAAGGTCAACGCACAATTTTTTGAAGATGAAATGTTTTGAGTGATTTATGCAAGGGCAATATCTAAAGTAAAATTTACTACAAGGGCTAGAACCTGGGAGAATATTCAGAATATCATCCACCAAACAGAACACACACTGGACCAGTCATAATGGATGCCAGTACAAGTACATCAGACATGCAAATATATATGAGAAAAGTGTAATGATATAATTCTGGGACATCCAAGACGGAGGGTATCATACAGATCTTTCCCTAAATCACCTTTGGAGGGCTCCCATTTTCCCAGGATTTTATCCACCCATGCATTATGTCTGCCCAGAAGTTCAGCTCACCAGGTTTTCTTTTGTTGCAATGGAAAGATTTTTGTGTTTTGCCCATGGGCAATGAGTTAATACTATTAGTAAACATAATTACACAGAAGCGTTTTGTTCTAAAATCTATTTATTGAAAGCAAGCTGATCTGAGTCTCCTTCCAAGGATAAATTATGATGCCAGACACTGAAACTTATAATATCTCTATTGAATGGGAAAGCCGGCCTAGGGTTTTGTGATTGAGATGTGTTGTTCTGTTGGAGACGATCCCCAGTCAGAGGGTCTCCAGGGTTTCTGTGCTGGACTTTGGGGTTGAGATTCCAGGGTTCCATTAAAACATGACTATAGCAAGAGCATCTAATATTGACCTGGCTGGGAAACTGGAGCATGAATTTTGGACCTGGAAAGACGTCATTATCCCAGGGTGCCAGTGAGGACTTGGATCCAGGGGAGTAGGTGCAGCTGAGAACACTTCCCAAATGCTCATCACAGATCAGTGTGAATCTAGCCCTGCCTTCAGACTTTGAAAGCTAAAGGCACATGGAATGGGATGCCAGGCCACAAACCCAGGAAACCAAACATCTGAGGGCAGATGCCTACCACTGCTCCCAGAGGGCAGGTGTTGAGTGATGGCTTCTTGCTATGGAAGATCAAGACTCCATCCTCTTCATTCTGGTCCTATTTAACTGACAGTGGCCAAGTCTCCTAGTTTCCCTGACCCCACTCCAGATTAATGCATTCATCCAAGCCCCCTGCCACCCATTCAGAGAGGAATAAGCCTTGATTCTCATTATCCACTGGATGTAGTACTTAGTATGGGAGTGCTGAAGACAGCCAAGATGGTCTCAAAGCACTCCAAATGTGCTTGCAGTGTGATCAGAGAAAGAGGACGTGGACTGTGGAGGGCTGGGATTATTAAGAAGAAAGCATTTTATTTTATTTATTTATTTGAGACAGAGTCTCACTCTGTCTCCCAGGCTGTAGTGCTGTGGTGTGATCATGGCTCATTACAACCGGGAACCTCCTGGGCTCAAGCAATTCTCCCACCTCAGCCTCCCAAAGCACTGGGACTACAGGCACAGCCACCATGTCCACCCTAAGAAAGCTCTTTTTTTTTTTTTTTTTTTTTGAGACGGAGTCTTGCTCTGTCTTTCAGGCTGGAATGCACAGTCTCAGCTCACTACAACCTCTGCTTCCCAGGTTCAAGCGATTCTCCTGCCTCAGCCTCCTCATGAGTAGCTGGGATTACAGGCGCATGCCACCATGCCCGGCTAATTTTTTTATTTTTTATTTATTTATTTTTTAATTTTTAGTAGAGATGGGGTTTCACCGTGTTGGAAATGGTTTAGACACATTGTGAGAGATAAGAGGAATAAGGTCAGGTGTGATGGAAATGAAGCAAGGAAAGCAAGTTAAGGGCCAGACCATCTCCTGGAGAAAATAAGAATAGATAAGGAAGAGGGCCTTCAGAGCAGCTCTTATACTGGCATGGAGGTGGCCTCTTGCAGGCAAAGAGGGGCAGGCCACCGCCATGTACCTACCCAGCATGGAAGTCAGAAAAGCTACTCCAAACTGAAATACAAATGTCTCTGAATCTAAATGTACCAGAACAGTTCGGGTCTCTGTGCAAGCTGTCCATCACATCTGGCTATAAGCATGTTTACAGCAGGATGTAAACTGATGTTCAATTACCCACGGAACTTTATCATTAAAACAGAACTTTAAAATATGCATGTAGATTTAAAAAAAATAGCTTGCGCTCACAAAACCAATTTTTAAAAGTCTGAAACGGAGCTTTGCCAGGTTTTCAAAGCCATCTGTTTTCAAAGCCTACCTTCTTCCTTGTTTACCGCAGTCTGTCTGCTGTTTTAACAACCTCCAGTGGGATTTCACACGCCTCATTATGCAAAATCACTGCTTATGTATTCATTCCGCCACTTGCCTAACTAATCTCAACTCATAACATCGTTCTGAGGAAGATTCCCCAGTCTGGAGTTCTCCTACAGGGCGGTAGATCAAGAACAGTGGTAGAGAGTGTCAGAGCAAGATAAAACGCAACCTCCAGTGTATTCTTGTTAGGAGACAGACTTGATCTGAGACCCTACTTGAGGTGAGAAACAAAAAATGCAATAATGATTATAATATACATTCAAAATCCATTTTTTCCGCCTCCACAAATGAAGATCTTGCATCGAGTATGAGTCAGAAAGGCAGGTTTTCTCCCTTTCTTGTCTATTATTTTCCTGCTATCAATGATCTATTCAAATATTTTTAATTTTTCCCCTTGTATAAAGCTTTGGATCTATCATTCTTTGGTTCAGAAAAGTCAGGAGCCTAGATGCAAACCCCAGCACTCCTGGATGACCTTAGGCAAGATACTGAGACCACCAGATCAAAGCCTGGATTTCCCAAAGGTTAGATCAGAGCATCCAAATCCATGATAGTGGTGATTCCTCAAAGATCTAAAGCCAGAAATATCATTTGACTCAGCGATCCCATTACTGGGTATATACCAGGGCTATCACTGGTGCCTATCTGCCTGGTTCACCATTTAGACAACGACTGAATGGATCTTGTTTTTTTTCCTTCAACTTTTGTTTCAACTTCTGGGGCACATATGCAGCATGTGCAGGTTTGTTACATAGGCAAACGTGTGCCATGGTGGTTTGCTGCACAGATCAACCCATCACCTCAGTATTAAGCCCAGCACCTATTAGCTATTCTTCCTGATTCTCTCCCTCCCCACTCCCAACAGGCCCCAGTGTGTGTTGTTCCCCCAAATGTATCCATGTGTTTTCATTGTTCAGCTCCCACTAATAAGTGAGAACATGCGGTGTTTGGTTTCCTGTTCCTGCATTACTTTGCTAAGGATAACGGCTTCCAGCTCCATCCATGTCCCTGCAAAGGGCATGATCTTGTTCCTTTTTATGGCTGCATAGTATTCCATGGTGTATATGTACCACATTTTCTTTATCTAGTCTATCATCATTGATGGGCATTTGAGTTGATTCTGTGTCTTTGCTATTGTGAACACTGCTGCAGTGAACATACACGTGCATGTGTCTTTGTAACAGAATGATTTATATTCCTTTGGGTATAAACCCAGTAATGGGATTGCTGAGTCAAATGATATTTCTGGCTCTAGATCTTTGAGGAATCACCACGCTGTCTTCCACAATGGTTAAATGAATTTACACTTCCACCGACAGTGTAAAAGGGTTCCTTTTTCTTTGCAACCTCACCAGCATGTGTTGTTTCTGGACTTTTATATAATCACCATTTTGACTGGCTTGAGATGGTATCTCATTGCAGTTTTGATTTGCATTTCTCTAATGACCAGTGATGTTGAGCTTTTGTTTCATCTGTTTCTTGGCCACATGAATGTCTTCTTTTGAGAAGTGTCTGGACTGAACAGATCTTAGTCATTCTCAGTATCTTGACTGTAATCCCAGCACTCTGGGACGGCGAGGCAGGCAGATCACCCAAGGCCAGGAGTTCGAGACTGGCCTGGCCAACATGGTGAAACCCCGTCTCTACTAAAAATACAAAAATTAGCCGGGCATGGTAGTAGGTGCCTGTAGTCCCAGCTATTCGGGAGGCTGAGGCAGGAGAATCGTTTGAACCTGGGAGGCAAAGGTTGCAGTGAGCTGAGATGGAGCCATTGCACTCCAGCAATGGGCAAAAAGAGTGAGACTTTGTCTCAAAATAAATAAATAAAAAGAATCACCAGAGAAGCCAGACAGGTACCTTCACTCAAGCCTCAGTGTAGCACCCACATTGTCATTCAGTTAGTCTAAGGTGAGGCCTGAGTCCATATATATTTGATACATGGTCTCACTCTGTTACCCAAGCTGACATGCAGTGGTGTGATCTCAGCTCACTGCAACCTCAGCCCCCTAGGCTCAAGCAATCCTCCCACCTCAGCCTCCTGTTGCTGGGATGACAGACGTGTACCATCAAGCCTAGCTACTTTTTTGTTTTTTGTTTTTTTTTGTAGAGACAGAGTCTCATCATGTTGTCCAGGCTGGTCTCAAACTGCTGAGCTCACGCAGTCTGCCTGCCTTGGCCTCCCAAAGTGCTGGGATTACAGGCGTGAGCCACCACACCCCACCCATTTTGGATTTTCTAGTAAATTTCTCTACTGAAGAATAGTATAATGCAATAAATTACACAAATCTTCAATGTGCTGCTCAATCAGGAGTTTTAGATAGTAAAAATACCCAAGAGGGCATTGCCCAAAACAAGATACAGAACACTACCATCACTCTAAAAGCTTCCCTCCTGCATTTTCTCCACCCTTAATCCCCATCCCTAAGGTAACCATGACTCAGGCTGGAGTGCAGCAGGGCGATCTTGTCTCACCGCAACCTCCGCTTCCTGGGTTCAAGCGATTCTCATGCCTTAGTGTCCTGAGTAGCTGGGATTACAGGCACCCACCACCACACCTGGCTAATTTTTGTATTTTAATAGAGACGGGGTTTCACCATGTTGGCTAGGCTGGTCTCAAACTCCTGACCTCATGATCTGTCCGCCTTGGCCTCCCAAAGTGCTGGGATCACAGGCATGAGCCACCACACCCGGCCATGACTCTTGACTTCTATCACCCTAAAACTACCTGCTGTCCAACTTTGTATAAACGCAGTCATTCCATATGTTTTACTTTTTTTGTCTGATCTCTTTTGCTTAGCATGTGTCTGTGATATTCATCCTGAGTCATGGTGGATAGCAATAATTGCTAAGATAGCATTGCATTCTCTGTACTGTACCACAACTCATCCATTCTCCTGATGATGAATTGTTGGTTTGTTTACAGTTTGGGGCTACCATCAATAATGTTGCTATGAACGTTTCTGTACGTGTTGTTTGGTGCTCATGTAGATGCATTTCTCTTCCCAGATTCCTCAAAGGGTCCATAAGAAAATGGTGACCAACATTAGAGAAATGCAAATCAAAACGACAATGAGATACCATCTCACACCAGTTAGAATGGTAATCATTAAGAAGTCAGTAAACAGGCCGGGCATGGTGGCTTACACCTGTAATCCCAGCACTTTGGGAGGCCAAGGCGGGTGGATCACGAGGTCAGGAGATCGAGACCATCCTGGCTAACATGGCGAAACCCTATCTCTACTAAAAGTACAAAAAATTAGCCGGGCGTGGTGGTGGGTGCCTGTAGTCCCAGCTACTCGGGAGGCCGAGGCAGGAGAATGGCATGAACCCGGGGGGTGAGCTTGCAGTGAGCGGAGGCCGCGCCACTACACTCCAGCCTGGGTGACAGAGTGAGACTCCATCTCATTTAAAAAAAAAAAAAAAAAAAAAAAGAAGTCAGTAAACAACAGATGCTGGAGAGGATGTGGAGAAATAGGAATGCTTTTACACTGTTGGCGGGAGTGTAAATTAGTTCAACCATTGTGGAAGACAGTGTGTTCATTCCTCAGGAATCTAGGACCAGAAATATCATTTGACCCAGCCATTCCATTATTGGGCATATACCCAAAGGATTATAAATCATTCTACCATAAAGACACATGTACACGTATGTTTATTGCAGCATTGTTCACAATAGCAAAGATTTGGAACCAACGCAAATGCCCATCAATGATAGACTGGATAAAGAAAATGTGGCACATATATACTGTGGAATACTATGCAGCCATAAAAAAGGATGAGTTCGTGTCCTTTACAGGGATGTGGTTGAAGCTGGAAACCATCATTCTCAGCAAACTAACATAGAAACAGAAAACCAAACACCGTATGTTCTCACTCATAAGTGGGAGCTGAACAATGAGAACATATGGGCACAGGGAGGGGAATGTCACACACTGGGGCCTGTCGGGGGGTGGGGGACTAGGGGAGGGATAACATTAGGAGAGATAACTAATGTAGATGAAAGGTTAATGGGTGCAGCAAACCACCATGGCACGTGTATACCTGTGTAACAAACCTGCATGTTCTGCACATGTATCCCAGAAATTAAAGTATATAAAAAAGAAAAGAAAATGGTGACCAAGGCACAAGCTCCAGACCCAGGAGATGCTCAGTGGTACAGCAGGTAAACACTGTTCGACCTTGCCCAGGAGCAACTAAGCAGCTCTGCAGAAAGAGAAGGCGTTGCATCCCAAGTCAGGAATCGTGTTTCTCCTAATGATTGGTTCTTGTAAGCTCAGTGCAGAACCGCTCCCTTCTCCCAAGAGGGAGGTTCAGATACTTGCCCAGTGTCACCAACAACCTTGTGTCAGGGCCAAGCCATAATGAATTTCAGGGAAAACAAGTTCCCGAAGGTGGCCGTGTTTCTGAGCCTTTCGAATAAAGCCCCTGTTCTCAGAGGAGCGACTTTCCTTGCCAAGGCTCACTCGGGAGACTTTAGTAATTAATTACTAGCTGCAAACTAGTAAATTGGAGTTAATTATCTGGACAGATCTAATTGCAACTACAACTTTGTTGAAATTAAATAAAACACCACTTTAAAGTGCACGGAGCCTTTAAAGACATTACTTAAGGGTGTCTGAAAATGTCCAGACGTGACTGTGAGCTTGCTGGAATGAGGAAGCTGGAGAATTGTGCTGTAGATGCTCCATTTCTTCATGGAACAACTTCTCTCCACCTCACCTGCCCTCCAGCATTCCCAAGGTCCCAGGAAGGAGGGATATGGCCCCTCCTTCCTGCTGTCTATCCCATAATATGCCTGATTCAGCTCAAGGGACTTGCATAGCCTGCTGATTTCTCCCCTGTTGTTCCTATGTCAGGCTCTCCTTGAACATCACCTTGTTGTGGGGCCAGATCCAGGGACATTGGGTCTCACTCCAACAGAGCCTCTGCAGGAG
Organism: Symphalangus syndactylus; assembly: GCF_028878055.3. Taxonomy (NCBI): domain Eukaryota; kingdom Metazoa; phylum Chordata; class Mammalia; order Primates; family Hylobatidae; genus Symphalangus; species Symphalangus syndactylus. The sequence goes on along the minus strand of NC_072431.2, from coordinate 64,787,298 downwards.
GGGCAACTACCTGAACAGCCTCAGGAATTCAGAGACAACAGCTTGCAGGAGGAGACACTGAACCCGGCTGATGCCTGGAGGAAGGCTCAACGTTAGCCGGACAAAAGAGGTAAGGAATCCTCATAAAAGAAACAGGATGTGCAAAGGGCTGAAGGCAAAAAGGAGTACAGGAAAAATGAGAACCTGCTAGAACCTGCTACTACAGGGGTCCCCAACCCCCAAGCCATGGACCTGTTTCTGGCGTGTTAGGAACTGGTCTGCGCAGCAGAGGTGAGCGGCAGGCAAGTTAGTGAAGCTTCATCTGTATTTACAGCTGCTCCTCATCGCTTGTGTTACTGCCTGAGCTCCGCCTCCTGTGAGATCAGTGGCAGCATTAGATTCTCATAGGAGCTCAAATCCTATTGTGAACTGTGCATGTGAGGGATCTAGGTTGCGTGCCCCTTATGAGAATCTAATGCCTGTTGATCTGTCACTGTCTCCCATCACCCCCAGATGGGACTGTCTAGTTGCAGGAAAACAACCTCAGAGCTCCCACTGATTCTACATTATGGTGAGTTGCAGAATTATTTCACGTATTATAATGTAATAATAATAGAAATAAAGTGTAAAATAAATGGAATGAACTTGAGTCATCCCAAAACCATCCCCCAACCCCATCCTTGGAAAAATTGTCTTCCATGAAACCAGTCTCAGGTGCCAGAAAGGTTGGGGACCTGCTGTGCTATGAGTTCAATGTGGATGGAGAGTGAGTGAGCTATGGGTTGACCAGGAGCAGGGCAAACCTTTCAGATCATTGTAAAGACTTAAGACTGCACCCCAAAGAACATTCTCACTGTTGAGATGTATTTAAGCAAGGCAAGGTCAGAGGACTTCCCACTGGAAGAAGTTGTGCAATTGAAAAGCTTCTGAATTAAGAACCAGGACTTCTGGATTCTTGTCTTCTGTGGGTCAGTGAGGCAGCTGCATCATTTCTCTATTCTTTTTTTTTTTATATGCTTTTAAACTTTATTTTATTTTGTTTTTTTATTATACTTTAGGTTTTAGGGTACATGTGCACAATGTGCAAGTTTGTTACATATGTATCCATGTGCCATGTTGATTTCCTGCACCCATTAACTCGTCATTTAGCATTAGGTGTATCTCCTAATGCTGTCCCTCCCCGCTCCCCCAACCCCACAACAGTCCCCGGAGTGTGATGTTCCCCTTCCTGTGTCCATGAGTTCTCATTGTTCAATTCCCACCTATGAGTGAGAACATGCAGTGTTTGGTTTTTTGTCCTTGCGATAGTTTACTGAGAATGATGTTTTCCAGTTTCATCCATGTCTCTACAAAGGACATGAACTCATCATTTTTTATGGCTGCATAGTATTCCATGGTGTATATGTGCCACATTTTCTTAATCTAGTCTATCGTTGTTGGACATTTGGGTTGGTTCCAACTCTTTGCTATTGTGAATAGTGCCGCAATAAACATACGTGTGCATGTGTCTTTATAGCAGCATGATTTATAGTCCTTTGGGTATATACCCAGTAATGGGATGGCTCGGTCAAATGGTATTTCTAGTTCTAGATCCGTGAGGAATCACCACACTGACTTCTACAATGGTTGAACTAGTTTACAGTCCCACCAACAGTGTAAAAATGTTCCTATTTCTCCACATCCTCTCCAGCACCTGTTGTTTCCTGATTTTTTAATGATGGCCATTTCTCTATTCTTAATTTCCTCATAAAATGGGAACAAGTCAGGCATGGTGTGGCTCACATCAGTAATCCCAAAGCTTTGGGAGGACAAGCCGGGAGGATTGCTTGAGGCCAGGAGTTTGAGACTAGCCCAGGCAACTTAGTGAGACCTCATCTCTGCAAAAAAGTTAAAAATTAGCCAGGTATGATGGTACCTGCTTGTATTCAGGAGACTGAGGCAGGAGGATCACTTGAGACCAGGAGTTAGAGGCTGCAGGTGACAGAGTGAGACCTTATCTCTAAAAATAATAATAGTAATAATTTAGAAATAAAATGGGAACAGGCTGGGCACAGTGGCTCACACCTTAGCTCACACCTGTAATCCCAGGACTTTGGAAGGCCAAGACGGGCAGATCACTTGAGGTCAGGAGTTCAAGACCAGCCTGGCCAACATGGTGAAACCCTTTCTCTACTAAAAATACAAGAAAAAAATTAGCCAGGTGTAGTGGTGAGCACCTGTAATCCCATTTACTCAGGAGGCTGAGGCACAAGAATCGCTTGAACCTGGGAAGTGGAGGTTGCAGTGAGCCGAGATCATGCCACTGCACTCCAGCCTGGGCTACAGAGTGAGAAACTGTTCAATGGCACAGTAAGGAAATGCTCTCTATCCTCACCCAGGAGCATCTATGATGAGGTCATGCATACAAACCTGAAAGCCATGAAGAACTACCCAGACTGATAAGGACTGCAGATAGCTTGCATTTGAAGGCATAGATCACCACGTACACAGGACTTACCATGGCCTTAACCCAGAAGGCCATCCAGCTCTGAAGCTCACCCGAGCAGAGGATGGAGAATATCACAGCGTGGACCTCACCATCTGGTCAGGTGTGGAAATCGCTCTGTTGGGTGTCTCTCCAGATGATGGTGGAGTCTACACCTACCCATTCCTCCTCCTGCTTCCACACCGCTGAGTTGGCCCACACCAGATAACTTCTAGATGCCACCTCTGTCTAAAACTCTGATTTGTCACTGAGGTTGCAGCCTGCGAAACCACAGCCCACTTGCTGGGGCCATGGCATCATTTCTAGCTCTGTCTTTCCCGTCCCTTGAAAACAATTCAAACCAGACACCATACACAGGGCAAATGGGATTGTCCTTTGCCAAGAAGGATGCAGGGCTGACCTCTCTCCCCAGAGGCCAAAGCATGCAAGGGTTAGTTCAGCCCATGTGGTGACAAGTGCCAAACTCAGATGACCAGGGAAGCTGAGAGGCAAGAAGGAACAGAGGGTCTGAGGGGCAGAATTCCTGGGTTCAGTAGCTGCGTGACTTTGAGCAAGACATTTAACTTGTCTGAACTCCCATTTTCCAGCCTTTCCAATGGAGCTTTTTAGCTTAAATTTTCCTGAACTCATTTAACAATTTGATGATGTTCACCCAGAGAGAACAAAGATGCCCTGGACATGGTGGCTCACGCCTGTAATCCAGCACTTTGGGAGGCCAAGGTGGGTGGATCACAAGGTCAGGAATTCAAGACCAGCCTGGCCAGCATGGTGAAACCTCATCTCTACTAAAAATACAAAAATTAGCCAGGCGTAGTGGCGGGCGCCTGTAGTCCCAGCTACTCAGGAGGCTGAGAAAGGAGAATCGCTTGAACCCAGGAGGCAGAGGTTGCAGTGAACCAAGATCACACCATTGCACTCAAGCCTGCGTGACACGGCCAGGCTCCATCTCAAAAAAAAAAAAAAAAAAAAGAACAAAGATGCACAGCAGAGCCGAGAGAATCTCTGGGGTCCAGATTCACTTTTAATTGCTCCGAACAGAGGTTGTCTTATGTGGACAGAGACCAGCAGCTGTGCAATTCCAGTGCTAGCGAGGTCAGGACACCTTGCAGCTGACACCCACCTACCTCCCAGTGGCAATGCAGCCACCATCTGCATTCATCTCTGAGCACCCAATGTCCTAAACACCAGCACCAGGTAGAAAGAAGGAACCCTGGCCTGGACCGCAGCATGCTCCAGACTTTTCCAGTCCTCCCACACCGGCTTTGTGATTTTGTAAAAACCTTCCCCTCTGAGAATGTCAGTTTCCTCAATGATGAACTTAAGGATTTGAACTCTTCTCTCTAGCCCTGTCTAGCTCTGAAATGCTACAAACCGATGACACAAGGAAAGGCAATAATGAGCCAGGCATGGTGGCTCATGCCTGTAATCCCAGCACTTTGGGAGGCCGAAGCAAGAGGATTGCTTGAGATCAGCCTGGGCAACATAATGATACCCTACCTCTATTTTAAAAAGAAAGAAAGGAAAGGAAAGGGAAGAAAAAAAAAGAAAAGAAAAGAAAGTAAAAAAGAAAGAGAGAAAGAGAAAGAGACAAAGGGAGAAAGGGAGAAAGAGGGAGGAAGGAAGGAAGGAAAGGAAGGAAGGAAGGAAGGAAAAGGAAGGAAGGGAGGGAGGAAGGAAGAAGGGAAGGAAGGAAAGGGAAAGAAAGGCAAGGAAAGGAAAGAAAGGAAGACAGAAAAGAAAGGCAATAACATAGCTAACTTGGAGTGCTTACTCTATGTTAGACACTGAGCACACTACATATATTAGCTTAATCAACCCTATTAGTGACCACAGAAGCGAGACACTGTGTTTACACCATTTTAGACATAAGGAAATAGGCACAGAGCAATTAATTGCCTGCCAAGTTCTCACAGCAATGAGTGACAGCCTCTCTCTCTGGTTGTGAGCCTCATTCACCATCCCACACTGCAGTAGGTCACCGTTCCCAGCGCTCCTTTCTCCCTAGGCCGTCCAGGCTTGTGGCTTCCTACATCCGGGCACCAGCAGAGGATGTGCCATCTTTGAAAAACACCAGCTGGAAATATAACGTGGTCTTGAAATTCAATAAGCTTCAGAAAGAAACTTTAGATAGGGAAGAAGACAACCCTTAGAGAAACTGCTTGTGGTTAGCAAGAATTCAGAAAGCTGAATTTACAAGTCCCCAGCAGCCCTTCGGGACTGTGGGAATAATTGGAGTGAATCAAATCTAGCAACAGAATGTGAATAAGACCAAGAACTAGAAGCCTGACCGAGAGCTAGAGCCGCCCCTGTGAGTGTGCCTGGGAAACCCAGGAGAGGATGGGCGCATCAGATGGGACCCTGCCTGGGCTGGCGGGTCCCTCCTTCCTGCCACCACCGACAAGGCAGCTATTACAAGTTGTCTCTGTGACAGGCATTGGGGCTGCATCAGGCAGATGGGGCAGGTGTGAATGCAACAATCTAGGAGCGAAGGCAAGAACCAGCAGAATGAGCAGAGGGTTGAGGACGCTTCAAGCTGGAGAAACTAATTCCACCTGCCAGGGTTGGAAAGACTGCAGAGAGGAAGTGACTTCTGAGCTGATAATAGGATTTTACAAGGTGATAAAGAGCATTTCAAACAGAAAAGAAAGAAGAGGGAAAAAGTTGCAAAGATGTGGACGGAGGCATTCAGAGAAGATGTTACGGGGGGAGGAGGTGACTCACTGGGGCTGGAGCTGGATCTTACCTTGCACTGAAGAGTCAGAAGGTCAGTGAGGTAGTAAATGCCACCTGCAAGATTGTGGACTCTCATTCCTCCTTTAAAGGTTGTAAACAGAGGAGTGTGTTCAGGGCAGCCAACCAAGCAGCAGAGAGCAGAGTGGAGGGTGATTAGAGCAGGAATGGCTGGAGGCAGGGAGATCACTGGCCAGGACAGGTGCAGGCAGGAGGCCATGGATCCAAGAAGCAACTCAGAGGCCGAGTTGTCAGGACTCGCTGTCAGTCACACTGGTGTCAGGCAGTGGACAGAGGAGTTGACTGCGAGTTTTCTTGATGCCCAGCTATGCACAGCAAGGTAGCCATGCTGTGGGTGCAGAAGGGCACGGCCAGCCTGGGGCTGAAATGCAAGGGAGGTGGCTGCTCACTTAGCTTCTCCTGTGGCTTGCTGCTGCCACTCAAGGCAGCTCAAAACTGGAACTCAAAGATCTGGGACTGGCTGCCTAGCAACCTGGCTTCTCATTACTGATCTGCACACACACACACTCACACAGTCACCCACGCACACACATGCACACTCACATGCACTCACTCACATGCTCACCGCGTGCACACCAAGGCTGCCCCTCCCTCCAGGCAGGTTCAAGCCCTTTGGCCTTTGCCCACCCAGGGATCTTCCCTCATCCTTCCTGCAAAGCCCATGGCCCACCTTGACGCGCCCCAACCTCCCCTTCTCTGAAAAGTCACCCCTGACTGCACCATGCTCACTAGTCACCCTTGGGACCCCGTGATGTCTCTCTTCTGTATTTTCCTGCAATGTCATTTTAGACAACTGTAGAATGAGTAATGAGGGGAGTGAGAACTGAGGAATCCAGGGAGGAAAATGAATGTTGTGTGGGGCCAGGGGAGAGGGCAGGGTGGAGGGATGTGCCCCCAGGAAGAAAGATTCTATTCCATTTGCTGGGGTTTGGATACAGGCTGGTCACAGGGTGCACAGAGCAGTCCCTGCCCAGATCTCTGTGCTTAGAAGGTTCGCGGGCCAGCAGGAGAGACATAAACAAGAAATGGAAGAGGGTAGGAGGGACCTTCAAGAGCTCCATGACAAAGGAGGCATACAAGGAAGGTTCCCAAGAATAGGTCAAGGGGATAGAAACCCTGGAGCCTTCCCTTCAGGAAGTCCCACAGACACAGGGGCTCAGTGCTTTGCGGGATCCCCCTAGGCTCCCAGAACTAGGTCAACCTGGGTGCAATGGCTCATGCCTATAATCCCAACATTTTAGGAGGCCGAGGTGGGAGGATAGTTTGAGGCCAGGAGTTTGAAACCAGCCTGGGCAACACAGCAAGACCCCATCTCAAAAAAATGTAATAATAGTAATAATTAGCCAGGCATAGTGGTGTATGCCTGTAGTCCAAGCTCCTTTGGAGATTGAGGAGGAAGGATCACTTGAGTCCAGGAATTCAAGGCTGCAGTGAGCTAGGATAGCACTACTGCACTCCAGCCTGGGCAACAGAGCAAGACACTGCCTCTTAGATTAAAAAAAAAAAAAAAAAAACCAGGTCAGAGAAGTACTCCTCAGTCAGAAGCCCAGGCCCAACCTAGGGCAGCTCAGCTCCAGGGCAGCCTGCCTCCAGAGCAGGGGTTGAGACCACCACCCTGGGCTGCCTGGGATCTGGATTCAGATGCCCAGAGCAATATCAGTCACATGAAGCAAGAGAGGTGGAGATGTAGAATGCCCCAGGCCCAGGGAGGAGATGTTGAGAGTGACAGTGGCCACAGCAGAGGCAGAGGTGACCAAGTGAGCAGAGAGGGGACAAAGTAGCTAAGGTATCAGCCAAGGCGAGGCAGCCACTTGGGAACATGGCAGGAGGTAGAAAGGCGCCCAGGGTCATCGATTCAGCAGGTAGGGCTAGAGGCAGTCAGTCTCACCTTCTTGCTGTCACAGGGACTCATGTGACTGCATCCTCAGAATGCATCTGTTCTTCCTCCACAACTTCTGCAGAGCCCTTTGGTGTGCCTGCTACCCCACCCAGCCTCTGCCTGGAAGAGCTGACAAGCCCCGTAACACTCAGTGTATCAAGATGGTGCTGTGAAGATGATGGCCACCATGAAGGCAGCGAACATACCCATGTTACTTTCAAAGATAAACAAAAGACAAACAGATTTGCAGAGAATACAGGTAGGTGGAGGTGGAACTGATGGTATTTCTGTTTCTTCCTTTAGCTCCACCAAGCTAAAGGAAGAAACAGAAGTAAAAAAAAAGAAGCACCTCTATGATTTAGAAGATTCTTGGGATGACATCATTCTTGCAGGTGATGACGGCTTAATGATACCTTATCAAAATGGTAATGCTTTCATTAGTCATTCTCAAAAAGAAACATAAGAGGGGTGGGTGCAGTGGCTCACGCCTGTAATCCTAGCATTTTGGGAGGCTGAGGCAGGAGGATCGCTTGAACCCAGGAGTTCAAGGTTAGCCTGGGCAACATAGCGAGGCCATATCTCTACAAAATACCAAAAATTAGCAGGGCATGGTGGCATGCATCTGTAGTCCCAGCTACTTGGGAGGCTGAGAAGGGAGCATTAGTTGAGCCCAGGAGTTCAAAGCTGCAGTGAGCTATGACTGTGCCACTGCAGCCTGAGCAACAAAGCAAGACCTTGTTGAAGAGAGAAAGAAGAAAGAAGAAAGAAGAAGAAGAAGGAGAAGGAGAAGGAAAAGGAAAAGGAGAATGAGAAGAGAAGAAGAAAAGAAAGAAGAAGAAGAAGAAGAAGAAGAAGAAGAAGAAGAAGAAGAAGAAGAAGAAGAAGAAGAAGAGGAAGAAGAAGGAGGTGGAGGTGGAGGAGGAAGGAGAAGGGGAGGAGGGAAGAGGAGGGGAGGAGGGAGGAGAAGGGGAGGAGGGAGGAGGAGGGAGGAGGGAGGAGGAGGGGAGGAGGGAGGAGGAGGGGAGGAGGAGGGGAGGAGGAGGGGAGGAGGAGGGGAGGAGGGAGGAGGAGGGGAGGAGGGAGGAGAAGGGGAGGAGGAGAAGGGGAGGAGGATAAAAGAAACACAAAAAATGTTAGAAGAAGCAAAGAAAAAGAAAAAATTGCAAGAAGAAATTGATGCTCAGAGTCCAGAGCAGGATCAATTCAATGAGTGTCAGCAGATTTAAGAGTTCAGTTCTATGCAAAGTGTGGGAGCAACATAAATCCTGAAGCTGATGAAAGTTAAACATTTTTAAAAACTTTTAGAAATGTGTTTAATACACTTGAATATTGTTTTTTGGTTTTTGTTTTTGTTTTTTTGAGATGGAGTCTCACTCTGTCACCAGGCTGGAGTGCAGTGGCTCAATCTCGGCTCACTGCAACCTCCGCCTCCCGGGTTCAGGTGATTCTCCTGCCTCAGCCTCCCAAGTAGCTGGGACTACAGACACCCGCCATCGCGCCCAGCTAATTTTTTGTATTTTTAGTAGAGACGAGGTTTCACTGTGTTAGCCAGGATGGTCTCAATCTCCTGACTTCATGATCTACGCACCTCAGCCTCCCAAAGTGCTGGGATTACAGTTGTGAGTCACCTGGCCTGGCCTGAATATTGTTTTTATTAAGCGGGTATTGCAAAGCCAAGAGCAATTTTGCAGGCTGGTTTGATTTGTCCTCGGTACTTCCATTCTGAGTCCTTCTAGATTAAAGACAATGTCACTTGGCTTGATCCAGTCTTCCCTACCCTGACTATGAGCAACTAGAATCAGCCCAGGTGGCCCAAGAGCCCCTGGTTGACAGCAGTACTATGTTTATCAGCCAATTTCCAAAGCCCAGGGCACTTGCCACCTCCCAGAGACTGTTGAACCATTCATTACAGGGGCTTTTTTCTGAGAAGGAAATTAGCCTATAGGGTGTCAAGTTCCTGGAGAGCCTCCTCTTTTCCTCGTTGCTATAAAGATGGTCTTGGGGACCAGGCACGGAGGCTCATGCCTGTAAACCCAGCACTTTGGGAGGCCGAGGCAGGCGGATCACAAGGTCAGCAGATCGAGACCATCCTGGCTAACACAGTGAAACCCCGTCTCTACTAAAAATACAAAAAAAAAAAAAAAAATTAGCCAGGCATGGTGGCAGGCGCCTGTACTCCCAGCTACTCGGGAGGCTGAGGCAGGAGAATGGCGTGAACCCGGGAGGCAGAGCTTGCAGTGAGCCGAGTTCGCGCCACTGCACTCCAGCCTGGGAGACAGAGCAAGACTCCGTCTCAAAATAATAATAATAATAATAAGAATAATAATAATAATAAAAGATGGTCTTGCAGTGAAGTGGTAGTGAAGAATCAGAGGAGCTTTTATCTCAGCTCCGCCACTTCATGGCTGTGCAACCTGGAGGAGGCTGCATAACCTCTCTGAATCTGAATTTCCTCATCTGTAAAATAGGGCTAAAAGTAGTAGGACAATCAGGATGAGAAGAGATAATGATGGGAAGAGCTTAGACCTGTGCCTAACCTGTGGCAGGCACTCACTAAAGACGACCTCTCTTCCTCCTTTACCCTGGTCTTGCTGCTGGTAAACTCAGGGCACCTAGGCATGAAGAAAATATCCTGACGATCAAGCGGCACTTCCCTGGGTTCAACCCTAGCTCTGCCATTTGCAAATCGTCCTAGCTGCCAGAGCCTCAACTTCAGCAACAGTAAAACGGGAATGATAATGGAGAAACCACAGAGCTGGCATAAGAATTAAATATAAGGATCCTACAACAAGGCCAGGAGCATACAAGCACCCTGCCCCATCTGGGGAAAGTAAGACAATAACCATAAGAAGGGCTCTTTGGACCTGGTACAGTGGCTCACGCTTGTAATCCCAGCACTTTGGGAGGCCAAGGCAGGAGGATCATTTGGGGTCAGGAGTTCAAGACCAGCCTGGCCAACATGGTGAAATCCCATCCCTACTAAAAATTTAAAAAAAAAAAAAAAATAGCTGGGCATGATGGCACACACCTGTAATCCCAGCTACTCAGGAGGCTGAGGCAGGAGTATTGCATGAACCTGGGAGATGGAGTTTGCGGTGAGCCAAGATGATGCCACTGCACTCCAGCCTGGGCAACAGAGTGAGTAAGACCCTGTCTCAAAAAAAAAAAAAATAGTGGGCTCCTTTTCGTGTCAAGAGCACAGTTCTGAACCCCAGGATTTCCTGGCAGTTGCCTCCCTTGCAAGGACGGAAGCAAGTCTCACCAGGAGTTCTCTCCATTCTGTCCTAGGAACTTGTCCACCTTCTGCCTCAAACAGCTTGATCCAGCTCTTCATCCCCTCCATGAATTCTAGTAAAAATATAATGATGAGGCATTGCTAATATTGACAATAAAATGCTTATGATGTGGGATTCCTAATGCACAATTTGTAAGTGCTTCCACTAAGAGGCTATAGACAAAACCAGTCCTTGCAATTTTCAGCCTGTGAAATCCATCTTTAACAGCTGTTGTCTTTGGAGTACTTGCACCTTGTTCGGTGTGAAGCAGATTCATTGCAAAAAGTGGCTGCCGTTTGCAATGTGACTTCCCATCAAGAGGTAGAATCCATGCTGCAATCCCATAAATGACTTGCTTTGGCCAAGAGAGCATAGTAGAAGGGATGCAGTGCCAGTCTGAAAAGCTGTACACGCTTCTGCTGCTCTTTGAGCCTCTGCCATGTGAAGCAGCTCAAGCTAGCCTGCTGGTGGCTGAGAGACATGTGGTGCAATAACTCCAGCTGCCTCCCAGCCCACTGCCAGAAACGCAGATGAGGCCATCCTAGATAGCCAACCCTCAGCCCATCCATCAGCTCAGCACAAGCTCATGAACAAGCCCAGTCAAGATCAGCCAAGCCTAGCCCAAGCTAGCAGAATTCTCAGCTGACATGTACACATGTGAGAGACCATAAATGCTTCATGATTTTAGCTTCTGAGTTTGGGGTGCTTTGTGACCTAGTGACAGCTAACCAATCCACCATGCTAAGTCCCTTGAGTACACTATCTCACTTTATAAGAACCCTATGAGCTGGGAATATTTATCCCAATTGTACAATGCAGCAAACTGGAGTCCAAAAGGCTTTAGCAACTTGCAGAAGTTGTCACAGCTAGAAATTGGTAGAGCCAGGAATAAAACTCAGGTCCTACTTGACTCAATAAGGGACACTCTCCTCCAGCAACTTCTCTCTTTGCCCCAGGTAAGAATAACAGATGATTACGTAAAAGGAGGATTGCAGAAGCCCAGACCAGGGCAATCTTCCTCATGAGGGAACAAATCATCCTACATAGCTGATGTTCCTGGCCCTACTTTAAAAGCGTCTTGGAATTTGGGGGACACGTGTTTTTTATGCATCTTTAAATGTGATTTGCTTTTAAGAATCTCAGTCCCGGCCAGGCACGGTGGCTCACGCCTGTAATCCCAGCACTTTAGGAGGCCAACACAGGCAGATCACCTGAGGTCAGGAGTTCAAGACCAGCCTGGCCAACATGGTGAAACCCTGCCTCTACTAAAAATACAAAAATTAGCTGGGCATGGTGGCAGGCACCTATAATCTCAGCTACTCAGGAGGCTGAGGCAGGAGAATGGCTTGAACCAGGGAGGCAGAGGTTGCAGTGAGCTGAGATTGTGCCACTGCACTCCAGCCTGGGCAACAAGAGCAAAACTTCATCTCAACAGCAACAAAAAGAATCTCAGTCCTTTTCAGCAAGTCTAAAAGCTGTAGCTTTGACCTTGCCTTGCATGTTAATTAGGGTATTGGAGGGGAAACAGAAAAACCATGTGGATGGGCAGAAGAGGAGATTGCAAAAATAAGTATTCCTTAGGACCACTCGACTGAAAAATTTCATTAATTCATTAATTAAGATATCCAGCATGAGAATTCCAGGGGAAAGAACAAATACCATCTGTACTGTGGAGGGGCCAAATTTTTCTTTTAGCCTCTAAGACCCAGTAATGAGCACATGTTCTGAATTATTCTTCAAATTAACTGCTTCATGGGAGAAGAGCAGCACTGGCAAACCAATGAGGTATCAGACAGTGCTCAGAAAGCCACATCTGTGAGGCTTCCAAGTGATCTTTTTGTGACTTAGGCATGGGGAGGCAGGTTACAGCTCAACACATGAAGCTTCCTTCCAAAAGTCAGAGGTATCTTGAGAAGAAATGAGTTGCTTCACAAGGTAATGAGCTCACCATCACCAGGGGTATGCAAGTAAAGCCTGAGTCTGGCTGGAGGAATCACAAGGTAATGAGCTCACCATCACCAGGGGTATGCAAGTAAAGCCTGAGTCTGGCTGGAGGAATTGCTGTTTTGTGTAGGAAGTTGGAGGCTCCACTAAATAATCACTCAGCACCCTTCCAATTGTGAGATTTTATTATTATTATTATTATTATTATTTTATTCTTTGTAGAGATGGGGTCTCACTATGTTGCCCAGGCTAATCTAAACTCCTGGGCTCAAGCGATCCTCCTGCCTCGACCTCCCAAAGCACTGAGGTTACAGGTGTGAGCCACCGTGCTCTGCCAAGATTCTATCTAATGTCTTCTAAAAGGTGAGCCCTTAACTCATAGAGAATTATTTCTCTGACTAGGTGATTAGCAGCATATCAGTGCTCACGTGGTCTCAGATACTGAACAGCTACAGTTGCCATCATGGTGAACATCTGACATGGAACATCTTCATTGGCCATGGCACTGCTGTTATCAGACACTGCAGATGACTTTAGAGCAGGACGCTGGGTTCAATGAATCATTAAAATCAGAAGCATTTTCTCACTTGGTTTAAAATTTCCAGCTTTGATAGCTCAAATTGGGTCCCAGCAGGAGACATTTCAATAGCAAATTGTGAATGATGATATTATTTTGGCCTCAATTGGGCCGGCACAGTTTGGGTGACCATGAGGCATCAGGCAAGAAACCTCTTTTGACACCTTACAAAATGTTTAGATTAATCAAATTTTAAGGCCAGATCCTTCACTGGGAAGACGGAGCACGCAGGAGTGGCTGGAATATTTTACCATATCTGAGTTGATCACAGAGTACGATGTGTTTGCTTTTCCCAGCATCCATGAATATTAAGTCAGACAAATGGTGCATTGGTATGTTTAATTGGTTAAAAAATACTCTCATTAGATTTTTAATAGATGGCTTCTGACAGCATAAACAACAAAGAAGACTGATTTTTCTCGCAAAATCTTCGGAGGGAAAAATCTCCTGCTATCAAATTTGTTTAGAAGCCATTTCTCTGAAGCCCCTTCAGTTAACGTTTGGGCTGTAGCAAACCTCTCCTGTGCAGAGTGTGTTTCAAATATTAATGGAGGTCTAAATCTGTGCTCTTTCTCAACTCAACCTTTTGCACTCAAAATTCATGAGTGTATATTGATTTACGCAGCCTTCCCAGGACCCTGGTACCACCAGGCTCTTTTGTTCAGTGTTAATTTGCTGCCCCAACTTATCAATTATTAACTTGCTAAGTGAAAGCAATATAAATCTAGCATTCTGAGCAAAAATGTCCTTTTCATTCCCTAAAAATACGATGGCACCAGAGGCTGGTGACTCAGCCAAACTAAGGCTTGATTTAGTGGCTAACAATGCCTGTGGGTCTCATCTTGTTCTCTTCTGTTGGAGATGCAAATGCAAGAACACCAGAGTAAACTGGAATTAGCAAATAGACACTTCTAAGACAGGGTTTGTGCATCATACTTGGAGGGGAAAGAATGAAAGAATGAGAAAGGAAGATTAGTATCAAGATGTAATTTATACAGCAGCTGGGCATGGTTGTTCATGCCTGTAATCCCAACACTTTGGGAGGCTGAGGTGGGCAGATCACTTGAGGTCAGGAGTTCAAGACCAGGCTGGTCAACATGGTAAAACCCCATCTCTACTAAAAATACAAAAATTAGCCAAGCGTGTTGGTGTACGGCTGTAATCTCAACCTCAGGGGGAGCTGAGGTAGGAGAAATCGCTTGAACCCAGGGAGCAGAGATTGCAGTGAGCCGAGATTGTGCCACTGCACTCCAGCCTGGGCAACAGAGCGAGACTCTGTCTCAAAAAAATAAAAATAAAGATACATTTACTATAAAGGGAAATGTCAGGGATTATCTTAAAATGAAGGCCTCTGCCAGGTCTTTATCATAGCTCATCTCTGCTCCCCTAACAAGGCCATGGGCCTTGCCAATGATAGTGATCAAGCTATATTTCATGCATAACCCATCTCTTGTCCCCCAGCACCCCTCCAAGGTAAGCAGTGCTACATTTTGCAGATGAAGAAGCTGAGATATAAAGATGAAGAATTGTTGGCTCAAGAGCACACAACCCAGAAAATGGTAAAGTGAGAATTTGAACCCAGTGTGATTTGCTCCGGGTACATTCATTCAATGACCCTCAGCTTCATCAAGGTCGCCAGCAAGTTGGGGTGAGGATCAGAGCTTATTAAAGGGGGAATACTCTAGTCTAAAATCTCCACTTGACTCGACTCTAGCTTTGATATCTATGGGTAGGCTAAAGCAACTTCATCTTGGATGTAAATCTGCCATGTTGATTTCTGATTAATCTCAGTTCCAAGAACATTCTAAGATTTCTACTTTATATTAGAACATAAGTAAGAGCACGTACTTGCCATAAATTCTGCTCCTAGGCAAATTCTTGCCTTTCCCTGAGAAGTCAACTTCAATTGTTCAACACATTTCTTCTAAAGCAAGATACCTTTCCCCTACGGTATATAAGCCCTAGGTCTCAGGGGTAACAGTGGCCACCCAAGACATGACTTCTGTTTATAAGTCCCTACGAAATGTTTCTTTCAGAGAAACTGTATTTGTCAGCCACTTTCTTCCACTTCTCAGCTCCCTTGGCCTTTGGGGGTAGGTTTGCAAAGACCTGTTCATTGTGGAGTAATATCCCAGAGATGCCTCTAAGAATACTTCATGTTCTCAAGCAGTAAAGCAATATTCTGTAATGGCTAAGATACTTCTCAATTTTCTTATCTATAAAATGGGATACTAATGTTAGCCTTACATCATAGTTACAAGAATTAAATTGGACAATAAGGTTCATGTAAAGTCCCAAACTCACCTTAGACCTCCCATAAAAGCTGGTTCCACTTCCTTTCTGTCTTGACTCCTTACCCTTCCTAACCTTGGTAGGAAAGGGAACTTATACTTGCTGGCATATTCACAGCATGCCTTGGAATTACAACAGGTTTCTAGCTAATTAACTTTCAGTTAATCAGATAATTCAATTAACAACAATACCCCCATTCCCCTGAGCAATTAGTTAATTGAAGTTTTATTATATACGAAGCATTATAGAGCAGCTACTTATACAAGAACACTACTTATTCAAGAGATGGAAGCAAGAAAGGAAAAATTTCATGTAAGAAATGGCAGATCATGTCATCTTTGGGGCAGCCTGCTCCCTGGCCATCTCTTTCCCTTTGTCTCTCTTTCCCTCTCCTGCCCTTTCTCTTCCCAAATTGTCATCCCCTCCATTTGCTGGCTTAGTGAGTCCCCTGCCTCAACTCATGCAGATGCTGTGGTCAACAGTCTCACAGCCCCTGTTCTTCTAGACAAGGGCTGCAATGAGATCTTCACCTTGAAACCACCTTTGCAAAATTATGACAGTAAGACAAATCTGATATAGTTGACTCCATCTTGTTTTTAATGTCCTAGCTGCCCCTGGTCATTTCTGGGCATAGGCAAAACTAACTTTGGGAGAAATTTATAGTTAAAACTTAAAGCAAAGATGATAATAGCCCTTCCTCAAACTAAAGCACCTTTGTAAAACTAATGAAAGTCCACAAGGTTAGGATTATGAGAGGGGCCTGAATCCTACAAAGATGCAGACGTAGTTAAATGATGGCCAGCCATTGTTTGGAAGGTTACGAGATTTGTAACCTCTCCAGTGATTCCTATAGATAACATCACTATTGTGGAACCTGAGATTGACCTTTTGAGATGTCTTTTCAGACTTTTACATTTCTGATGACCCCAGCTGCCTTCACCCAGAGCCTGTGACTCATAACTCAGTTGGTCCTGTGGCTTCCATATAATCATAGGACAAGTTTGTTTACAAGGACTTATTCCATTACATTTATCTCATTGGTTGACTGATTGATTTAATAGTTTACCTGGATTATTTATTTACAAAAACTATGATAGTCATTCTTTAAGTTGCTTTCCTGTTAATTTTTTTTTTTTTTTTTTTTTTGAGACAGAGTTTCACTCTGTTGCCCAGCCCAGAATACAGTGGCGTGATCTTGGCTCACTGCAACCTCTGCCTCCCAGGTTCAAGTGATTCTTGTGCCTCAGCCTCCTAAGTAGCTGGAATTACAGACACACACCACCACACTCACTGATTTTTTTTTTTTTTTGTATTTTTAGTGGAGACGGAGTTTTGCCATGTTGGCCAGGCTGCTCTTGAACTCCTGACCTCAGGTAATCTGCCCATCTCATTCTCCTAAAGTTCTGGGATTATACGCGTGAGCCACCTTGCCCAGCATGTTAACCATTTTTATAGCTATGAATTTCAGATGTTTACTTAAGTAAGAAAACTTATAGTTAAATATAAGGGCATTTTTACCAATAATTCATGATTGAGCGGTTTTCATTAAACCAACAATATTCCATGTCTTACTTATCAAAAATTATACAACCAAAGATCATTCTATCTTGGGCTGGGTTTTATAACCCTTATGGCCAATCTTATGGTATTCTGCAGGAATAAGGTCAGAGGCTGACTCAGCACACAAAAACTCTTTTCCACATCCCTGTGATTTCATCCCCAACCAACCAGCATTCCCCGTTCCCTAGCCCCCTGTCCACCAAACTATTTTTGAGAAACCCTAACCTCCAAGCCTTCAGGAAGATTGATTTGAGTAATAACTCCATCTTCTGCATGGCCAGCCTCACACCAATTAAACTCTTTCTTTACTGCAGTATCACGATCTCTGTGAATTGCTTTTGTCTGTGCACTAGGCAGAAAGAACCTGTTGGGAGATTACAACCTCAAACCCCACTGCTGGAGCACCCACCACCACCGACCACCACTCTTCTATTCACATGCTTCAGGGCAATGTGGTAGCCACTAGTAGGGGCTACCTATAGCATGTAGCTGCTATTCCTAACTCATCCCCTGTATTAGTCCATTCTCACAGTGCTATAAAGAAATACGTGACACTTTAGGAGGCCGAGGCAGGTGGATCACTTGAGGTCAGGAGTATGAGATGAGCCTGGCCATCATGGTGAAAACCCAACTCTACTAAAAATGCAAAAATTAGCCAGGCGTAGTGGTGCATGCCTGTAATCCCAGCTTCTCAGGGGGATGAGGCAAGAGAATAGCTTGAGCCCAGGAGGTGGAGGTTGTAGTGAGCCAAGATCACGCCATCGCACTCCAGCCTGGGGGACAAGAGTGAAACTGTCCCCCCCCGCAAAAAAAAAAGAAATAACTGAAACTGGGTAATTTATAAAGCAAAGAGGTTTCGTTGGCTCACCGTACTGCAAGCTGTACAAGAAGTATGGCTGGGAGGCCTCAGGAAACTTAAAATCACGGTGAAGGGTGAAGGGGAAGCAGGCACATCTTACATGACCAGAGCAGGAGGAAGAGTGAAAGTGGGGGAGATGATATACATTTTTAAACAACCAAATCTCATGAGAACTCTATCATGAGAAAAGCACTAGGGGGATGGTGCTAAGCCATTAGAACCTCTCCCTATGATCCAGCTGCCTCTGCTAGGGCCCCACCTCCAATGTCGGGGATTAGAATCCAAGATGAGATTTGGGTGGGGACACGGGTCCAAACCATACCATACTCTTCATCTCCTCAGCTTACTGCCCAATCATTACTCTTCCACATTTCTTTGCTCCTAAAAACTCCTCTCTCTGAAGACACATCATTGAAAAGGGAGGATGCATCCAAGATAAAGAGCTGTATCATTGGCTCTTCATTCATCCCAATGTAAACCAAACTAAAATTCTAAGCCCCCATAACCGAGCAGACCTCTCCTCTCAGCCAAGGGCATTCGAAAGTTTACTCTGGCACAGCCAACCAGCATTCACATTAAAACAGAGACCTTAAGACTGGCAAAAGACTCTTTGCAGCAATAAGATGCCAACATGAGGCTGGGAGCGGTGGCTCATGCCTGTAATCCCAGCACTTTGGGAGGCCAAGGCAGGCAGATCACTTGAGATCAGGGGTTTGAAACCAGCCTGGCCAACACGGGGAAACCCCATCTCTACTAAAAATACAAAAATTAGCTGGGCATGGTGGCGGGTGCCTGTAATCCCAGTTACTCGGGAGGCTGAGGCAGGACAATAGCTTGAACCCGGAAGGTGGCGGTTGCAGTGAGCTGAGATTGTGCCATTGCACTCCAGCCTGGGTGACAGAGCAAGACTCCATCTCAAATAAAATAAAATAAAATAAAATAAAATAAAATAAAATAAAATAATAAAATAAAATAAATAAAATAAAATAAATAATACGGCTGGGTGCGGTGGCTCACACCTGCAATCCTAGCACTTTGGGAGGCCGAGGCAGGTGGATCATGAGGTCAGGAGATCGAGACCATGGTGAAGCCCCGTCTCTACTAAAAATACACAAAAAAAAATTAGCCGGTCGTGGTGGCAGGCGCCTGTAGTCCCAGCTACTCGGGAGGCTGAGGCAGGAGAATGGCGTGAACCCGGGAGGCAGAGCTTACAGTGAGCGGAGATCGCACCACTGCACTCCAGCCTGGGTGACAGAGCGAGACTCCGTCTCAAAAAGTAAATAAATAAATAAATAAATAAATAAATAAATAAATAAATAAAAATAAATAAATAATATTACCAACCCCTTTGCCTCCCAGTGGGTTCCAGTTTGAATAAAAAAATGTGTGGTTGCCCAACTGCGCATGGTTCTTTCAACTTCACCTTGGCTGCAGCAGTTCCTAAGGCAAACTTCTCACACAGTGTGGTGCAACAAAGAGACATTGAGTTTCATCAGCGTTGCAGGTCGAGAGTCAAATACGTTTTGTGCTGTATTCTTGTGAAAATCTCCTACCCCTTCTCAACTTCAGTTTTTCTACCTATAAAATCTGGACCAGGCATGGTGGCTCATGCCTGTAATCCCAGCACTTTGGGAGGCCGAGGCAGGTGGATCACCTGAGGTCAGGAGTTCGAGACCAGCCTGGCTGACATGGTGAAACCCTGTCTTTACTAAAAATACAAAAATGAGCTGGGCGTGGTGACACATGCCTGTAATCCCAGCTACTGAGGAGGGTGAGGCATGAGAATCACTTGAACCTGGAAGGCGGAAGTTGCAGTGAGCCGAAATCCCACAACTGCACTCCAGCCTGGGCAACAGAGTGAGACTTTGTCTCAAAAAAAGAATTTTTTTAATTAAAAATAATAATGATTAATTAAATGTTCATTCACCCTCCATTGTATTGCTATAAAGATTGAATAAGATGATGTCTGCACTCACTTAGCATGATGTAAGCCCTCAATCAATGACTTTCCTTCCCTCCCCTTCCTTTCTTTCTTACTTTCAATTCGGAGAATTTTCTTTGTTCTTTAAAGTTACCTTCTCCATCTGTACTCAAAACCACATCTATCTTATCCTATTTTGATCTATACTCCTCAATTATTTTCTTTTTCAACATCTTTTTTCCCTTCCTTTCAACAACTGCCCTCTTCTGTTACAAATATGATCAATGCTTCCCACTTTCAAGGTAAGTCATATTAATTAGGACCTGCTGTGCACCACGCTAGGCCAGAGTCTTTCATATACAGTCATGTACCACTTAACACCAGGGATAGATTCTGAGAAATGCATTGTTAGGTGATTTCGTCATTGTGCAAATGTCAGAGAGTGTACTTCCACAAACCTAGTGGTCTAGTCTACTACACACTGTGAAAGGAAAATAAATAAAATAAATCTTGGGGCCACCAAATCATTAAGCTAAAGAGAAAAGTCAACCTGGGAACTGATCATGGCCAACCTGCCTCCCATTCTATTCGAAGTCATTCCTCTGCTCACTGACATAAATGCATATCTGATTGCCTCCTTCGGAAAGGTTAATCAGAAACTCAAAAGAATGTAACCAGGTGTCTCTCACCTACCTGTGACCTGAAAACCCTCTGCTTGCTTGAGTTGTCTCGCCTTTCCAGAAGGAACCAATGTACTTCTTACATATATTGATTGATGTCTCATGTCTCCCTAAAAT
This sequence comes from Symphalangus syndactylus, assembly GCF_028878055.3. Classification (NCBI taxonomy): domain Eukaryota; kingdom Metazoa; phylum Chordata; class Mammalia; order Primates; family Hylobatidae; genus Symphalangus; species Symphalangus syndactylus. The sequence continues at coordinate 64,766,979 of NC_072431.2, read as the reverse complement.
GTATAAAGCCAAGCTGTGCCCTGACAACCTTGGGCACATGTGGTCAGGACCTCCTGAGGCTGTCACGGACATGAGTCCTCAACCATGGCTAAAAAAACTTTCTAAATTAGGCCTGGCACGGTGGCTCACGCCTGTAATCCCAGCAATTTGGAAGGCCAAGGCAGGTGGATTACCTGAGGGCAGGAGCCTGGACAACATGCTGAAACCCCGTCTCTACTAAAAATACAAAAATTAGCCGGGCGTGGTGGCACATACTTGTAATCCCAGCTACTTGGGAGGGTGAGGCAGGAGAATTGCTTGAACCAGGGAGGCGGAGGTTGCAGTGAGCAAAGATCATGCCACTGCACTCCAACCTGGCTGACAGAGTGAGACTCTGTCTCAAAAAAATAAAAATAAAAGTAAAAAAATAAACTTTCTAAATTAACTGAAATCTGTCTCAGATAGTCGAGGTTCACACCGCTTAGACTAGATGGTATAGCCTATTGCTGCTAGCCTACAAACCTGAACAGCATTTGCTGTACTGAATACTGGAGGCACTGGTAACACAATGGTAAGTATTTGTGTGCCTAAACATATCTAAACATAAAAAGGTACAGTAAAATCTGATATAAAAGATTGAAAATGTTACACCTGTATAGGGCAATTACCATAAATAGAGCTTGCAGGATTGGAGGTTGCTCTGGGTGAGTCAGTGTTAAGTGGTGAGTGAACTCAGGCCTAGAACATGACCATACACACTATTGTAGGGTTTATAAACTCTGTGCACTTAGGCTACACTAAATTTATTTAAATTTTTTTCTCTCTTCAATGATAAATTAACGTTAGCTTATTCTAACATTTTTATTTTATAAACTTTTAACTGTTTTGTTTTTTTTTTTTTTTTTTGAGATAGAGTTTTGCTCTGTTTCCCAGGCTGGAGTGCAGTGGCGCGATCTCGGCTCACTGCAAGCTCTGCCTCCTAGGTTCACGCCATTCTCCTGCCTCAGCCTCCCGAGCTGGGACTACAGGCACCCGCCACCATGCCCAGCTAATTTTTTTTGTATTTTTTAGTGGAGACAGGGTTTCACCGTGTTAGCCAGGAAGGTCTCAATCTCCTGACCTCGTGATCTGCCCGCCTTGGCCTCCCAAAGTGCTGGGATTACAGGCATGAGCCACCGTGCCCAGCCTAATTGTTTTAACTTTTTTTTTTATTCAAAATCTCATTGTCACCCAGGTTGAGAGCAGTGGCATGATCATCGCTCACTGCAGCCTCAACCTCCAGAGCTCAAGCAATCCTCCTACCTCAGCCTCCAGAGTAGCTGGGACTATAGGTGCACACCACTACATCCAGCTAATTTTTTTATCTTTTGTAGAGACAGAGTCTCACTATGTTGCCCAGGCTGGTCTCAAATTCCTGGACACAAGGGATCCTCCCACTTCAGCCTCCCAAAGTGCTGGGATTATAGGTGTGAGCCACCAGACCCAGCCTGTTTTTTTGTTTGTTTTTTTGTTTGTTTTTTTGTTTTTAGTTTTTGAGTAAACACATTGTACAGCAGTACAAAAACATTTTCTTTCTTTATATCTATGTCCTATAAACTTTTATCTATTTGTAAAACTTTTTTTCTTTAAATTTTTGTTAAAAATGAAAACACACACTAGCCTAGGCCTACACAGGGTCAGGATCATCAATATCACTCTCTTCCACCTCCACATCTTGTCCCACTGGGAGGTCTTCAGGGGCAGTAAGACACATGGAGCTTCTCCTGTGATAACAATGCCTCTTCTGGAATACCTCCTGAGGGACCTGTCTGAGGCAGTTTTATTGTTAACTTCTTTTAATAAGTAAAAGTATCATTATTTTAATATCTAAAATATTTAAAATGTTTTAGTATCCTTATTAAAAATTACTAAATATAAATTAAATTTAGTAATATAAATTACTAAAACATTTTAGTATCATTTTAATATCTAAGATAATGATTAAAAGTATGCTGTAGTAGGTCAGGTGCAGTGGCTCACGCCTGTAATCCCAACACTTTGGGAGGCCGAGGTGGGCAGATCACTTGAGGTTAAGAGTTCAAGACCAGCCTGGCCAACATGGTGAAGCCCCGTCTCTACTAAAAATACAAAAATTAGCCAGTGTGGTGGTATATCCCTGTAGTGCCAGCTACTCAGGAGGCTGAGGCAGGAGAATCGCTTGAACTTGGGAGGCAGAGGTTGCAATGAGCCAAGATCACACCGCTGCACTCCAGCCTGGGAAATAGAGCAAGATTCTGTCACAAAAAAAAATATGTGCATGTGTTTATACATATATATATATATATATAATATTTATGAATGTATTTACTAGATATATAAATATACTATATAAATATTGTATATAAATACTATAGTATAATGTATGTATAGGACATAGTATATATAGTATTTATATATTACAGGATATAGTATATAGTATACATAGTATTTATATATTATATAGTATATATAAATATACTAAATAAGGATATAGTATATATAGTATTTATATATTATATAGTGTATATGAATATACTACATAAATACTATGTATTATATATGCCATATACTATATATAATATATAGTATTTATATAAATATTATATTTACATATATGTGCATATATAAATATATATGTAGTGTAGGAAATACATAAACCAGTAACATAAGCTGTTTATCATCGTTATCAAGTATTATGTACTATACATAAGTATAGTACAAGTATTATGTACTCTTCATAATTGGCTGTGCTATATTTTCATACAACTGGAAGCACAGTGGGTTTGTTTGCACCAGAATCACCAGAAACACATGAGTAATGCATTGCACTACGTTGCAACAGCTAAGATCAATATCACTAGATAACAGGAATTTTTTAACTCCATTACCATCTTATAGGACCACTGTCGTAGATGTGGTTCATCATTAACCAAAAGATCTTTACGTGGTACAGGAGTATACATTATCTCACATGGACTTTTGGAAAATCAACTTTCCCTTGACTCTGCTCTGCTTCTGGTTCTTAGCCAATCATCTTCCTCCACTCACTGCAAAATACTTCGAATCTGTTGTCAATTTCTTTATGTTTACTTTCCTCCCACTTCCGAACTCACCATCACATGCCTTCTAGACAAATGATACTCTTTCAAAATGTTCTCTTAGAGGTTGTCAAGGATACCTTGCAAATGACTTCATGAGCTCTCGTTGACAGAGCAGGAGCATCGCCATCTTGGACAAACACCACCATTTTAAGTTCTCCTTAATGAAAAAACTGCCTAAATCCAGCCCCAAAACATCAGCCTAATGACTAATGTCAGCATAACCAGAAACATTCCAACCCCAAGATAAACCCCCCTCTGACCAGAAATATGCCAATTAGAGATAGCCTCTCCTCTGACCAAAGACTTTCCAATCCCACAGTAAACTTTCTCTCACATAGAAACATTCTGAACCTGTGATAAACTGCCCCCTTCCTAAACCCTTAAATACCATTAGTCTGTAAGGAGAGAAGCCCCTCTCAGGTTTCTTCTCCACAATAAACCTGTCTTTGACTGTTGAGCTGCTTTGCATGTTCCTTTCCTTTCTTTAACTCTTAGACTAGTAAACCTCTCTAGCATTTGACACTTTGACTATTTCCTCCTTCTAGAAAATGAGCATTTTATTCACTTAGTGGGAATGTTACTTAAGTTACCTAATGCTCAAATTTTCTGGGAAAATTGTGTTGTTTTTCTAAGAAAAATAAAATGGTGGAGGATCCAGCGGGGTGGTGAGTGTGAAAGATTTAGCTCTGTGTGAAGCCCACAGCAAATGCCCCATTGGGTTGTCTGTCATTATCGCTAAGGAAAATAATAACAGGAGAGGCCTCAGGTGTTTGCAGATAGCACATGCCATCTTCATTTCCAAAAACTAGAAAACAGATTCTCCAAACTCCAGAAAAATTGAGATAACATGGATCCCAGGAGAAATTATAGAAAACAATTTGTGTGCCCAAGCCACGGTATTTTGCAGATCCCCACCTTTTACAGAGTGGAAAATTCCACCAGGGCCTGGACAGTGAGAAACATCCTGTTGGACAGGTCCCAGGCCTAACCCCTGATCCAGTAAATTCCTTCCTTAATAGCAGCCCAGCACACTGCCCCCACCTCATTCTGCAACAATCCCAGAACTCTCCCGCCAGGACCTATAACGGCCCCAGACCATAAGCTGGAAAGGGGGCTCTGGCGCTCACTGGCTGGTGCTCTCCCTCCACAGGTCTTTGTGCAATAAGCCTGTGTTGCTGTCAAGCCACTCTCCTTGCCTCTGTCTCTTTTCTCCATCCTAAGATTTGGTGCCAAAACATGGGACAGGGATTGGGTTCTAAATACGAGAGTGTACTGTTGCAGACTCACAGTGGGCAGTGGCAGATCATCACGGGCTAACTTCCAGACCCTGAGGGGACCCCCTGTTCCCAGCCCTGTTCCTCTTTTCTTCTTATTTCGCACTCTACACAGGTGAATTATTTATTGCAACCTGGAGAGCAGTGGGCAGCAGCAGCTCATCCAGAGCTAACCTCCAGATCCTGATCGAATGAACACAATTCAGTCAAGATGGTAGTTTGTAGGGACTTAGAAAAAGAAATCCCTGGGAAAAAATAAGCAGAGGGCCCTTGCAGACAAATCATGTCAGACTTTCCACATTTCCCTTTTAACTACATTACCAGAATAGCTAATGGGGGAAATGCATGGTGTCTCCATGGGAGGAAGACATTGGAAAATTGCCCTCATAATTGTGTTAATGATTTGGGCACAGGAAGCATTCCTGTGACTTGCCACAAAGTTATTTTCTTTTCTTTTTCTTTCTTTCTTTTCTTTTTCCTTCCTTCCTTTTTTCCTTCTTTCTTTCTTTATTTCTTACTTTCTCTTTTTCTCTTTCTCTCTTTTCCTTTCTTTCCTTCCTTCCTTTTTCCTTTTCTTTCTTTTTATTTCTTACTTTCTCTTTTTCTTTCTCTCTCTCTTTCTTTCTCTATTTCTTCTTTTTTCTTTCTTCCTTCCTTTGTTCCTTCCTTCCTTCTTTCCTTCCTTCCTTCTTTCTTTCCTTCCTTCCTTCTTTCTTTCCTTCCTTCCTTCTTTCTGAGATAGGGTCTTGCTCTGTCACCCATGCCAGATTGCAGTGGTACAATCTCAGCTCACTGCAACCTCTAACTCCTGGGATCAAACACTCCTCCCACCTCAGCCTCCTAAGTAGCTGGGACCAAAGGCATGTGCCACCATACCTGGCTATTTTTTTTAAACTAATACATCTTGTTTCAAACCCAGATCACAGAGCTCCAAACAGTAGTTCTCAAAGTGTGGTCCCCAGAGTGGCATGTGGTCCCCATAGTAGAGACAGGGTCCCACTATGTTGCCAACGCTGGCGTCCAACTCCTGGGCTCAAGTAATCATCCTGCCTATCGCTTCTCGGCCTTTTGGCTAAGATCAAGTGTAGTAATCATCCTGCCTTGGCCTCCCAAAGTACTGGGATTACAGGTGTGAGCCATCATGCCCAGCCTCCACAAAGCTTTTCACTATGTAGTGTTCACATCAGTGAACTTTGCAGCTGTAAAATTTGCATCCGTATTTATGGATGACCTGAGGAAGAAAGATCCAGAATGACGTCAATAGGCTGGAACTAGAAAGGTCTGAAGAGGCTGGAAATATAAATAAATCATACCATGATGCAACTGAGTAGGAATAAATGTTAACTTCCTCATTTGATTTCAAAAGCTGACTTCACAAATGCAGAGTGAATGTGGCACAGCATAGAAATGATGGAAAAGCCTGGAGTTACAGCTGTAAGGATCAGCCAGGGGCATACTCCTCAATACGCAGGGAGAGCCTACCTGAAAACAAGGCTCATCTGGAGGAAGCAGAAAGGCCAAGACAAGAGAGAGATGCTGGGACTGGGCCCAGTGGCTCACGCCTGTAATTGCAGCATTTTGGGAGGCTGAGATGAGAGGATCCCTTCAGACCAGGAGTTTGAGACCAGCTTGGGTAACACAGCGAGACTCTGTCCCAACTATTTTTGGAGAAAAAATGACATTTTGAGCTGGATGATTTAAAAAAGCAAGAAAAAAATGAGATGATGATGTCTTCTAGAGAATCCAACAGGATGCCTTGATGGTTGCCTACACTCAATCTCCAGCTGCCGAGCGAGCAGGGCAAGGAGCTGTCTGCAAATAAGGGGCAGGCCAGATCATAGCTGTGTCCATGCCCACCTGACACCCCATGGCTTCCCCTCACATGCTGCTCTGGTGCATCGAGGCTTCCACTGGTCTCACTTAATGTGTGTGATACTATCATGTTAACACCTGAAATGACACTCAAGACAAGGGAAAAGATACCAGGCCTGGTGGCTCACACCTGTAATCTCAGCACTTTGGGAGGTGGAGGCAGGGGATCACTTGAGTCCAGGAGTTTGAAACCAGCCTGGGCAACATAGGGAGACCTCATCTCTACAAAAAATAAAAATAAATTAGCCAGGCATGGTGGCATGTGCCTGTAGTCTCAGCTACTCGGGAGGCTGAGGAGGGAGGATCACTTGAGCCAGGGAGCTCGGGACTGTGGTAAGCTATGATTGCACCACGGCACTGCAGCCTAGATGACACACTGAGACCCTGTCTCTTAAAAATAAATACATTAATAAGAGAGAGAGAAAGATGCCTGGTGCCAGCACAGAGTTAGTGTCTAGCTGTGCCTCACGCAAATACAGTCTCTGGACAATTAAGTAAGCTAATCCATTTTTAAATTTTTTTTTTCTCAAGCCATTAAGAGTGAGTCTCTGGAACTTGCCACCAGAACTCTAACTAAAGTAATCGTTAACATTTATTGAGAGTCTATTTGTGCCAGGCACTGTGCTAAGTGTTATCTCTCTATCTATCTTGTCCAAGCCATGCAACCACAGGATGCTATGGATACTGGGATTACACATATTCAGCAGAAGACAAAACTGAATCACAAAGAGGTTAAGGGACCTTTTCAGGGCCTGATGCTAGCAGGTGGTTTTCTGGTGACATGGTTTGTCTGTGTCCCCACCCAAATCTCATCTTGAATTGCAGTTCTCATAATTCCCACATGTTGTGGGAGGGACTGGGTGGGAGGTGACTGAATCATGGGAGCGGGTCTGCCCCCTGCTAGTCTCATGATAGTGAATAAGTCTCACAAGATCTGATGGTTTTAAAAAGGGGAGTTTCCCTGCACAAGCTCTCTTCTCTTGTCTGCCATCATGTGAGACGTGCTTTTCACTTTCCACCATGATTGTCAGGCCTCCCCAGCTGCCTGGAACTATGAGTCCACTAAACGTCTTTCTTTTGTAAATTTCCCAGTCTACGGTATGTCTTTATCAGCAGCATGAAAGCAGACAAATACATCTGGTTCCAAACCCAGATCATAGAGCTCCAAACAGTAGTGCTCAAATTGTGTCCCCAGAGCAGCAGTGGCACCAGTGGGATTTATTAGAGATGCAAACCCTTGGGCCCCATCCAGACCTGACCACTCAGAAGCTGTAGGGGCCAGGAGTCTGTTTTAAGAAGGCTTCAGGTCACTGTGAAGTGGTCAGGTGTGAGAACCTTTGCTCTCTAAGACCTTGAAGCACTCTGCTCTACCTAGAATGAAAGTGTGACAGCCCCACATTGGGAGAGTGTGGGTATTTGCAGTCACTGGTCTCTGACTGCACTCAGAATTTTAACCATGATTCACCAGAAGCAACGAAATGACCACAGTGATTGAAGGTTTAGAGAATAGCATAAGACGAGCTGAGGCCAGGTGCAGTGGCTCATGCCTGCAATCCCAGCACTCTGGGATGCCAAAGTGGGGGAATGGCTTGAGGTCAGTAGTTCGAGACAAGCCTGGGCAACATAGCAAGACCCTGACTCTACAAAAAAAAAATAGCCAGGCATGATGGCTCCATTCTGTAGTTCCAGCTACCCAAGAGGCTGAGGCAGGAGGATTGCTTGAGCCCAGGAATCCAAGGCTGCAGTGAGCTATGATCGTGCCACTGCACTCCAGTCTGGGCAACAGAGCAAGATCATGTCTCTACAAAAATAAAAGATAAGTTAAAAAGAAAAAGACTAACTGGGCATCTAGAGCCACCAGGTGGGAATGGGCATAACAGAAGTCCTCAAGAACTCCTCTCATCTCAGCTGCCGGAATTAATATGCCCCTCCCTGAATTTCTGCCCCCCATCCTCCCAAGCTGACCTGATGGGTCTGTCATCCTTAACCTTGCCTGCATATTGGAATTACTTGGAGGATTTTAAAAGGATTGATGCCTTGTCATCACTGCCAGAGATTTGAGGTAAATTGGTCTGGGGTGTAGAGGGGTGATCTAGGCATTAGGACATTTTTCAAGCTCTCCAGGCTATTCTAATACATTCTCTTTGATACAGTTTGGATGTATGTCCCCACTCAAATTTCATGTTGAAATCGAATCCCCAATGTTGGAGGTTGGGGCCAGGTGGGAGGTGATTGGATCATGGGGGTAGATTTCTCATAAAGAGTTTAGCATCATCTCCCGTGGTACTGTCCAAGCAATAATGAGTGAGTTCTTGTGAGATCTGGTCATTTAAAAGTGTATAGCCCCTCCTTGCTCTGTTCTTGCTCCCCCCTCACCATGTGGCATGCTCGCTCCCCCTTCACCTCCACCATGACTATAAGCTTCCTGAGGCCTCCCCAGAAGCTGAGCACATGCCAGCTTCTTGCTTCCTGTAAAGCCTGCAGAACCATGAGCCAAGTAAACCTCTTTACAAACTACCAGTCTCAGGTATTTCTTTATAGCAATGCAAGAATGGCCTAGCAACTGTTCTTATCTGTTCAGGCTTGAGAACTGCAGGCCTTGGGATGTACCCAGGCTTTTCTTCCACCCAGGTCTCTGTGGCCAGCTGCTTAGGCCTGTCTGTCCCTTTCACCATCGCTGTGCATGCATCTTCTCTGCATAAAGGCCCTTCTTCATTGCAATGCTTCTGCCAGCCCCATCGTTTCTACATGGTGTTGCTCTGCAGGAGCAAGGCAATAATACACTCTCTATCATTAGGTTCAGGAGCTCTCTGGCTCTGCTTCATAACTTGAAGAAAGGAGGCAGTCATACCCCTACCTCAAAAGGTCTGTTCAAGTCTTATTTGAACAAGCTCCCAGCCAGGCGCAGTGGCTCACACCTATAATCCTAGCACTTTGGGAGGCTGAGGTGTGTGGATCATTTGAGGTCAGGAGTTTGAGACCAACTTGGCCAACATAGTGAAACCCTGTCTCTACTAAAAATACAAAAATTAGATGGGCTTGATGGTGTGCACCTGTAATCCCGCCCACTTAGGAGGCTGAGGCAGGAGAATCGCTTGAATCTGGGAGGCAGAGGTTGCGGTGAGCTGAAATCATGCTGCTACACTCCAGCCTGGGTGACTCCATCTCAAACAACAACAATAACAACACCAAAAAAAAGAAAAAAAAAAAAAAAAAAAAAAAAGCTCCCCATGTGCTGGCCTGAGAATCACTGGTAGTGTTTCAGAACATTTACTTACAAGTCAAATGTCCTGGGTTCAAATCCCAGCACTTTCAACCTCCCAGCTTTGTAACCTTGGGCAACTCAACCAAATCTTTCTAAGCCTCAAATCTTTATTAAATTAGAATGTATTAGTTAGCTAGTTTGTTTATTTGTTTGTTTGAGACACAGTCTCTCTCTGCCGCCAGGCTGGAGTGCAGTGGTCCAATCTCAGCTCACTGCAACCTCCGCCTCCCAGGTTCAAGCGATTCTCCTGCCTAAGCCTCCCTAGTGGCTGGGATTACAGGCACCCACCACCACCATTTGGGCATGGCTTAGAAGGGGTGCTCTGTCTGAGCCAGAGGCTGGAGCATGGTACAAATCCCTCTGCTCTCTCTCTGTTACTAAGAGTGACCACCATTCACTATTTTTTTTTTTGAGACAGTCTTACTCTGTTGCCCAGGCTGGAGTGCTGTAGTGTGATCACAGCTCACTGCAACCTCCGTCTCCTGGGTTCAAGAGATTCTCGTGCCTCAGCCTCCCAAGTAGCTGGGATTACAGGTGTGTACCACCACATCTGGCTAATTTTTGTATTTTTAGTAGAGACAGGGTTTCTCCATATTGGTCAGGCTGATCTCAAACTCCTGACTTCATGATCCACCTGCCTTGGCCTTGCAAAGTGCTGGGATTACAGGTGTGAGCCATTGTGCCCAGCGAGAATATATTTTTCTATTGTCATATGTCACAAATCACCACACACTTCGCAGCTTAAGACAACATCCGTTTATTGCCTCGCAGCCCTGTAGATCAGAAGTCCAGACAGTGTGGCTGGCCTCTCTGCCTGGGACCTCACAAAGCCAACATCAAGGGGTTGACAGCTGCACCATCATCTGGAGCTCTCGGTCCTCATCCAAGCTCATTTAGGTTGTTGACAAATTTAGTTCCTGGCCACTGTAGCACTGAGGTCCCTGTCTTCCTCCCAGCTCCCAGCCAGGAGTCTCTCTCAGCTGCAAGAGGATGCTCTCAGATTCTTGCCATGTGCCCTGCCCCATCTTCAAAGCCAGCAGAAGAATTTTCCTCATGTCCACCTCCTCTCACACTTTGCATTTATGAATTCTCCAGTCTGATATCTAGACCCAAATGCTTATGTTTTAAAAAAATATTTGAGATGGGCACGGTGGCTCATGCCTATAATCTAAGCACTTTTGGGAGGCCAAGGTGGAAGGATCGCTTGAGCCCAGGAATTCAAGACCAGCCTGGGCAACACGTTGAAACCCCAGGTGTAGTGGTGTGTGCTTGTGGTCCCAGCTACTCAGGAGGCTGAGGTAGGAGGATCTCTTGAACCCAGGCATTCAAGGCTGCAGTGAGCCAAGATCACACCACTGCACACCAGCCTGGGCAACAGAGCAAGACCCCCATCTCAAAAACAAACAAACAAATAAAATGTGCTCATGTGATTAGGTTAGACCCACCCTGATAAGCTCACTTCCTTTAAAGTCTACTGTGCCATAAACATATCTAATCATGGAAATAAAATCCATCATACTCACACTCCCAAATATTATACAGGAGGATATACAGAAGGGAGCAGGGATCTTGGTGTGATCTTAGAATTTTGCTTGAACCAGGGGATCGTAACGCTTAGCTTGCAGGATAGTGGTGGGAAATAAGACCCTACATGCCAAGCCCCAAGCACAATGCCTGCCTCATGGAAAGCACTTGATATATTCAATGTTGCTTTTCTTGGCAGCCCTGTGAATCCAAGATGTCCTGATCCCTAGAATTCCTTTCCAGAAACAGCCTTTGTGGGCCTCCCCCAGCTGAAATCCTCCCTCTTCCTACAACAGAGCTCAGCCCTTCACCAGCCACATTCCATTCTGCCATGTTACAAGGGACACGGGCGTGCAGGAAGCACCAATGGATGGAACATCCACTTCGGAAGTGCAGAATGTTTCTCCTGGAAAGCCCAAACAGAAATGCCTGCCGGTCTCCTCTGAAATCAGCACCATGCATGTTGTGGAGATTATGTTGATAGATCAGGAGAACTCCCCCTGACGCCTTCAGAAGCTCAATGTGAATACTGGAGCTGTCAGTTTTAATAACACACTACAATCCTGTTCTTTTAAAAAAAAAAGAAAAACTAGCTTCTAAAGGCAGATAAAGAGAAGCTAATTGAAGTCATCACATGCAATCTTCTCTAAGTAGCAGCTACAACATCAATATTTAGTAAAAAAAAAAAACAAAAACCCTGTTTTGTTGTATTCCCCTCCCCCTCAATTATTTACAGGAAAACAGAGAAATGTCTGCTACTTCCGGCTTGATGAAGTTTGTTTTTTTGTTTTTTTGTTTTTTTTTTCAAAAAGAAAAAAAAAAAAAACATTCCAGCCTGGCGACAGAGCGAGACTCCATCTCAAAAACAAAAAATACAGATGATGTTGAGGTTTTCAGGGAATCAGAAAGAAATATGTGGGAGGAGGAATAACATCAGGAAGAATAGCTAATGGATGCTGGACCTAATACCTAGGTGATGAGATGATCTTTGCAGCAAACCACCGTAGCACACGTTTACCTATGGAACAAACCTGCATATTCTGCCCATAGGCCCCTGAACTTAAAATAAAAGTTGGAAATTTTAAAAAATAAGAAAATGTACCTCATTCTCCATTTATCATTTGAGAAAATGCAATCTGGTGTATTCACTGATGTTATGTAGTAAAGTAATAATAGAATATCTTTTCATATTATAAAAATAAAGAGGGGCTGGCTAGATTGGTCAACTGGTTAAAAATGTAGCCTGCTCTCTTTCCCCCTTGAAGGTTCATCTTTAGAGATTTTTCTCTCCTAAAAGTTCATCTCTGTAAGCCTGTAGCAAAACAAGGGGCAATGTGAATCTAGCAAATGACTGCATTATACATGTCAAAGAGAATTGTCTGCCTCTGATCATTCCATGGGAACGTGGAAAAGGTAAAACATTCCTTTTAGATGGTAGCTGGGAGATGATGGCTCAGTATCACAGCAGACACTATGAGTCCCCTGTGCCCTGATGAAGGACCTTCTGAGCATGTCTGGAAGTTATCAGGTGCACAGCCCTGCAGCCCTGGAGCACGCAGATTAAAGAACAGACCTCTCACTTTGGGAGGCGGAAGCAGGCAGATCACTTGAGGTCAGGAGTTTGAGACCAGCCTGGCCAATATGGTGAAATCCCTTCTCTACTAAAAATACAAAAAATTAGCAGGGCGTGGTGGCAGACACCTGTACTCCCAGCTACTTGTGAGGCTGAGGCAGGAGAATCGCTTGAACCTGGGAGGCAGAGGTTGCAGTGAGCCAAGATTGCAACACTGTACTCCAGCCTGGGTGACAGAGTGAGACTCCATCTCAAAAAAAAACCAGAAAACAAGCAAATAAAAAAACAGAACAGACCTCTCCCCTCACTGAAGATTTTCTTCTTCAGTTGATACAGCAGCTTCAAGAGCTGCATGCAGGATACCAGGAGGAAAGAAGGAAGTTCACAGGTCAAGCCAAGAGAAGGAACTTGCCAGTCACTGCCCAAGCACGCTCACCTGGAGTCTCTGAGCCCGGCAGCATCCCTACAGTGAAAGCCTTGGTTTGGATGGAGAAAAACAGTCAGAGCCAAAGGCTTGAATTGAATGAGAAATGAGAACCCGGCATCCTTTGAAGTTCGTTTACTCTGCAAAGAGGTAAATCAAGAGGAAGGTTAGGGCCTCGCAGAATGACATAACAACATTACCAGAAACAAACAAATAAATAAAAATCAATCAGAAAACCAGCCTATAAAGCCTCATCTTTAAAGATGTCTCAGACGCATGGCATTGCGCCCGTTTTCCATGATGACCCGGAACTACATGCTAATTGAAAGAACACCCACGAAGTAGATCACCATAAAGCAACAACCCTTCTCTCCTGGTAATTATGTGATCAAATTATGAAGCCCTCTGAGCCAACACGGTCCAGCTTTTATGATGCAGTTGAAAACCTGTTGCTACCTGCAGGAGGGAGGAAGAAAGGGACCCTGGGCCAACATCTCCCGGCTCCCATCTGAAAGGGATGTCCTTCTCCCTTTTCCACGTTCCCTTTGAATGATCAGAGGCAGGCAACTCTCTTGGACACGTATAATGCAGACATTTGGTGGATTCACGTTGCCACTTGTTTTGCTGCAGGCTTACACAGATGAACCTTTGGGAGAGAAAACCCCTAGTTACAGGTTCCCTTTCTTATGTTCATTCAACATTTACAATATAGAATGTGTCTGGTTCTGGTGTGAGTTATTCCATATTTATGGATATATTTAGATCCCCAACATCTATAAGCTGAGGTCACATTTCCATTAATAATAATGGTGCAGAGCTCCATCTGCCCATGCAGGGACTTAGGGGCCCTTTGAGAACCCCCGAGTGTGCTTTTTCTTTTTTTTTTTTTTTTTTGACAGAGTCTCGCTCTGTCTCCCAGGCTGGAGCGCAGTGGCATGATCTCAGCTGACTGCAAACTCCGCCTTCAGGGTTCACACCATTCCCTTGTCTCAGCCTCCCGAGGAGCTGGAACTACAGGTGCCTGCCACCACACCCAGCTAATTTTTTTGTATTTTTTTTAGTAGAGACGGGGTTCCACTATGTTAGCCAGGATGGTCTCGATCTCCTGACCTCATGATCCGCCCACCTCGGCCTCCCAAAGTGCTGGGATTACAGGCATTAGCCACTGCGCCTGGCCAAGAACCCCCTGACTATTCTTGAAAGACCCATGATGAGTGGAAGGAGGCTGTTCAGGTTCTTCTACCCAGATGTCTGCATCAGGCACTCCTTTCTGCTGCCTCTACTGAGAAAGCCTCCTTAAGAAGGTCTCATGGTACCAGCTCCAGTTTTCCCAAGACTAGGATCCAAGAAGAACAGCTTCCTTGATAACTGCAAACCTCACTCTGCCATTTGGCCTCTGAAGTAGAATGACTCACCTAGAATCTCACACAATCCCTCATGAAAGCTGTCCTCAGCTTCTAGGTCCCATGGATAGGCATGAGTCAAGTCTCTCCCATCCATCCCTCTCCACCCCATCCCCGTACCTAAAATCTCCTATGTCTTTTCATGAGAAAACATGATTATTTGAGTATATAAATACAGCTCAAACACTGCTTACAGATGCAACAGTTTTCTACAGGACAAAACCTAAAGCAGTGCCCCTCCCACTATGACACCTGCATACCTTTCCCAATCACCTAGAGCAGCTGAGGTCCAAAGAAGCCACATGGTCTCAAGCCTCTGTATGCCCCAAAAAGGTATTATGCTGCATCTATACCTAACCTAAAGCCACTTCTTTTTGTTTTGGGGTTTTTGTTGGTTTGTTTGTTTTGAGATGGAGTCTTGCTCTGTCACCCAGGCTGGAGTGCAGTGGCACAATCTCGGCTCACTGCAACCTCTGTCTCCCAGGTTCAAGAGATTCTCATTCCTCAGCATCCCAAGTAGCTGGGATTACAGGTGCACACCACACCCGGCTAATTTTTGTATTTTTAGTAGAGATGGGGTATCAACATGTTGGCTAGGCTGGTCTTGAGCTCCTGACTTCAAGTGATCTGCCCGCCTTGGCCTCCCAAAGTGCTGGGATTACAGGTGTGAGCCACTGCACCTGGCCTAAAGCCACACATTGATGGGTTTGCTTGAGCAAAGGATCGTCTAGACCCAAAAGATGGCTGAAGACACCTTTGGAAAAATCAATCATGAAGTCAGTACTCCTCCAATTTTAACATACACCTCTCTAGCTCTCAGATGTGCCTGTTGCTTCCCTGTGTTGGTTTCAGTCTTAAGCTTCACTTAGTGGCAAGATGTCAGCCCAAGCTCCACAGCCATAACCTCCTAGGGTCAGGCCCATGGATGAGAGTGTGTCTCCGCGCCCATCTCATTCACTCTGACTGGATTCCAGGACTTTCAATGTGTCAATCACTACAGCCAGGAAAATGCAGTACTCCAATTATGCAAGCCGTGGTCACATGCCTGTGCTGAAATTAATGTGCAGTCAGTTGCACCTGAAGCACATGGGCTAACAGTGGTAGAGAGAATGTTTTTTTTAGTGAAAAAGTAAGGTACCATTACCCAGAAAAAGTGAGTAGAGTCTGGACAACAATGGAAACAAAACATGACAAAACAAAACAGATGTCTACTATAGCTTTATTGCTTCCAATGCTTCTAACATTTATCTTCTCCCATCCATCCTGTACCAGGGCTCACAGACTATAGATCTCAGGCCAAATCCAGCCTGTAGCCTATTTTTTATAAATAAAGCTTTATTGAAACACAGCCACACCCATTCATTTACATATTGTCTATGGCTGCTTTCATGCTGTAACAGCATAGAAGAGGAGGTTGACAGAGACTGTGTATATTAGTCTGTTCTCACACTGCTATAAAGAACTAATTGAAACTGGGTAACTTATGAAGAAAAGAGGTTTCATTGACTCACAGTTCTTCAGGCTGTACAGGAAGCATGGCTGAGAGGCCTCAGGAAACTTACAATCATGGCGGAAGGTGAAGGGGAAGCAGGCACATCTTCACATGGTGACAGGAGAGAGAGAGAGAGCAAAGGGAGAAGTGCTACATACTTTCAAACAACCAGATCTCACGAGAACTCACTCACTATCACTAGAAGAGAAAAGGGGAAATCTGCTCCCATGATCCAATCATCTCCCACCAGGTCCCTCCCCCAACTTTGGAAACTACAATTCGACATGAGATTTGGGCAGGGACACAGAGAAAACCATATCAGACCATATGCCTGGAAAGGTGAAAACATTTACAATGGGACCCTTGACAAAAAAAAAACTCTTGCTGACCCTTGAGCCTTGCTCTAAGTGACCACCAGAATTCTTTCTGTTATATAATTCTGGTTTTGTCACTGCCGTCCTTTAAAATCTTCAATGGTTTTCCATTTGGTACAACATAAACTCTAAATTCCTGGGATAGCAGCATTCCTGTTGACAGTGAAAACTGTGCTTTGATCCCTACTTCAGTCACGGAGGTAGCAGAAAATCCCATGAGCTGCTCTTGGGAATGTGCATGATTCCAGTGAGAAGCAAGTAAATAAGACTCTTGGGTATCAAATCTAACCTCCTCGGGGTCAACCAGTTAAGTGCCATTGTCCAATAAGAAAGGTAGAAATAGTCTGGCTAAGATGGCTCATGCCTGTAATCCCAACACTCTGGGAAGCCGAGGCAGGAGGATTCCTTGACCCTAGGAGTTTGAGACCAGCCTGGGCAACATAGCAAGACCACATCTCTACCAAAAAATACAAAAATTAGCCAGGCATGGTGGCATGTGCCTGTAATCCCAGCCAATTGAAAGGCTGAGGTGGAAGAATTGTTTGAGCCCTAAAGTGCAAGGTTACAATGAGCTATGATTGTGCCACTGCACTCCAGCCTGGACCACAGAGCAAGATCCTGTCTCCAAAAAAAATAAGGAAGAAAGGAAAGAAGGAAGGAAGGAAGGAAGGAAGGAAGGAAGGAAGGAAGGAAGGAAGGAAGGAAGGAAGGAAAGAGGGGAGGGAGGGAGGGAGGGACTTTTGAATTTAAAAACTGAAATGAGGAGCTGCCCTCTGGGTGTGTCCTTTCATTCAAACATAGTATGTGTAAAGAAGCCGTTATGTTTTGAAGGTCTAGGTCGCCAACCAGAGGCAAACAAGTTCTTTTGTTTGGTAAAGAACCTGAAATGAGCCTCTTCAGGTTCAAGAGCCTCTGAGGAAGGAAAGTGGTTGGCAGGGAGGGGGGATGGGGGCCAGAGTTTGTTAAGGTAGCAGAAACCCAACCCATGCAGATCCCACATTGTGTCATCTGCGAGTGGCCTAGAAGGAGCTGGGGCCCAGATTCAGAGGGAAAAGAATATGCTAAGTAGCCTTATGCTTATGCCCAGAATAGAAGTCAGAAACAAAGGGCAAAGCCAAAATCACGCTCAAGGACATACTTGTGCAGGTGAGCACCTGTGTCTCCTCCAGAGTTCCTCTGGAAGGAGGTATTGTCCAACAGACTCCTTGGCCATGATGCGAGTCAGCATTTCAGCCAGATGTGCACTTTGAAGACACTGTGCATTGATTTCCCTGGTTGCTTGTTGGGTTGGGTGCAGGAGTTCAAGTTCTGTACTGTTGGAATATTGTAAAATGTGCTGGTAAACACTGTGCTGAAAGATAGGAACGGACACCACTGTCACATGAACATAACATAGCAAGCCTTTTTACCACATGGCCATTGGTACTTCACAGCCAGGACTACTGCTACCTACTCTCTTTGCTCTAGGCTTACCCTTAACTCACTCACTATTTCCCAGACAAACCACACCCTTCCCAAGCCTGCACTTCCCTCTGCTTGAACGGTCCTTTCCCCTCTCCACTAAGTGAAATTATACTCATCCTCAAGACCCAGCTTAGATGTCGCCTCCTCTGTGGCATCTCCCAGGTAGGTTGAGTTTAGTTAAGATGGTATTGGCCAGCACAGGTTCATTTACAGAAGGGAAGGCACCAATACAGATGGCGAAGTGGGAGGTACAGGAGGTAGGATGGAAGGGTGGTGGGATGGACCAGGTTAGGCAGAAGAGAATGAAACAGGGCACAGGTACAGTCATAGGATCCTTCCAAGAATGTTTTTAAGGATTATTTAAAAAAAAAAAAAAAAGTCCGGGCACAGTGGCTCATGCCTATAATCCCAGCACTTTGGGAGGCCGAGGTGGGTGGATCACCTGAGGTCAGGAGTTCAAGACCAGCCTGACCAACATGATGAAACCCTGTCTCTACTAAAAATACAAAAAATCAGCCTGGTGTGGTGGCAGGTGCCTGTAGTCCCAGCTACTTGGGAGGCTGAGACAGGGGACTCGCTTGAACCCGGAAAGCAGAGGTTGCAATGAGCCGAGATTGCGCCATTGCACTCCAGCTTGGGCAACAGTGCGAGACTGTCTCAAAAAAAAAAAAAGATTACGAAGAGATCACCCTTTGCTAACTTTCTGTTCCTGGTGGATTCAGAAGACTTCACCTCCAATGCAACCTCAAATGCACTTATATCCAGGTGCCCAGAACACCTCAAAGTTTTCAGAGTCTCTCTCCAACTCTTCCACATCCCCACTAAAAAGAGTCATTCCATACCAGTCTCCATGTGCCTCCCCCATGTCCAAACTGCCCCCTGCCTCCACCTTTCATATTCTCTCATTGTTGCGTGATTTTTCACCTCGTCTTGACCTTTAAGCCCCATGTGTGCTTTTGACCTTGATTTGCCTTCCTGCCACAATTTTGTTGGGTTTATTTCTCTCCTCCTTGGTTCAAAACCTTTATAGATTTTTTTTTCTTTTTTTATTGTGATAAAAGTGCGCATAACATAAAATGTGCCACTGCAATCATTTAAAAGTGTAGAAGTCAGCGGTACTAAGTACGTCTGCAGTGTTGTGTAACCATCACCGAGAACATTTTCATTACCCCAAATGGAAACCTTATGCCTATTACACAATCACTTCCTATGCTCCCTTCCCCAGTTCCTGGCAACCACTAATCTGCTTTCTGTCTCTCTGGATTAATATTTCATATTAAGTCTTTTGTGTTTGGCTTCTTTCACTTAGCATAATGTTTTCAAGGTAGCATGTGAGGGTAGATGTAGCATGTGAAGGCGCTTCATTCCTTGTTACGGATGTGCCATATCTGTTGTACTCATTCATTCATTCATTGACATTCAGGTTGTTTCAACTTTTTGGCTAACATGAGTAGTGCCACTATGGATATTTTGGGGCACGTTTTCACATGAACATCCGGTTTTCATTTCTTTTGGGTATATACCTAGGAGTGAGATTGCCGGGTCAGAGGGTAATTCTATGTTTAATTAATTGAGGAACTGCCAAAATGTTTTTGTGGGTAAGTTGTCAGTAACTCCTTTCCTGCTCAATCTACTCCATAGAATCCCCCCTCCCTTTGAAGACTCAAGGGCAGGACCTGGAAGTTGGAGAAAAAAAAACCTAAGGTTTGCCCTGATTTTTTGGGAGGAACTCTTGGATTTTGCCCTAATCATTTTGCTTTTGGGTGGGAAAGAGCCAGATTATGCCAATCCGTATGTGGTTCAGGTTCCCCATTGCAGGGGCAGAGAGAGTTGGAGGGTTGTGCAGGTTTTACAAGCCAAGACTAGAAGGGCTACTTGACTTCTTCCCAAATCCTCCTGGGCCAGAACTCAATCACGTGATCTCAACCTACCAGCAAAGATCTCAACCTACCTACTACAAATCCTCCTGGGTTAGAACTCAGTCACATGATCTTAACCTACCAGCAAGTCAGGAAGTGTTCTCCTGCCTGTTGGGGAAGAGCAAAAGAAGTCAGGATTTGGTGAATACCACCTTGTCTGTGCAGAAAGGCCTGAGACTATCAATTTTGTGAGGCGTGGAGTATCATTGAAAAGAGGCATTGGAGCCTGGAAGTGGGAGGCGGGAGAATAGATGTGGATGGCCACCACAGTGAAAAAGTGAACGGTGGCCGGGCACAGTGGCTCACACCTGTAATCTCAGCACTTTGGGAGGCCGAAGCAAGTGGATCACTTGAGGTCAGGAGTTCGAGACCAGCCTGGCCAACATGGCAAAACCTCATCTTTACTAAAAAATACAAAAATTAACCACATGTGGTGATGCATACCTGCAATCCCAGCTACTTGAGAGGCTGAGGCACAAAAATCTCTTGAACCCAGGAGGCAGAGGTTGCAGTGAGCCAAGATCATGCTACTGCACTCCAGCCTGGACAACAGAACAAGACTCTCTCTCAAAAAAAAAAAAGAAAAAAAAAGAAGAAGAAGAAGAAGAAGTGAATGGCAGTCACTCTTAGTAACAGAAAGAGAGCAGAGGGGTTTGCACGATGCTCTAGCCTCTGGCTCAGACAGAGCACCCCTTCCAAGCCGCATCCAAACCCACGGTGACTTCTTGGCGTTTTAGAGCTGGAAAGAGGCAGAAACATCATCTTGTTGAATCTGGCCATTTTGCAGAAGAGGAAAATAAGTCCCGAAATGGGGAAGTGACATGACCACCGTCAAGGCACAGGCAACACACTTTGCTGGACACCATCTCACTGGGAAGAATTGCATTTCCCCCAGAAACAAGCCACTTCTGTTCTCACCGATGGACTAGAAGTTACTCCAGGCCACCTCTGCTGACACTTAAACACATTCCCGTGCAAAACGCAGTGAGACCAATTACTCTCTTATCATCCCCAGGAGCCGGGCAGCATTTGAAAACCTTGCGCTGTCCTGGGAGACCAAAATCCCACATCCACTGATTTCTCTCATGATTCATGCCCAGTCTTCACTTCAATCATGTTGACAGCCCCTCTCTCTGACAGCACCCCAGGTATCCCATATGGTGAAAGTCGTCAAGTTCAGTAAAAGCTAACCTGACAGGCTGAAATGAAAACAAGACTCATAGAATGATGGCTAAAGTCTTGTGCATATTTAAAGTAGTTCAATAATGTATATTATTCTTAATCCTAAGAAGCCATCGCATATGATAGGACAATCATGACAAAACTGACTGTCATCACCGGTCACTGAATCCTACAATAGAAGAACCTGACAGACACAGGAAATTTTTGGATTCAAGTTTGGTGCTGATTTGCCAAACACCCAATTTCAGATCCCCTTAAACTTCTCATTAGGTGTGATTTCAGGTTGATCTATCTTTCATCCCAGACAGTAACCTTTAATGGAGTTAATTAAAGTCACATTTTAAAAGTCCCCCTGTAGCTTTTTTGATTACAGTTATAAAATAAACCATAGTAACCTTTCCCGCTTTTGTAATTACAGGTTTGTGAAATTTCTAATTATTTCCCCTTTATGAACAATCACCCTTAATGAAAGTTTCCCTGGTCATTGTTAGGCGGCTTTTGGTTTGATACCAGAAATTATAAACCACTACAGCCCACTATTACAGGCCATAAAATCTATGTCATGTAATGTGGTGTGTAATTATAAGCTGCCTGAAATTGTTCATCTTCCTATTGTCAGCCTGCATTGTGACTCTCTGTTTACATGTCTGTTTCTTCCACTAGATTCTGAAAGGTTCAAGTGCTAGCACCTGCAATATGTAATTCATCTCTGTACCCCTAGTGCCAAACATAAAGCCTACCCCGGCAGGTTCTTATTTCCTGAGTAGATAATTGGTTGGGTGGGAATCAGAGATACTATTTGGAAGGCTTCCCTTCTTTTTTTTTTTTTTTTTTTTTTTTTTGAGACGGAGTCTTGCTCTTTCGCCCAGGCTGGAGTGCAGTGGCGCAATCTCGGCTCACTGCAAGCTCCGCGTCCCGGGTTCACACCATTCTCCTGACTCAGCCTCTCCGAGTAGCTGGGACTACAGGCGCCCGCCACCACGCCCGGCTAATTTTTTGTATTTTTTAGTAGAGATGGGGTTTCCCCTTTGCTCAACCAAAAAGCACTTCTGGCCGGGTGTGATGGCTTACCACCATAATCCCAGCACTTTGGGAGGCCAAGGCGGGCGGATCACTTGAGGTCAGGAGTTCAAGACCAGCCTGGCCAACATGACGAAACCCCATCTCTACAAAAAAATACAAAAATTAGCTGGGCATGGTGGCAGGCACCTGTAATCTCAGCTACTTGGGAGGCTGAAGCACAAGAATCGCTTGAATCCAGGAGGCAGAGGTTGCAGTGAGCCAAGATCATACCATTGCACTCCAGCCTGGATGACAGAGCGAGACTCCATCACAAAAAAAAAAAAAAAAAAAAGCACTTACTCCTTTAAGTAGCTAATCTATGCATAATACTGATTTGTTTGATGTCTTTTTCTTTAAACCCAATATGAAGGAAATAATCCTAAATAATAAAAATTTTAATCTTGGGCCAGGCTGAGTGGTTCATGCCTGTAATCTCAGCACTTTGGGAGGCTAAGGCAGGATTACTTGAGCTCGGGAGTCCGAAACCAGCATGGGCAACATAATGAGACCCCATCACTACAAAAAAAAATTTTTTTTTAATTAGCTGGGCATGGTGTTGCATGTCTGTAGTCCCAGCTACTCAGGAGGCTGAGGTGGGAGGATCATGTGAACCTGGGAGGTGGAGGCTGCAGTGAGTTGTGATTGCACCACTCCAGCCTGGGAGACAGAGTAAAACCCTGTCAAAAAAAAAAAAGAAAAAAGAAAAGAAAAGAAAAAAAAAAAGAAAGAAGGAAGAAAAAGGAAGAAAGGAAGAAAAAGGAAGGAAGGAAGGAAGGAAGGAAGGAAGGAAGGAAGGAAGGAAGGAAGGAAGGAAGGAAAAGAAAAGAAAGAAAGAAAGAAAGAAAGAAAGAAAGAAAGAAAGAAAGAAGAAAGAAAGAAGAAAGAAAGAAAGAAAGAAAGAAAGAGAAAGAAAGAAAGAAAGAAAGAAAGAAAGAAAGAAAGAAAGAAAGAAAGAAAGAAAGAAAGAAAGAAAGAAAGGGAAAGAAAGGAAGAAGGAAGGAAAAGTCTTATCTTGGAATAGTAAGACAAATGGTGACTTACAGTTTCTTCTTCTTTTTTTTTTCTTTTTTTTTTTTTTTTTTAGACAGAGTCTCATTCTGTCACCCAGGCTGGAGTGCAGTGGTGTGATCTCAGTTCATTGCATGCAACCTTCACCTCCCGGGTTCAAGCAATTCTCCTGCCTAAGCCTCCCAGGTAGCTGGGATGACAGGTGCCCACCACCACCTTTTTTAGTAGAGACAGGGTTTCACCTTGTTGGCCAGGCTGGTCTCAAACTCCTGACCCCAAGTGATCTGCCCATCTCGGCCTCCCAAAGTGCTAGGATTACAGGCGTGAGCCACCGCACCCTACCTATAGTTTCTTCTTTATGCTGTTTTGTATTTTCCAAATTATCTTCAATTAATATACATTTCTTTACAATCTGAGCTATTTAATAAATGGAGCCTCTAGATTTTAATAAAATAAGGCTAATCTTAAAAATATGTATGCACAACACCTACTGTGTGCAAAGCCCAGTGAATGGGGCCCAGTGCACACTGCCCTCTGCTTGGGAGGTGGTATTTACAAGCTCAATATCACTCCTCTTTATTGCTGTTTGTGTCACCCTAAGCTAGTCACAGAAGAGCTCTGGCCCAGTTTTCTTATTTACAAAATCAAAGGGGTAGGTAGATGCCAGGATCTCCAAGGTTCCTATAGATCCCCAATTATATAGTCAAAATAGCTAATTTTTCCTAAGAAATAATCCAAATCATTAGTAAGACACATAAAATGATCTGGGAATGCCAGTGAGCATGAGATGACTTTTAGTCTGGGGATAAAAACTGGTTTCATGAAGAAAGAGATGACAGAGTTGGGTTTGGAAGAATAGGATGTTAGCCTGCATGGAGGACTGGGGGAAGGCAGTGTAGAAGGAAGCAGTGGCTGGGAGCAATGGCTCACGCCTGTAACTCCAGCACTTTGAGAGGTCGAGGTTGGAGGATTGCTTGAGGCCAGGAGTTCAAGACCAGCCTGGGCAACATAGTGAGACCGTATCTCTACAAAGAAAAAAAAAATTAGTCAGGCATTGTAGTGCATGCTTATAGTCCCAGTTACTCGGGAGACTGAGGCAGGACGACTGATTGAGCCCAGGAGTTTGAGGCTGCAGTCAGCTATGATCATGCCACTGCACTCCAGCCCAGGCAATAGAGCAAGTCTCTGTCTCCAAAAAAGAAAGAAAGAAGAGGGCCAGGCACAGTGGCTCATGCCTGTAATCCTAGCACTTTGGGAGGCCGAGGCAGGTGGATCACCTGAGGTCAGGAGTTCGAGACCAGCCTGGCCAACGTGGCGAAACCCCATCCCTACTAAAAATGCAAAAATTAGCTTGGCATGTTGGTGTGCGCCTGTCATCCCAGCTACTCGGGAGGCTGAGGCAGGAGAATCGCTTGAACCCAGGGGTGGAGTTTGTGGTGAGCCGAGATCGCACCACAGCACTCCAGCCTGGGCAACAAGAGCAAAAGTCTGTCTCAAAAACGAAAGAAAGAAAGAAAGAGAGAACGAGAGAAAGAGAGAGAGAGAGAGAAAGAAAGAGAGAGAGAGAGGAAGGAAGGAAGGAAGGAAGGAAGGAAGGAAGGAAGGAAGGAAAAGAAGGAAAGAAGCAGAGTGAGCAAAGGCAAGAAAGGCATGGTAGAAGCTGGGGCTGGGGCATAAGAGAAAAGCAAACTGGGGCACAACTAAAGGAAGAAGTGGATGTGGGAAGCTAAAATGTCAATATGATGGTTAATCCTATGTGTCAACTTGGTTAGGCTGTGATACCCAAATATTTGGTCAAACACTAGTCTAGATGTTGCTGTGAAGGTATTTTTAGATGAGATTAACATTGAATTCTAGTAGGCCATGAGTAAGGCAAATTGCCCTCTATGACTTTGGTGAGCCTCATCCAATCCACTGAAGGCCTTAAGAGAAAAAAATATATATATTGTTCTACCCCAGACAAACAGGGAATTCTGCCTCCAGACTGTCTTTGAACTTGAGCAGCAATATCAACCCTTTCCTGAGTCTCAAGTCGCTGGCCTACCCTAAAGATTTTAGACTTGCCAGCCTCTGTAATCCATGGGCCAATTCCTTAAAATAAATCAATAGATAGATAGATAGATACATACATACATACATACATAAATGAATGGATAGATAATTGATATATAGATAGATACATAGATGAATGGATGATAGACAGATTGATAGAGATGATACATACATAAATACATAAATGAATGGATAGATAATTGATAGATACATAGATGAATGGATGATAGATTGATAGAGATGATGATAGATAGATGATAGAGAGATAACAGTGATGATTGATAGAGATGATAGATTAGATATATAGATGATAGAGATGATAGATTAGCTAGATATATGATAGAGGTGACAGACAGATTAGATAGATGATAGATACAGATGATAGATAGATGATAGAGATGATAGATTAAATAGTTGATAGATAATAAAGATGATTAATAAATAGGTGATAGAGATGATAGACAGGATAGATACATTAGATAGATGATAGAGATAATAGATAATCGGTACATAGAGATGATAGGTAGATTAGATAGATAATAGATGATAGATCAATAGATAGATAGATAAGTAGATAGGGAGAGAGACAGAGAGATGATAGGCAGATAGATGATAGATAATCACACACACATACATCCTATTGGTTCTGTTTCTCTGGTCTCAGGCTGAACCAATTAGAAATGCTCGAGATGACAGAGCTAAGACTATGTGGCTAGATCTTTAGCTAAAGCAAAATTGTGTGTCCCTGAAATGATTGGCCCACACAAGTTACAGTAAAAGCCTCTTGGCCAGCAAGATTGGGACTGATGGCCCATCATTGACAAAAATGGGTGAGAGTGTGGAGTCATAAAAAGATGATAAAAGCACACCTGCAATTTCATAGATTAGCTTAACATATATAAATATGCATCCATTCTTTGAGTACACGCTCACTACTTGAAGTTCTGCCTTATTTTAAAATCCCCTGTTTTATTAACTTGAAATGGAGAAAGATCTTAAACTCACTTATAGCAACTGAAGCCCAGAATCCTTCCAGGTTTATATAATCATTCCCAAAATTTTACAGTTGCTTTGCCTGCACTCAATTTGACAGCAGTTGTTAAGTAATTTGCCTTTATTAAGTCTTTCCCAAGCATTCAACTTAATTTTCCTAGAAATGACAACTCTATTACTTTTATACACTCCATCAGTACTGCAATATTTACCTAATTCTGTAATTGCTATAAGAAATCTATTTGCATGAACAGGTTTGGGGACAAGTGTAATTGACTCTTGATAAGCATGCAGTCTTCCTGATTGGAACAGCTGTGAACATCGGAGGGACAAAGGCATTGGTCAGGGGTGTTTACAGAGGAAAGTAAGAGCACTGGTTAGCAGACAAAGGTGGTTAAGTGGAGGTTAGTTAGAAGCAGTGGTGTGCTGGTAACTGTTTAACACCTGGTTCTGGGCAGGTGGCTGATTCCTGGTGTTTGCAGATTTCTGTGGTGCCAATATTCCCACTCCCAAAATGATGTTACTGAAGGTGGAGTTGGAAATAGATGTGTACAACTGGCTCTAGTGATCAATAAAAGCCAGCTCCAGTGCACCCTGGTTAGGAGCATGCCTTTGGCCATGACAATGATCAGTCTCTCCAAGTGGACCATGTAGCAGGCAACAAGGCTCTCAAGAATTGCCAGGTTGATGTCTTTCAAATAGGTTACTTTAAAAAGAAGAAGAAGAAAAAAAAGGCCAGGTGTATGGTGGCTCACACCTGTAATCCCAGTTCTTTGGGAGATCAAGGCCAGAGGATCACTTAAGGCCAGGAGTTCAAGACCAGCCTGGGCAATACAGAAAGACCCCCCTCTCTATAAAAGAATTTAAAACTTAGCCAGGCATGGTGGCTCACACCTGTAGTCCCAGCTACTTGAGAAATTGAGATGGGAGGATCACTTGAGCCCAGGAGTTCGAGGCTGTAGTGAGCTATGGTCACACCACTGTACTCTAACCTGGACAACAGAGTAAGATCCTGTCCTTTAAAAACAAAAAAAGAAAAATGGCTGGGTGTGGTGGCTCATGCCTATAATCCCAGCACTTTGGGAGGCCAAGGCAGGAAGATCACTTGAGGTCAGGAGCTTGAGACCAGCCTGGCCAATACGGCAAAACCCCATCTCTACTAAAAATGCAAAAATTAGCCAGGCGTGGTGTCGCGTGCCTATAATCCTAGCTACTCGGGAGGCTGAGGCAGGAGAATTGCTTGAACCCAGGAGGTGGAGGCTGCAGTGAGCTGAGATTGGTGCCAGTAGACGCCAGCCTGGGCAACAGAGCAAGACTCTGTCTCAAAATAAATAAATAAATAAATAAATAAATTTAAAATAATAATAAATAATAAATTAATTTAAAAATTAAAAAAAATAAATCGTGTCTCCCCAAAAATTCATATGCAGAAGCTTTAACCTCCCAGTGTGATGGTATTTGGAGATGGGATCTTTGGGGGTAATTAGGTTTAGATGAGGTCATGAGGGTGGGACCCTCATGATGGGGTTAGTGCCCTTAGACGAAGAGGCACACGACAGCTTGATCTCTCTCTCTGTCTCTCTCTCCCTCCCTCTCTCTCTCTACCATGGGAGGAAACAGAGAGAAGACAGCCATGTGCAATTCAGGAAGACAGCTCCCACCAGAAATCAACCATGCTAGCGTTCTCATCTTGCTCTTCCAGCTTCTACAACTGTGAGGCTGGAAAACCTCTCTATCTCTCTCTCATAGATAGATAGATAGATAGATAGATAGATAGATAGATAGATAGATGATAGATAGATAATATATATAGATTATATATAGAGATATAGATTACATATGTATGTGTGCATATATATATATATGGAAAGAAAGAGAGAGATTGAGAGAGAAAGGTCTTGTTCTGTAATCCAGGCTGGAGTGCAGTGGCATTATCATAACTCACCGCAACCTCGAACTCCTGGGCTCAGGCAATCCTCCTGCCTCAGCCTCCCAAGTAGCTGGGACTACAGGTGTTCACCACCACACCCAGCTACTTTTTTATTTTTATTTTTATTTTTTGTAGAGATGGAGTCTAACTATATTGCCCAGGCTGGTGTCAAACTCCTGACCTCCAGTGATCTTCCTGCCTTGGCCTCCTCAAGTGCTGGGATTACAGGCATGAGCCACTGCACCTGGCCCTGTTTTAACATTTAAATGACAGTTTTACATTTACAGAAAGATTGCAAATATAGTACAGAATTCCCACATGCCGCACTCAAATTCCCCCATCATTAACATCTTACGTCCCCTTGGCACATCTGCCATAATTCATGAACCAATATCGAGACATTATTATTAGCTTAAGTCATACTATATTCACAGGTCTTTAGCTTTTAATTAATGCCCTTTTCCTGTTTCAGGATCTCACCCAGGACACTCCAGGACGTTCAGCCCTCATGACTCCTTAGGCTCCTCCTGGCTGCAACAGTTTCTCAGACTTTCCTGGTGTTTGGCGTTCCCTTTGCTAGATAAATGTTAATTGAAGGACAATAGACACACAGAAAAGCAGTCAGGTCACAAGGGTACCGCTTGATGAATGCTCTCAAGGGCAGCTCACCCACGTAAGCAGCACACAGATCACTAACAAGAGCACCATCAGCATTTGGTGCCCCTGGTCCCTTCCAGTTCGCTACCTGCCTCTGAAGAGCCGTCCCTATCCTTGGATTAATTAGCATGGCTTTTGAACTTTGGATACACAAAATCGTGTCGTACATGTCTCCTGCATCCACCTTCATCTGCTCAGAGCTTCCTTTCCTTTAGTTTCCTGAGAATGGCTCTTTTCATGGCAGAAACATTCCACTTTCTCAACCCAGGTTCCTGGAGCCAAAAGTGTCAGAGGAAAGCCAACTTCCAGGATCACAGGCTCCTGTGGCTGTTGGGGAACCACTCAAGCCTCCGTGAATGAAAATAGGATCTCAGGACCCCAAGCTCACTATGCCAAAGGGAAAGTTCAGCTTGGGAACTGAGCCACACAACACTGCCTTCCTTTTAGTTCCCAAACAGACAACTGTCATTTGACAATCCTGTGTCATAGCTTCATCCGAAAGCCAGGTTCTGATAAGAATCAAAGGCCACATATCTCCCCAGATGGCCTCCCTCATATATTGTGAGGAATATTCCTTGTGAGCCCCTAAATCTTGCAAAATACATATCTCCCCATAAATTCTAAACCTGAGCTCTGTTGAATTGTCACATAATTACCAATTTATCTTTACAGAACAAGGAGAAGACCAGAAATTTTCTCTCCATCTACCCTAAAACAAATGCATCATTGTTTTTTGTTTTTTGGGGTTTTTTGTTTGTTTGAGATGGAGTCACGCTCTGTCGCCCAGGCTGGAGTGCAGGGGCGCAGTCTCGGCTCACTGAAACCTCCGCCCTCCTGGGTTCAAGCGATTCTCCTGCCTCAGCCTCCCCAGTAGCTGGGACTACAGGAGCCCACCACCACGCCCAGCTAATTTTTGTATTTTTTAGTAGAGACGAGGTTTCACCATGTTGGCCAAGCTGGTCTCAAACTCCTGACCTTAGGTGATCATCCACCTCGGCCTCCCAAAGTGCTGGGATTACAGGCTTGAGCCACCATGCCTGGCCCACAAATGCATAATTGACTTTCTTCTCTACTTTCTCTTTTCACAGCTTACTGTATTGTATGTAAGTATAGATTTAATGAGTGTGAGGCAATGCATAATTGACTTGTTCTTGTACTCTGTCTTTTCACATGTAAAAATGTAGATGTACAGAGGCTAATCAGAACTTCATGAGAATGCAACCATTTACCACATGGCCTGCCCTCCCTCCCCTTTTTCCTTCCTGCTTGTCTTTTTCCTTTTAAATACTGAAGTTCTACCATTTGATCCAGCAATCCCACTACTGGGTGTCTATCTGAAGGAAAAGAAGTCATTATATGAAAAAGACACATACCCACACATGTTTATAGAAGCATGATTTGCAATTGCAAGGAAATGGAACCAACCCAAATGCCCATCAACCAAGGAGTGGATAAAGAAAATGTGGTATATATACACCATGGAATACTACTCAGCCATAAAAAAGTACAAAATAATGTTTTTTGCAGCAACTTAGATGGAGCTGCAGGCCATTATTCTAAGTGAAATAACTCAGGAATGGAAAATCAAATGTACTCACTTATAAGTGGGAGCTAAGCTACAAGGATGCAAATTCTTATGAATGATATAATGAACTTTGGGGACTCAGCTGGGAGGAAGGGTGGCAGGCGGTGAGGGATAAAAGACTACATATTGGGTACAGTGCACACTGCTCTGGTGATCTCAGAAATCACCACTAAAGCACTTATCCATGTTCCCCAAAACTATCAAAATAAAAAAATAGGCCAGGCATGGTAGCCCATGCCTATAATCCCAGCACTTCGGGAGGCCAAGGCGGGTGGATTGCTTCAGCCCAGGAGTTCGAGACCAGCCTGCCCAACATGGTGAAACCCCGTCTCTACTAAAAACACAAAGATTAGCTGGGCATGATGGTGGGTGCTTGTAGTCCCAGCTACTCGGGAGGCTGAGACAGGAGAATCACTTGAACCTGTGAGGCGGAGCTTGCAGTGAGCCGAGATTGCCTCACTGCACTCCAGGCTGGGCGACAGAGTGAGACTGGGTCTCAAAAATAATTAAAATAAAATTAAAAATTGAACGATAAAGAAATCACACTTTAAAACAGATAGATAGATAGATAGATAGATAGATAGATAGATAGATAGATAGATAAATAGATAAATAAATAAATAAATAAATAAATACTGAAGTTCCCTGAATCCCCTTGGAAAAAGCCCAGGTTGCCAGTGCTCTTGTGACATGTAACATTTTTCCTGGATGCATTCTCAATCTTAGCTAAATAAACCTCTATTGATTGAGACCTGCCTCAGACCACAGGCTTTTTGGCTAACACCTCATTGCCACTCAAAGTACAGGCTTTCCTCGGCTGCAGGCTCCTCTCTCTCTCCTTCCCCTGGAAGCTGCCACACCACCGTATCCCAAAGACTGGTCCCTGAGGTTCTCAGCTCTTCTTTTTCTTGCCCCCAGGGAAAGTCCAAAAATCTTGCCTATGTTTAGGGTTTCATTAGCAGTCACTTCAGGAATACACACAGAGGGAAATAAAAATCAACATGGACATGTGAACATATTTCTAGAACCTTCTTGTCTGGCCTTTGGTCAGTAGCTCTCCCCAAGAAGGTACCAAGTCCCAGTGGATGTCTCCATTCTGGCTCCGGATGGTGAAACTCACCCAGTTTGCTTCTTCTTATTAGCCCATGACAAGTGGCACAGCTTATCCTTGTATTCTAGTTCCAAGCCAGCCAGCAGCACAGTCTTGGGTGGAGGGCGGTGGCCAGTGACAAAGACTCCTTGACCAAATTACCTTTGGCCAGGCTCCTCTGAGCCCTCTTCTCAACCAGGCCTCAACCTTGACCTATAATGTCAGAGGCATGTGAACCAGAGAAACTCCATCTTGAATAGGGGTTGGGTAAAATGAGGCTGAGACCTACTGGGTTGCATTCCCAGGAGGTTAAGGCACTCTTAGTCACAGGATGAGACAGGAGGTCGGCACAAGACACAGGTCACAAAGACCTTACTGATAAAGTAGGTTGCAGTAAAGAAGCCGGCCAAAACCCACCAACACCAAGTTGGTGATGAGAGTGACCTCTGGTCATCCTCGTTGCTCATTATACTCTAATTACAATACATTAACATACTAAAAGACACTCCCATCCACACCATGACAGTTTACACATGCCATAGCAAAATCCAAAGTTAGTTACCCTATATGGTCTAAAAATGGGAGGAAACCTTAGTTCCAGGAATTGCCCCCCAACTTTCCTGGGAAACTCATGAATAATTCACCCCTTTTTAACATATAATCAAGAATAACCATAAAAATGGGCAACCAGCAGCCCTCAAGGCTGCTCTGTCTATGGAGTAGCCATTCTTTTATTCCTTTACTTTCTTAATAAACTTGCTTTCACCTTACTGTATGGACTCACCCCAAATTCTTTCCTGCGTGAGATCCAAGAACCCTCTCTTGGAGTCTGGATGGGGATCCTTTTCCGGTAACAATATGTCCAGCCACTGTGGAAAGCATTTAGGTGATTTCTCAAAGAACTTAAAACAGAAATACCATCGACCCAGCGATCCCATTATTGGTATATGCCCAAGGGAATATGCATTGTTATTCCATAAACACACATGCACACGTTTATTCATTGCAGTGTTATTCACAATAGCCAAGACATGGAATCAACCTAAATGCCCATCAATGTTAGACTGGATAAATAAAATGTGGTACACATACAGCACGGAATACTATGCAGCCATAAAAAAGAATGAGATCATATCCTTTGCAGGAACATGGATGAAGCTGGAGCCCATTATCCTAAGTGAACTAATGCAGGAACAGAACACCAAATTCTGCATGTTCTCATTCATAAGTGGGAGTCAACCATTGAGTATACATGGACACATAAAGGGGAACAACAGACACCAGGGCATACTTGAGGGTGGAGGGTGGAGGGTGGGAGGAGGGTGAGGATCAAAAAAACTACATATTGGGTACTATGCTTATGATTAATACCTGGGTGATGAAATAGTCTGTATACCAAACCCCCATGACATGCAATTTGCCTTTATAACAAACCTGTGCCCCTGAAACTAAAATGAAAGTTAACAAAAAAGAATGATAAACTCTTCATATAAATAATTTCATCTACTCCTACCCCAGGCACACACACATATACTAAGGGAATTTTGAAAACCCTAGTGTTTTTTCAAGCAGCTCAAGGACATGTCCCTGGGATGACCCACCCCCCTCTAAAGGCCTGCCTGAGAAAGCTCACTGCTGCCAAAATAATTTACCATTTCTTCCAGCCAAACCCTGACTCTAGGCCCCTGACCTCCCTTTTCCCAGAGCATTTACTTTAGAAAACTTGGCAGTTGTGAAACTTTTCTCTATCCCTTTGAGACATAAGTCTCCTACAATGCAGAAATGTTTCCTGGAGGATCTGGGAGGCGTCTCTTTGAAATGCAAACATCTAGGGTGATGGCTCCTCTTCTGTCTCCCTGTCCCTAGTTGGAGGCTAAGAGCCTAACTTCCTGGGTGCCTTTTCCAAGGAGCAAATCTACCTCCTGTCCTAAAGATATGAGGAGTTTACTTCTCCAGATAAACACCAATTAATGAACTCAGATGGCCTAATCATATAGACCCATCCCTTAGCATCCTTCGATACCTTTCCTTGAGTCTACCCAGCATTGAAAAGTACCTTTTGTCCTGTTTACTCTGTTTACACTAAAGTCTCTCTTCCCTACTGCAATAGTCTTGTTCCCAGACCAGAAGGATCAGGCTGCTATTCTTGTGGCCCAATAATGAGATGCAGATGAATTGTGAAAGAAAAGAGTTTATTTCTGTAACTGGGTACGAGGAACAGGCTGGGAAAATATCTCCAGACCAGCTCAAAATTACAAAGTTTTCCAGAGCTTATATACCTTCTAAGCTGTATGTTTCCATGTAAGTGTGTATGCCTCTAAAGACATAAGTAATTAACTTATTCTAATCTATAACTAAAGTCTGAGTCCCAAAGACCTTCCTCTGGAGCCTCAGTAAATTTACTTAATGTAGACGGGTCCAGGTGCCAGGGGTGATTATCCTTATCTTGTCTCCTGCTAAATCATGGAGGTTTGGGGAGTTCCTCTAGACCCCTAATAAAACTTGTTTGTGGAGGTCTGGGGAGTTTCTTCGGACCCCTAGTAAAAACCTGTTTAATCCTAAATGGATCTTGTTAACAATTCCTTTATTACCTTGTCATGCTTCAAGGCCCAGGAAAGGCCTAAGCAAAACGCTTGGTGGGCTTTTGTTAAATTCCAGCCTTTGTATATGGGCACCGGCTCTTTTAGCTTTTAATATTTAACTTAACCACTCAGTCAGTGCTGAAACAGTGGTTACAGAGACCTGGCCTGCCACAGTCTGAATAAAGCCCGTCAGATGTCCTTTAACAAGTCTCGAGCTTTGTGTCTCTCTTTTTTTTTTTGAAACGGAGTCCTGCTCTGTCACCAGGCTGGAGTGCAGTGGCGCAAACTTGGCTCACTGCAACCTCTGCCTCCTGGGTTCAAGTGATTCTCCTGCCTCAGCCTCCCGAGTAGCTGGGACTACAGTTGTGTGCCACCACGCCCAGCTAATTTTTTTTTTTTTTTTTTTGTATTTTTAGCAGAGACAGAGTTTCACCATGTTGGCCAGGATAGTCTCAATCTCTTGACCTCATGATCCGCCCAGTTCAACCTCCTAAAGTGCTGGGATTACAGGCATGAGCCACCGTTCCTGGCTGAGCTTTGTGTCTTTAATAGCAGGTGATGTGGGCAGAGACCAAGGGAGGTGGCCACAGGGAAGGCCACCTGGTTTCCTCACTTGCATGAACCCATTGCCAGGGCTAAGTGTCCAAGGTGCACACAGCCTGCCTAGGGTAATTGGAGAGGAGATTCTGAACCGCCTCTGTGGAGTGCTTTTCCTTCTTATGGCAATAGAGACCATTAACAACACATTTCTTACCAAACAACCCATGCCAGAGGTCCCATGGAGGAGGACTGAATAATGTATGTGAATCTCCCTTTTGAAGTTCTTTTCCTGGGGCCTCTACTGGTCCCCCTCCTTCTCCCTGACTCTTTGGAAAGAGCTTAGTTCCTTTCTTTCAACATTTGCCAGAGACTTGGCCCCCAGTGGGAGGTAATGGGATTAAACCCCAGGGAAGCTGGGAGCAGATCTCATTCTGAACCACAGCCTTTTGTTCTCTGGAGAAGTCAGAAAAAGTGGACCTGCCAAGTGCTGGAGTGGATGGCATGAAATGGAAGGTCCCCTCAGCTCAGATCTATGTGGCACCCCCTCATTGCCCTTCTTCACCCCCAACAGGAGGAAGCAATCCTGGAGGAGACCAACACACACCCCAAAGATTGGAGTTTTAACTTCCACCATCAGAGGTCTGAAAATAACACTGCTGGAAGGGTAGTTGAGAGTGTCAGTGAAAAACTGTAAAATATTTGAAGAGATTTATTCTGAGCCAATTAATAGTGACCATGGTCCATGACACAGCCCTCAAGAGGTGCTGAGAACATGTGCCCAAGGTGGTCAGGGCGCAGCTTGGTTTTATACATTTTAGGGAGGCATGAGACATCAATCAAATACATTTAAGAAATGCATTGATTTGGTCCAGAAAGGCGGGACAACTTGAAGTAGGGAGTAGGGGTTTCCAGGCTATAGGTAAATTTAAATATTTTCTGATTGACAATTGGTTGAGTTTGTCTAAAGACCTGGGATTGATAGAAAGGAAATGTTCAGGTTAAAAGATTGTGGAGACCAAGCTTCTTTTGAAGTCTCCACAGTGGCTGCCCTTAGAGACAATAGATGACAAATGTTTCCTATTCAGATCTTTAAAAGGTGCTAGACTTTAGGTTAATATCTAGAATTGGTAGGGCCTGGAAGAAAAAGATCTAGCTATGTGAATAGAGATTCTGTACCGATGCAAATTTTCCCCCACAAAGGACAGCCTTGCAGGGCCATTTCAAGATATGGCAAAGAAACATGTTTGGGGTAAAATATTTTTACTTTCTTCCTTGTCTTGTAATGTTATGCCAGGGTCAGGTTGGAAAGAAAGTCATGATACATAGGGTTAAATAAAACCCATCTGATGAGAATTTATGGTTTGTAGGGCATGACTTCCCGGATCCCTTAGATAGGAATTTGGATAAGATTAAAAAAATCAGAGCTTAGTCTTCAAAGGATAACATTTGGTGAGGAATAAAAAGGCCTGAAAAAAGACTGTGCCTGGGGTAGCCTCTTGGTGGCCTGAGATTTCACTCATCGTGATGAAAAGCATCCAAGCATAGTCACACTCAGTTTGGACAGATTCCTAAAACAGGTGTCACCATTGCTCAGGACTCTGCGGGGCAGGTTGAGGCAAATGAGGGGGTGTCCAGGGGGTCTTGGGTGCTGGGGGAGGTGGAGCTCCAGAGTCTGAGAATGTCTTAAGCTGGAGGCCCTTGGAGACTCTTGGGCTTAGGGGAAGAATCCTTGGGGGTGAACCTGCTGGCTCCCTGACAATCCCCTGCTCCAGAATGGTCCTTCGAGTCTTTGCTTCCATTATCACCTCCTCAGAATGGCCTTCCCTGACCCAGCCAATCTAAATCAGATCCCCCCTTCATTCGTCATTTATTTCTCCTATCAATTTTCTTTGATGATTTATAATGATACATGTTCTTTGTTTTTTGTTTTGAAACAGAGTTTCACTCTTGTCACCCAGGTTGGAGTGCAATGGTGCGATCTTGGCTCATTGCAATCTCTGCCTCCCAGGTTCAACTCATTATCCTGCCTCAGCCTCCCCAGTTGCTGGGATTACACGCACCTGCCACCATACCTGGCTAATTTTTGTATTTTTAGTAGAGACAGAGTTTTGCCATGTTGGCCAGGCTGGTCTTAAACTCCCGACCTCAAGTGATCCACCTGCCTTGGCCTCCCAATATGCTGGGATTACAGGCGTGAGCCACCATGCCCAGCCTGATATATGTATTGATGTGCTTATTTATTTAATGCATATCTCTACTTGTGGTATAGGATAGCCTTGAGAGCAGAAATTGTGTCTGCAGAGCTCACCGCTGGGATATTGTACACAATCAACTTGGTGAATGAATGCATGAATGAATGACTTTCCCTGTCATGACGCTTTCATGAAGCTGAACACTGTGAATCCCTACATTCTACCTGATCCAATGGACTCCCCACTCCTGAAACCACCTTTGCAAAATGATAACTGAGGAAATTATGACAGTGAAAGAGATCAGACCTAACCAACACCATCTTGTTTCTAACCTTTAAGCTGTCCTTCTTCATCCCTGGGCGTAGGCCAAACTAGCTTTGGGAAGGAATTCAATTCATGGTTTGACTCTGAAACAAAATTGATAACAGCCCTTTCCCAAAAAGACCCTCTTCTTGCCTAGGGAACAGTCTGCCTTTGCAGGACTAACAAATTAGCTACAAGATTAGAAATTACAGTTTAGGGACCATGCAGCCTCTGGCTCCAAGAGTCTGAACCTCCCCCAATTGCTTCTGGGGATAACATCACTATTCTAAAACCTAAGAACAGTGCTTGAGATATTTTGTAGACCCTGCACTGGGTGGATCAGCTGACACTACCCAGACAGGTAATCTGGCTCAACCAGTTCTGCAATCCCACCTAGAAACAGAAGACAGTAAGAAAAACTCACTTCGACCCCTTATGATTCCATCTCCAACCTGACCAGTCAACACTCCCCACTTCCCAAGCCCTGCCTGCCAAATTATCTTTAAAAACTCTGATTCCTGAATGCTTGGGAGACTGATTTGAGTAATAATAAAACTCCCGTCTCCCACACAACTGGCTCTGTGTGAATTACTTTTTCTCCAATGCAAGTCCCCTGTGTTGATAAATCAGCTCTGTCTAGACAGTGGGCAAGGTGAACCCATTGGGCAGTTACACTTCCAGGCCGGTTGCTGGGCCTCTCATCACCCCTATTCCTACCCTGTCTCAAGTCTAAACCCTGATATCATTATTTGAATCTCTTCTTTCTTTCCGGGTTCCAAGACAGGACAGTGACTGAACAAGAAAACCGAAGAAAGGGTTCCTGGAGCACCACGGCACTTCCTCCTGCTGAAACTCATTCATTCCACTGGCAAGTATTTTGTATGTAATAAGGTTTCAGACACAATTCTAGGTGCTGATGTTACTGGAAAGGAGTCCCGATCCAGACCCCAAGATAGCGTTCTTGGATCTCGCCCAAAAAAGAATTCGAATTACTTCATAAAGTAAAGGCGAGTCTATTAGAGAAGTAAAGAAACAAAAGAATGGCTACTCCATAGGCAGAGCAGTAGTGTGGGCTCCTCATTGGCTCTTTCATGGTTATTTCTTGATTATATGCTACACAAGCGGTGAATTATTCATGAGTTTTCCAGGAAAAGCAACTCCCAGAACTGAGGGTTCCTCCCCTTTTTAGACCATATAGGGTAACTTCCTGATGTTGCCGTGGCATTTGTAAACTGTCATGGTGTGGGTGGGAGTGTCTCTTAGCATGCTACTGCATTATAATTAGTGTACAATGAGCAGTGAGGATGATCACAGGTCACTTTCGTCACCGTCTTGGTTTTGGTGGGATTTGGCAGGCTTCTTTACTGCGTCCTGTTTTATCAGCAGGGTTTTTGTGACCTGTATCTTGTGCCAACCTCGAATCTCATCCTGTGACTAAGAATGCCTAACCTCCTAGGAATGCAGCCCAGTAGGTCTCAGCCTCATTTTAGCCAGCCCCTATTCAAGATGGAGTCACTCTGGTTCAACCATCTCTGACATTGAGATACAGAGAGATATATAGCACAGCTTCCACTCTTAAGAACCTTATAAACATGGAAGACAAGTAAACAAATGGTTTCTAAAAGCCCTAAGTGCTATCAGGCAAAGCAAGCTGTGGAATTAAAAGAAAGGAGCCATGGCCTGGTGCGGTGGTTCTGGCCTGTAATCCCGGCAATTTGGGAGGCTGAGATGGGAGGATAACTTGTGCCCAGGAATTTGAGACCAGCCTGGACAATAGAGTGAGACCCCATCTTTACAAAAAATTTAAAAATTATTTGGGCATAGTGGTATGCACCTGTATTCCCAGCTACTTGAGAGACTAAGGTGGAAGAATTGCTTGAGCCCAGGGGGTCAAGACTGCAGTGAACTGTAATCATGCCACTGCACTCCAGCCTGGGAACAAAGGGAGACTTTACCTCAAAAATTTTTTTAAAAAAGAGGAAGGAGTCCTTAAGTTTGTCTGAGTGTTTGAGAGATCTCCAGAGAAACTGAGCCAATAGGATATGTATGCAGAAAATCAATTATTTTAAAAAATACTCTCACATGATCATGGAGGCTGACAAGTCCAAAATCTGTAGGGTGGGCCAGCAGGCTGGACACCTTAATACATTAAGTGTATTAGAAAGAGCTGATGTTTCAGTTTAAGTTCAAAGGCCATCTGCTGGCAGAATTCCTTCTTGCCTGGGAGAGATCCTTTGTTTTATTCAGGCCGTCAATTGATTGGATGAGGCCCAGCTAGGTTACACAGGGTCATCTTCTTCATTCAAGGTCCACCAATTTAAATGTTAATCTCATCCAAGGAAAACACATCACAGAAACATCCAGAATGATGCCTGAGCAAATATCTGGGTCCTATGACCCAGCCAAGTTGACTCATAAAATTAACCATCACGACTGGGTGTGGTGGTACATGCCTGTAATCCCAGCACTTTGGGAGGCTGAGGCAGACAGATCACCTGAGGTTGGGAGTTCAAGAGCAGCCTAACCAACATGGAGAAACCCCGTCTCTACTAAAAAAAATACAAAATTAGCCAGGCATGATGGCGCATGCCTGTAATCCCAGCTATTCAGGAGGCTGAGGCAGGAGAATTGCTTGAACCCGGGAGGCGGAGGTTGCAGTGAGCCAAGATTGTACCACTGCACTCCAGCCTGGGCAACAAGAGTGAGACTCCATCTCAAAAAAAAAAAAAATTAACCATCACACTGCAAGGTATAGAGATGGCAGCCAGAGAGAGGTGAGATTTGAGCTAAATCTCAAGGCTGTGAACCCTGAAAATCTGAGACAGGTCTCAGTCTAATTTAGAAAGTTTATTTTGCCACGGTTGAAGATGCACACCCAGGACACAGCCTCAGGGGTCCTAACAACATGTACCCAAGGTGGTCAGAGCACAGTTTGGTTTTATACATTCTATGGAGACATGAGACATCGATCAACATATGCAAGATGAACATTGGTTCAGTCTGGAAAGGTGAGACAACTTGAAGCGAAGGTAGAAAGACTCAAAGTGGGGAGGGGGCTTCCAGGTCGTAGGTAGATAAGAGACAAATGGTTGCATTCTTTTGAGTTTCTGATTAGCTTCTCCAAAGGAGACAATCAGATATGCATTGATCTCAGTGAGCAGAGGGGTGACTTTGAGTAGAATGGGAAGCAGGCTGGCCCTGAGCAGTTCCCAGGTTGATTTTTCCCTTTAGCTTAGTGACTTGGGGAGCCCAAGATTTCTTTTCCTTTCACAAGGCATGGAGTGAGGATGACAGGGATGAAAAGGAATTCATGAGACTGAGAATTTGAGAGGGTAGAGAGGCATCCCAGAGAGAAGAAACTATATGTGCTCAACCAGAGATGGGAAGAAAATGAGGGGCTTTGGGGAGGCTGGGAGCAGATCAGAGGGTGTACCTCAGGGGTTTGGTGGTAGGAGGTTGATATAAGCCTTTGTAGCAGGCAAGGAGTTCCTTCTTGAGCCTCCACGCCCCTGCCAGGCTCTGATCATGGGTGAGCTTCATGGATAGGTGCCCAGGATGCTGGGCATCCTATCAGCTGGGATGGCAGTCACTGAAGGATTTTTCCAAGGCTTCTGTAGCATCCAAGACACAAAATCTGTCCCATGGGCTCAAAGTCATGTGTAAACAGGAGGCAACCTAACCCACAGCTTCAGAAACCCCAGACACTAAAATACACAGCTAAGCAACCCTTCTGGTTTCCAGTGTCTCCAAATGTATCTCCAGCTTTTGAGCAGATACCTCAAATCCCACTCACTGCTCATTTAGGTATGAAAATGACATATTAGGAATAAATGTGAATTTTCTTGGAAACAGGAACAAAGAGACTAAGGAGCAAGTGGCTGATGTGAAGCAAATAAAGGTGTTTATAAGAGGATCTGTATTATTAGCCAGGTGTGGTGGCGTATGCCTGTAGTCCCAGCTAATTGGGAAACCTCGTAATCCGCCTGCCTTGGCCTCCCAAAGTGCTGGGATGACAGGCGTGAGCCACTGCGCCTGGCCACTTTTTGCATTTTTAGTAGAGTGGGATTTCACCAGGTTGGCCAGGCTGGTCTCAAACTCCTGACCTCAGGTGATCCACCTGCCTTACCTTCCCAAAGCACTGGGATTATGGGCATGAGCCACCGTGCCCAGTGTGGGGTATACAGTTGAATTATATACAAGGATTGATAACAAATGCCATGGACATTCAGAGAAATTAGACATCATTCATGCGGTCCATAAGGAGAAAACTGGACTGGAGGAGGGGGCAGAATGAAACACCACTTACCATTCCCAGGTTCTAGAGATTTAGGTCAGCTGTGCAGGGAGTGTCCAATATAACTACAATCAAAGACAATATTCAAGCTCATGAGAGACACATACACAAAATATAATTAAAGCCCAAGGGAGGAGAGGTGTTAGTATGAGATGGCTGAGCAAAAGACTCAGGCTTGATGGTTGTGTTTGGGCAAACAGCTGTAGTGAGAAAAGAGAAGCATCGCAGCATAAGGGAAGATAGGAAGGAAAGCATGTCCCAGGAAAAACACAGAACCCGGTTTGGTTGGGTTGTTCAATTAAGTTTAGCCTAAAGCTGCCCCTCTATATATTTTAAGTTCCACCTAACTGTTTCTCTATCCGTAGTGAACTGTAACCTAACTTGATGTGTAAACAGACTGTAACTTACTTTTGTGCCAATCACCGGGTTTCAGCCAATCAAAATTTCTTCAAACTGTGTTCAAATAAGGCAAATGCTGAGCTGTGACCAATCAGCTATTTCTGTACTTCACTTCCGTTTTCTGTGTGTCATTTTCTTTTTTCTGTCCATAAATCTTCTCCCACCACGTGGCTGCACCAGAGACTCTCTGAACTGATGCTGGCTTGGGAGGCTGCCCAATTTATGAATTGTTCTTTGCTCAATTAAACGCTGTTAAATTTAATTTGTCTAAGGTTTTTCTTTTAAGGCAATCATAGAGTTCACATCACAGAGCCTTAGGGGAGAACATGATAAAGTGGCAATATTTGGGAAGGCCTTGGATGCCAGTCTGGAACATTTATTTTCATTTTTTCTTTCTTTTTTTTTTTTTTTTTTTTTAACACAGAGTCTTGCTGTTGCCCAGGCTGGAGTGCAGTGGCACAATCTCAGCTGACTGCAACCTCCGCCTCCTAGGTTCAAGCAATCCTCCCACCTCAACCTCCCAAGTAGGTGGTTGGGACTGCGGGTGCATGCCACCATGCCTGGCTACTTTTTGTTTGTAGAGATGAGTTTTTGCCATGTTGCCCAGGCTGTTCTCGGACTCCCGAGTTCAAGTGATCTGCCTGCCTCGACTTTCCAAAGTGCTGGGATTACAGGCATGAGCCACCACACTCAGCCTCAGTCTGCAACATTTCTGAATCAATGTCCCTGCATTCATTTCTAATAAAGACTGGAAAATATGACAATTAGCTCTTTCTCCATTCCCCTACCTTCCCTTAAAGATGTGTCCTTTAGCTTAATTATTCATTGCAAAAAACGACCTTCTTCCCTTCTACATTTTTTACTAGAATTTTCAATAGGAAACTTACGTATGGTCAATTAGCACTCCAAGAACACACTCAGCTCTGATGGATGAATGAAGCCTTGGTTAAGACACTGCTTGGTATGTGTGTCTATGATTGTGTTACTGCAGAAAAATGGCAATTAGTCCAGAAAACTAATCACCAGCTGGGTGTGGTGGCTCATGCCTGTAATCCTAGCACTTTGGGAGGCCGAGGCAGGCAGACTGCCTGAGCTCAGAAGTTCAAGACCAGCCTGGCCAACATGGTGAAACCCTGTCTCTATTAAAATACAAAAGAAATTAGCCGGGCGTGGTGGCATGTGCCTGTAGTCCCAGCTGCTCAGGAGGCTGAGGCAGGAGAATTGTTTGAACCCGGGAGGCAGAGGTTGCAGTGAGCCGAGATCACGCCATTGCACTCCAGCCTGGGCGACAGAGCAAGACTCTTATCTCTACAACAACAGCAAAACAAACAAACAAACAAAAATACTAATCACCTTCATCAAACAAAAGCAGCCAAAAATTATCTATTATGTACATTTAGATTTGGCGAATCACTTGTCAACCACAGGGCTTTGGAGGGAGGCATTTAAACAAATCTCTCTCCTTGGCCAATCAAAATTTGTTCAAACTGTGTTCAAATAACGCAAACACTGAGCTGTAACCAATCAACTACTTCTGTACCTCACTTCCTCTTTATTATGATTATTATGATGATGATTATTATTATTTGGAGATAGGGTCTTGCTCTGTCATCCAGACTGGAGTGTGGCAGTGTAATCATAGCTTACTGCAGCCTCAAACTCCTGGGCTTAAGTGATCCTCCTGTCTCAGCCTCCCAAGTAGCTAGGATTGCAGGCATGTACCACCACACCCAGCTAATTTTTAAATTTTTTTTGGAGACAGCGTCTTGCTCTGTTTCCCAGGCTGGAGTGCAATAGTGCAATCACAGCTCACTGCAGCCTCAACCTTCTGGACTCAAGCAATCTTCCCACCTCAGTCCTCTGAGTAGCTGGGACTACAGGTGCATTCCAACACAATTAGCTAAATTTTTTTAGTATTTCGTAGATCCAGGGTCTTGCTGTGTTGCCCAGGCTGGTCTGGAACTCCTGGCATCAAGCAGTCCTCTTGCCTCGGCCTCTCAAAGCACTGAGATCAGAGGTATGCACCTCCATGCCCAGCCCATGTCCTTTATTTACCTTGGCACTATCTCCCTCGCCCTCCAAATCGGGATCCTCAGTTTATCAAGATCATCTGTCTCTGAAATAATCATTATCATTCATTGCATTTGTGTCATGCTCCACTTTTCCCGATGACACCAATTATCTCATTGGATTCTCACAGAAACCTGGTGATGGAAGCGGGGCAGGGACTATTATCTTTGGCAGTGAGGGAATTAAATGGGGCTAAGTGACCAGATCAGCTTGGAACTGGCACAACCTGGGACCAGACACAAGGCTCCTAATTCCAAAACCACGTTTCTCAAACCTGAGCCTGCATCCGAATCACCTGGCCTGGAAGCCTGATTAAAATGCAAATTGCTGGGCCCCCACCCCACAGTAGGTCTGGAGGGAGCCCTCAGACTTTGTTTTGCTGATAGGCCAGGCACGGTGGCTCAAGTCTGTAATCCCAGCACTTTGGGAGGCTGAAGTGGGCGGATCACTTGAGGTCAGGAGTTCAAGACCAGCCTGGCCAACATGGCAAAACCCCATCTCTATCAAAAATACAAAAGTTAGCTGGGTGTGGTGGTGTGTGCCTGTAATCCCAGCTACTCAGGAGGCTGAGGCACAAGAGTCACTTGAGCCCAGGAGGCAGAAGCTACAGTGAGCCAAGATCGCCCTCCAGCCTGGGTGACAAAGTGAGGCTCCGTCTCCAAAAAAAAAGAAAAGAAAAAAGAAATTTGCTTTGCTGAGCAATCCTGGAATAGAGGGTATTCCAGATGGTGACGGTCCCTAGCCTGCATTTTGAGACCCACTGTCTTCAATGTACCCCCAGGGAAGCTCATGGGGTCCTCCCTGAGTGCATGAAGCTGTCTTTTCAGCATTATCCAAGCCTAACAGAAAAGGAGTCTTTATTCATCAAGCAGATTATCACATACTTGCAAAGAACGGTCAGCAACAACAGGCCATTTTTTGCTGGGACCTGTCCGCTGACTGCAAGCAACATCTCCCCGCCGCAGACTCTCACTGTTTCCCCGCTCGGCTTCCCCCTGTGGAGCTCCCTTAACCTCAGTTTGTTTTGTCTCTTAACATCCTCTGACATTTTCCTGCTATTACATCTGACACCTCAGAGGTAATGGGACTGAATATCACTCATAATTCATAGTTTCCTCTCAATGACTATCACACT
Source organism: Symphalangus syndactylus (assembly GCF_028878055.3). Classification (NCBI taxonomy): domain Eukaryota; kingdom Metazoa; phylum Chordata; class Mammalia; order Primates; family Hylobatidae; genus Symphalangus; species Symphalangus syndactylus. Next base: position 64,722,223 of record NC_072431.2, on the reverse strand, counting down.
CCTTAATGTTATCTCCATATGCGGAATCCCCACTGGGGCAATATTGCCTTTTTGCCATCGTCAGTTAATTTGTTCATTTCCATGTACATTATTGAAAGCACTCTGAGTCTTAATTAGTCCTCTTTAGCTGCTTTTCCCCGCAGCCCTGTGTCACAGAACCAAAGGCACCGAAGCATAGTGAGGAACAGGCCTAATTAACAGGCCCATGATTGAAACTTTGAACAGATAGAATCTGCAGAAGATGGAGATGATTCATCTAGAAAATAGGGGAGCTGACACAGGGATGGGGGAAGGGAGGGGTTAGGAAGAGCAGCTGGGTTTGGTCAAAGATATCTGTTGTTTGGTGCTGCCTTGCATCTCCTTTGTTTCCAGAAACTCACCCCCTGCCCGAGTTGTGAATGGCTCTGGAGAGGCCGTCGATTGCAGTCATGATTCCATCCCTGGCTGAGCAGTGGGTACCTGACTAGGGTCTGGCCATTTGGAAGGCACCATCCTTCCGGCCACGGGGATCAGTTAAGGCATGAACACAGATTTCTAGTTGATCCACTCAGAGCTCCTTCCCAGGATTTTTCTGCTGGGGATAGCTGGGAGACCTGCCCGTGGGATTTGGGATTATAGGGTTGGAAGGATGTGATGCTTTAAGTGCCAGGAGTCATCTCTCCCCACGGCATGATAAAAGCCCATCTGCGGCAAAAGAGGATGAGACCAGGGTACAGAAAGCAGCCATGTCAGGAGGTGGAGGGAGATCAGAGGAGCCCCACAGACAGAGTTTGAGCCCTGGCATTGTGAGGCCAATGCTACCCTTCGTGAGGACATCAGACAAGTACCTCCCTGTTTGGGTCGCGTGCCGCTAAGACTTCAGCAAGCTCTTTCTGAACAGTTTTGCCTGCTGCTTCAGCCTGGTTGCAATTGTGAGGGCCTGACCTTGAGTTGGTCCCAACCAGGTCAACCAGTGCTAGGGTAGTGATGTTACATTCTTGGGAGCATGACCTTGAGTTGGTCCCAACCAGGTCAAGAAAGTGACCATGAAGACACTTTTCATTTTCCCCATGCTTTTTTGGTCCTCTCCAAGGGACTGTGTTTCTGCCTCGTTTAATCCTCAAGGCCAGTTTTCCTAAGTACCTGGAGCCTGTTCCCTGTACTAGGATGTCAGCCACGGGATGTCATATCGCTTCAAATGCTGTGGAGTGCATGGCTGGCCACCCCACTTGGGGGACATCCTTACATAGGCAGTGACTATTAAGCTGGTTCCTGATGTGCACCAACCTCAGCCCGTTTCCCTGGACTCATGCCACAGGAAATACGTATTGAGTACCTATTACGTGCTTGGCACATCTGGGAATAAAACAGACATGCTTTCTTCCTTAAGGAACTCACAGTCCAGCAAGGTATGGGAGTTCCTGGAACCTGCGCCTGCCCAGTGAAGGCGATTTCTCTGTCTTATCTACACAAGGCAAGGTGTATACTCAATGTCCAGTCCACAAGCCCTTGGTTCTCATCCTGCAGAGACCACAGCCTCCGCTGAAGCTTCAAAGTTGGGAGCTGAGCCTCAGTTTAGGTATCAATAAAAGAACCATCAAAGACCTAGGAAGTTTCAGCGATCGCTGTGGCAAAGACCCAACGAGGACTCTGGGTGGCTGCAAAATTGACCTGCAAATTATACGTGCACCTTGGCAGGGTGAGAGAGAGCATGCCAGGTGAGTCTTCGCATGTGATTGAGGTGTTGGGTTGAAGCCCAAGCCCTTGGCATGGTATTCAAGGCCCTTTCCCATCTGGCGTCACCCTGCTCTTTTGACCTTGTCTACGTCCAAGGCACTTCCCCATAATTCCCGAATCTGAGCACCACACAGTTATGCTTCCACACCTCAGCCTTTTGCGTGTTGCTTTTTCTGTTCAGGATCCACCTCCCCACTCAACCAAACCCTACATTTCACTGGAGCTCTGGCTCCCACTCACCTTCCCTGTGAAGCCTTCATGGTTCTTTCAGCCCACACACCCCATGAGATTAGTATCCATTGCCTTCCTGGTGTATCTATAATTCTTTATGCATAATTTATATTCCTGCTACCACTATTATCATATTCACTATTATACATAACTGTTTATGCCGTGCCCAAAACGGGCCCAGCTCTTAGAATCAAATGTAAATAAAGTAGACACAGTCCTTGCCCTCAAATACATTACAGAATAGTAGGGGATAAAGACAAGTAAGCCACTGAATAACAATGTCCCAAGGATACATGGGAAGAGTGCTTATCCCAGACATGAGGAATCAGAGGACACTTCCCAGCAGAAATAGGATATCTGAAACTGAAATATGAACAGGAGCCAGAAGAAGAGGGGAAGGAAAGTATTCTAGACAGAGGAACAACAATGTATTTAACAAATATCTATATAGATCTTTACTTATGTTATTCCATTGAATCTCTGTAAACACTTTATGATATGGTTTGGCTGTGTCCCCACACAAATCTCATCTTGAATTGTAGTTCCCATAATCCCCGTGTCATAGGTGGTACCCAGTGGAAGGTAATTGAATCATGGGGGCAGGTTTTTCCCATGCTGTTCTCATGATAATGAGTAAGTCTCACGAGATCTGATAGTTTTATAAAGGGCAGTTCCCCTACACATGCTCTCGTGCCTGCCACCATGTAAGATGTAACTTTGCTCCTCCTTCACCTTCCACCATGATTATGAGGCCTCCCCAGTCACATGAAACTGCCAGTCCATTAAACCTCTTTCCTTTATAAATTACCCAGTCTCAGGTATGTCTTTATTAGCAGCATGAGAATGAACTAATACACTTTATGAGGTGGATATTATATTCATGCTTGTTTTACATATAGGAAAATTGAGACCCAGTGAGATTAGGTAACTTGCTCAGGGTCACATCATTCTAAGAAGTGGAGCTGGGATGTGAAGCCAGCAGTTTTCAGTCCAAACTTTTAACCTCTCTGTTATGCTGCATGTGGAAAGCCTTAGAAGGAGGAGATAACCCAAATAGCATGAGTCCAAAGGAGATTAGGGTGCCTGGATCAAAAAGTATGGGCAGGGCCAGGTGCGGTGGCTCACTCCTGTAATCTCAGCATTTTGGGAGGCCTAGGTGGGTGGATTGCTTGAGCCCAGGAGTTCAAGACCAGCCTGGGCAACTTGGCAAAACCCTGTCTCTACTAAAAGTACGAAAAATTAGCCAGGCATTGTGGTGCACACCTGTAGTCCCAGCTACCCGGGAGGCTGAGATCAGAGAATCATCTGAACCCAGGAAGTCAAAGCTGCAGTGAGCCATGATCACGGCACTACACTCTAGCCTGGGTGATAGGAGTGAGATGCTGTCTCAAAAAAAAAAAAAAAAAAAAAAAGTGTGGGCAGCTCGAGATGAGGTTGAGGGGAGCAGGACCTTGAAGATGAAGACAGGGCCTTCCAGATATGTTGTGAGACACGCTCACAATAGTGGAGGCATCCACAGATTACAGCAAAGCCTTGCCTTAGAGCGGGGAATGGACTGGAGAGAGCAAGAGAGGAGGTGAAGCAAGCAGTTGAGGCTGTTGCAGTCTTACCTGCAGAAGAGGGTGGTGCCTTGCACCAGAAACAATGGAGATAGAGAAAAGCAAATAAATTTGAGGGATAATTAGGAGATCAAAGAGACAAATTTGGTGATTGATTGGGTGTAGAGTGAGGGGAAATAAGTGGCTAGGAGGACACTTGTTTCTGGCATCCAGTTAGGAAGTACGAGTTTGGTGTTTCCATTTTTTGCTATAAAGAGTCCAGGATAAGGCCAGGCACAGTGGCTCATGCCTGTAACCCCAGTAGTTTAGGAGGCCAAGGTGGGCAGATCACCTGAGGTCAAGAGTTTGAGACCAGCCTGGCCAACATGGTAAAACCCCATCTCTACTAAAAATACAAAAATTAGCTGGGCCTGGTGGCAGGTGCCTGTAATCCCAGCTGCTTGAGAGGCTGAAACAGGAGAATCGCTTGAACCCGGGAGGTAGAGGTTGCAGTAAGCTGAGACTGTGCCATTGCACTCCAGTCTGAGCGACCAGAGCGAAACTGCACCTCAAAAAAAAAAAAAAAAAGGCAGTGCAAAATAAGTGTTACAGTCTCTCCAATGCACCACAATATAGCCATCTCTCCTTGTTTGAGATACACCCAGCATTCTTTGCCCCAAGACCAAGAAGATTAAGGAGCATGGACAACAAGGGTGAGGTTGGAGCAAGAGTTTAATTAGTGAAAGAAGAAAGAGCTCCACCATGGAGAGGGATCCCAAAAAAGGGTTGCTGTAACTCCACCCCATCCTTCTAGTGTGCATGTAGGCCCTTAGCTTGAGTTACTCCCTGTTGCTTTGTTCCCCTTACCGCACCCGTGTCAGGGGATGGAATTTTGCATTGCAGGTATGTCGGGGCAAGTCTCCTATGTAGCTTTCTTATGTGACTCTGGGCATGTTTTAGGCAAGACCATCTGGGCGAGTTCCTTTATCTGTGCCTGCAGCTTGATTTTTTTAGGCTGTTCTTTTGTTTGAAAGAATTTAACCAAGGACCCACCCTGACTGACTGCCTGACTGGTTTCTTCCTTTCTCCTCTCTCAGAAGCAGCCTTGAGAAAGAATATGGTGAGTTCAACATTGCGTACAGTGGATATAAATGTGATACATTTATACCACAGATGTGTGCTGCAGGCAATAAGATATATAGATTTGCAGCTTAGGTGAGAGTACTGGGGTAACAATGTGGGAATGATCAACATATAGATGGTGTAAAGGGGTGAATGAGATTACCCAGGGAAACCAGGTCATTCTGGATAGAAGGGCCAGACACCCACATTCAAGGAGAGAGAAGTCAAAGGGAAAAATACAGATGAGGTAATTACGGCAATTATTTAGCACATATTTTGTAACAGGCATGGATCCAAGTGTTTTATATGTGTTAACTAATTTAATCCTCATAATAGTTCTAAGAGTCAGAGGCACAGAGAGTTTATTCAACTTGTCCAATGGCACACAGCTAGTAAGTAAGTGCTGGAACCAGGATTTGAACACAGGCAGTCGACTCTAAAGTCGATGCTCTTCACATGCTATGTAACTACAGCCATCAATGGGAAACATAGGAACAGGCTGTTCCAGGTAGGATGGAGTAGTCCACAGTGTCAAATGCTTCTGAAAGTTCCATGAAGAAAGACTGAGAAGAACCCATTGGATTTAGCATGAAGCCAGCCCTTCGTGATGTTGGCTAGTGCAGTTTCTCCTGGGTGGCAGGGTGCCAACCAGATTGCAGTGACTTGAAAAGAAAAGGAGGCCCAGTGTGGTGGCTCCCATCTGTAATCCCAGACTTTGGGAGGCTGAGGTGGGTGGATCACTTGAGGTCAGGGGTTTGAGACCAGCCTGGTCAGTATGGAGAAACCCCATCTGTACTAAAAATATAAAAATTAGCTGGGTGTGGTGGTGGATGCCTGTAATCCCAGCTACTCGAGCATAGGCTTTAGAGATGATTGCCTGTGTTCAAGAATCCAGGCTGAGGCAGGAGAATCACTTGAACATAGGAGGCAGAGTTTGCAGTGAGCTGAGATTGTGCCACTGCACTATAGCCTGGGCCACAGAACAAGACTTCATCTCAAAAATAAAAATAAAAATAAACATGTAAGAAAAGAAGAAAGGGTAGATAATTAGTCCAAACAATTCTTTCAAGAATCTTGGCAATGAATAGAAAGAAAAAGTACAGGAAGCAGAGCAGGCAACTGAAATGGGATCAGGGAAACTTTCTGATTTTTAATGTGGGAGAAATTTGGGCATGTTGAGTTGATGTGGAGAAGCAGAGCAGGAGAGAGTAAAAGAGGCTTTCCCTGCCAGGCGCGGTGGCTCATGCCTATAATCTCAGCATTCTGGGAGGCCAAGGCAGGTGGATCACAAGGTCAGGAGCTTGAGACCAGCCTGGCCAACATAATGAAACCCTGTCTCTACTAAATATACAAAAATTAGCTGGACATGGTGGCGGGTGCCTGTAGTCCCAGCTACTTGGGAGGCTGAGGCAGGAAAATTGCTTGAACCCAGGAGGCGGAGGATGTGGTGAGCCAAGATCACACCACTGCACTTCAGCCTGGGCAACAGAGTGAGACTCCATCTCAATAAATATATATATATATATTTTAAAAAAGAGTCTTTCCCATGAGCAAGTTCCCAAGTAAGTGGAAGAGATGGGATCCAGGGTAGAGTTGGAGATGTTAACTCTAGAGACAGAGATGTTAGCTTGGAAGAGGGACACTTTTACCACAGAACAAGAGAAAAGGAGGAAATAATGGCTCAGAAGGAGATGATGTTATAAGATTGTGGAGGGGGATTTGAAGGAGGTTGCATCTGACGATTTTTATTCTCTCTTATATTGTATCTATTTTATTCTCTCTTATCTCACATCTATTGAGCAGAAAGGTGGAAGCGATGGGTACGTATGTTTGAGGAATGTCTGAGTGTTTCCCCTTCTTGGAGTTAGGGAACACGGATGATATCCTTCATGCCTAGCCCAATGTTGAGACAGGATAGATGCTCAACAAGTGTTTGTAAATTGCATGTAGCATTGCACTGGGTTGGAATCTTCTCAGAATCCCAAGGTGGGACCCTAATGGGCTGAGAAGGATCTGCCCTTGTCACAGCAAAGTTTTGCCTGGGGTAAATTTGAGACTGGACAGTTGAGATGGATAAATCCTACCAAGTGACCAAAGCATCTCCTTCCAGCTAGGATTCTAAGGCAGGATGAAGGAACTTAGGCTCTCCTTAGGTATCAACAGATTACAGCAAAGCCTTGCCTTAGAGCGGGGAATGGACTGGAGAGAGCAAGAGAGAAGGTGATGCAAGCAGTTGAGGCTGTTGCAGTCCTACCTGCAGAAGAGGGTGGTGCCTTGCACCAGCAACAGTTGAGATGGAGAAAAGCAAATAAATTTGAGAGATAATTAGGAGATCAAAGAGACAAATTTGGTAATTGATTGGGTGTAGAGTGAGGGGAAATAAGTGGCTAGGAGGACGCTTTTTTTCTGGCATCCAGTTGGGAAGTACAAGGTTAGTGTTTCCATTTTTTGCTATAGAGAGTGCAGGATAAGGCCAGGCATCGTGGCTCATGCCTGTAACCCCCGCACTTTAGGAGGCCGAGGTGGGCGTATCACCTGAGGTCAGGAGTTTGAGGAACTCTAGCTCTTCTAGAGTAACTGTGCAGAGAGTAGTTGGACAAGGGCCACCCTTTGTCAGGAAGGAAAGCTGGAGTGGCAATCCTTTCAAGGGTGAATAGCAGCTACCAGGGTTGCCCTAACAAACTAGGGACTTTGTTATTTGGAAACCTGTGCAACATTTATTCAACCATCTCTTTGTAAGTCATATTTGCAAGTCATATTCAACTGTCTAATTTATTGCTCAGGTACAGACCCTGTAGCTTGAATTAAATGTATCCAGTTTTCATAGATGAAATGCACCCCCTACACAAAATTAAAAGCCCACGGGCTTACAGCGTCCCTCTTTTAGAAGTTTCCATCAGTCCTCCTCCCGACAACTCACTAGACTGAAACACTCAGCCCAACTTTTTCGGGAAGAGTAAATTTTAGGTCCAGTGGTTACATGACTGACTTTAGCTCTGTGTTGTTTCTTGTTATAGATAAGTTGACTAGGAAGATTGTTCAGTTGAAGCACTCTAAATTAATCCGTCATCAGCATTTTATTTTACAAGCCAAAACCACAGTTGTCTCAAGCTATGCAGACATTACCAAAATCCAATATTACTGTTACCCTGCTGGGTGTGAACCACAGCATCACAGCTGGATTCCAGCGGAGAGAAAGACAACCTGCTTGGTGAATGTGCATTAATGCTGAGCTCTCTCTTGGACTTAGACCTAAATACATACTTATTTCAACATTAGGTAATCATGATGCATGCTCTCCTAGCAAAGCAATAAGGATATCCATCCTTCTTCATCACAAAGGGCATGGATTTATCACTTCAGACCACAAAGGCCATCTAGAAGCAGCTGAAATTGTTGCAAAATTGACATCCAGAGAATAGTTCATGGTAACTCTGCAAAGCAAAATGGCTTGGCCTAAACAATTCCATCCAACAAGCCAATTCACTTGGTTATCTGGCACTACAATGTACAACTCACCCCTTCTGGGGCTCCAACCAAAAAGCCAACTTGCTAAAAATTACACACTTGGCAGAAGTCATGTTCCTTTTTTGAAACAAGTGACTGGCAATATCTACCCTGAAATGTTCCAGACCAAAACCACCCCATAGGATTATCTGAAGTCATCCAGATACTTACTCTGGCCCTACCACAGGCATAAACTTCTTTGAGAAAAAAAATAAATATTTGCACAGTTCACTGCTACTCCTAGGAAGAGAGGAGAAGCAAGTGAACTGCACAAAGATTTATTTTTCTTATAGGAAGAGAGAGACAGCTGCTCTCAGGATGAGAACAGTTAGGCTGCTTTTATAAATAAACATCAGCCTTTAATCCCAGCACTTTGAGAGGCCAAGGAGGGTGGATCAGGAGTTCAAGACCAGCCTGGCCAATATGGTGAAACCCCATCTCTACCAAAAAATACAAAAAAAATTAGCCAGGTATGGTGGCAAGCACCTATAATCCCAGCTACTCAGGAGGCTGAAGCACAAGAATTGCTTGAGCCTGGGAGACAAAGGTTGCAGGGAGCCAAGATTGCGCCACTGCACTCCGGCCTGGGTGACACAGTAAGACTCTGTATCAAAACTAAATAAATAAGTAAACGTCAATTTTACAGCCTGCATGTCTAGTATCTACCATAGCATTGTTTGATCTATTTTAGGTCTTGGACTTCTTTGAGAATCTGAAAAAATCCATGGACCCATGACCATCCAACTCTTCCTGATCTCCCCAAATGCACATAAGTATACAAACATAAAATTTTGCATTACAAAAGATCGACGGACTCCCTGAAGCTCTTCTATGAACCCCTGGAATGGCTTATCCAAGGAAGGGGAAATCTGCTATTATAAAGCATATGAATTTTGTTTTCATGAACAAAATTAACACCCACAATCCAAGCACTTATAGAGAATTCAGTCAGTGAGTTGATCAGTGTGAGAAACGCAGTCTTAGATATGATCAGCTTTTGCTAGATTTCACGGTGGTAACTAGCAACCCTGGATGTCTCAGTGGCTTTCGACAATGCAAGATTCCCCCATGTTTGTGTTAACTTGTCCTTTATGGATCATTTACTCTTCTCCTCCTCATCTGGTTCATCCAGGGCTCAGACTGAAGGTGCCACCCTTTCAGATCTCTTTTTTTTTTTTTTTTTTTTTTTTTTTTTTTTTGAGACGGAGTTTTGCTCTGTCACCCAGGCTGGAGTGCAGCGGTGCGATCTTGGCTCACTGCAAGCTCCACCTCCCGGGTTCACGCCATTCTCCTGCCTCAGCCTCCCGAGTAGCTGGGACCACAGGCGCCCACCACCACGCCCAGCTAATTTTTTGTATTTTTTTTTAGTAGAGATGGGGTTTCACCATGTTAGCCAGGATGGTCTCGATCTCCTGACCTCATGATCCACCCACCTCAGCCTCTCAAAGTGCTGGGATTACAGGCATGAGCCACCACACCTGGCCCCTTTCAGATCTTATTGCAAAAGTAACAGGACATTGTCCAGATCTTGCAGTGTTCTTTAACGTCTCTGCATGGATGCAACGTCCTCCACGCTTGTTCTTATTCCATTGGCCGTAACAGGGAACATGGCCAGGCTTCGTGTCAATGAGATATGGACTAGCTCCTCTCACAGGGCATGGGGGTCAGGGGGAACCATGGAATATAACCACTGGGGTTGGGCCTGATACAGAAGGACAGTTAATATTTTGAAGGAATCATACAGGCTACTGTGATGGTTAATATCGAGAGTCAACTTGATTGGATTGAAGGATGCAAAGTATTGTTCTGGGTGTTGCCAAAGGAGATTAACATTTGAGTCAGTGGACTGGGAGAGGCAGACCCACCCTCAATCTGGGTGGGCACCAGCTAATTAGCTGCCAGTGCAGCTAGAACACAAAGCAAGCAGAAAAACGTGAAAAGACTAGACTGGCTTAGCCTCCCAGCCTACGTCTTTCTCCCCTACTGGATGCTTCCTGCCCTCAAACATCTGACTCCAAGTTCTTCAGCTTTGGGACTCAGACTGGCTTCCTTGCTCCTCAGCTTGCAGACAGGCTATTGCAGGACCTGACCTTCTGACTGTGTAAGTCAATACTCCTTCATAAATTCCCCTTTTTATGTACATCTATCCTATTAATTCTTTCTCTCTAGGTAACCCTAACTGATACAGCTACCATACTTAGGGGCCTGCCAATCAATTGCACAGGTTGCCAAGTTCCAACCCTGATCAAGGGAGGGAAAAGAAAGCAAGAAATTCCTACTACAATAACTGACATCTGTCAAATTACTTTCCTTGAAAGAGGATTTTATATCATGGCCCTTGAGTCTGGAGCTGAATGTCTGGGAGAGGAAGAAACCTGACTATTGAAGACTTTGTCTATTAGCCATTTAATGTCCCTGAGAAAGTGATCTATTGGGCTGAAAAATTCCTCTTACAGTTTATGACTGGGATAAAAGTTGGGGCTTCTTAGAGAACTGATTTGCTTCTATCACATGATGAGGCTGACATATTACTTAAGATTTTTATCTGACCTCAGTTACCAAAAAGTTTAGAGTTAAATTTCATACACAAGAGCAATAAACATGTAGTCTTTTATTTCAAGTTAAATTATAGCTTCCCATTTTCTTTTTTTTCTTCTTAACTTTTAATTTCAGGGTTACACGTGCAGGTTTCCTACATAGGTAAGCCCATGTCATAGGGGTTTGTTATACAGATTATTTCGTCACCCAGGTATTAAGCCTAGTACTCAATAGTCATTTTTCCTGATCTTCTTCTTTCTCCCACCCTCCACTCTCCAATAGGCCCCATTGTGTGTTGTTCCCCTCTATGTGTCCATGAGTTCCCATCATTTAGCTCCCGCTTATAAATTAGAACATGTGGTATTTGGTTATCTGTTCCTGCATTAGTTTGCTAAGAATAATGGCCTTCAACTCCATCCATGTTCCTGCAGAGGACATGATCTTGTCCTTTTTTATGGCTGCATAGTATTCCATGCTGTATATATTCCACATTTTCTTTATCCAGTCTACCACTGATGGGCATTTAGGTTGATTCCATGTCTTTGCCATTGTTAATAATGCTGCAGGGAACATATGCATGCATGTGTCTTTATGATAGAATGATTTATATTCCTTTGGGTATATACCCAGTAATGGGCTTGCTGGGTCCAATGGTCTTTCTGTTTTTGGCTCATTGAGGAATCACCACACTACTTTCCACAATAATTTACACTCCCACCAATAGTGTGTCAATGTTCCTTTTTCTCCACGACCTTGCCAGCCTCTCTTATTTTTGATTTTCTAATTATGACCATTCTGACATTGCTATAACATGGTGTCTCACTGTGGTTTTCATTTGCATTTCCTTAACAACCAGTGATGTTGAGCTTTCTTCATATGCTTTTTGGCCACATGTATGCCATTTTCTATATGGCTTCTTTTTTGCTCTTTATTATTTCATTTTAAAAAATAATTCAGAATTTTTTTTCTAGTTGGAAAAGTAAACATACTTAACACAGAAATTTAGGAAAACAACCAAAAGCAAAAAGAAGAAAAAGTTATCATAATGCCACCTCTCCTCCACCCCAAAAATCAGCCGTGATAACATTTTTGTATATTCCTTCCAATACTAAATTATATCTATTTACATAAAAATGTATATGATATAGTTATATTATTTATACTTCCATGTTGGAGTTGGTTGGCTAATATTTTGTTGACAATTTCTGCATCTAAGTTCATCTGGGATATGGTTCTGTAATTTTCTTTTTTTTTTTTTTGAGACAGTCTTGCTGTGTCACTAGGCAGGGATGCAGTGTGCAGTGGCATGATCTCAGCTCACTGCAATCTCCGCCTCCCAAATTCAAGCCATTCTCCTGCCTCAGCCTCCCAAGTAGCTGGGACAACAGGCACGTGCCACCACACCTACCTATTTTTTGTATTTTTAATAGAGATAGAGTTTCACCATGTTGGCCAGGATGGTCTTGATCTCTTGACCTTGTGATCCACCCTCCTTGGCCTCCCAAAGTGCTGGGATTACAAACGTGAGCCACTGCACCCGTCCAGTCCTATAATTTTCTTTTCTTGCAGTGTCTTTATCTGGCTTTGGTATGAGGATAATGCTGGCCTTGTAAAATGCGTTTCAAAGAGTTCCCGCCCCTTCAATTTTTTTGGAAGAGTTTGAGAAAGTTTAGCATTCATTCTTCTTTAAGATGTTTGGATACTCAGGAAGATGGCCGAATAGGAACAGCTCCGGTCTCCAGCTACCAGCCTGAGCGACACAGAAGACGGGTGATTTCTGCATTTCTGCTTGAGGTACCAGTTTCATCTCACTAGGGAGTGCCAAACAGTGGGTGCAGGACAGTCGGTGAAGCGCACTGTGCATGAGCCGAAGCAGGGCGAGGCATTGCCTCACTCGGGAAGCGCAAGGGGTCAGGGAGTTCCCTTTCCTAGTCAAAGAAAGGGGTAACAGACGGCACCTGGAATATCGGGTCAGTCCCACCCCAATACTGCGCTTTTCCAACGGGCCTGGAAAACGGCACACTAGGAGACTGTGTCCCACACCTGGCTCGGAGGGTCCTATGCCCATGGAGTCTCGCTGATTGCTAGCACAGCAGTCTGAGATCAAGCTGCAAGGTGGCAGCGAGGTTGGGGGAGGGGCGCCCGCCATTGCCCAGGCTTGCTTAGGTAAACAAAGCAGCCAGGAAGCTCCAACTGGGTGAAGCCCACCACAGCTCAAGGAGGCCTGCCTGCCTCTGTAGGCTCCACCTTTGGGGGCAGGGCACAGACAAACAAAAATTCAGCAGGAACCTCCTCAGAATTAAATGTCCCTGTCTGACTGACAGCTTTGAAGAGAGCAGTGGTTCTCCCAGCACGCAGCTGGAGATCTGAGAACGGACAGACTGCCTCCTAAAGTGGGTCCCTCACCCCTGAGCAGCCTAACTGGGAGGCACCCCCCCAGTAGGGACAGACTGACACCTCACTCGGCCGGGTACTCCTCTGAGACAAAACTTCCAGAGGAACTATCGGACAGCTGAATTTGTGGTCTCACGAAAATCAGCTGTTCTGCAGCCACCGCTGCTGACACCCAGCCAAACAGGGTCTGGAGTGGACCTCTAGTAAACTCCAACAGACCTGCAGCTGAGGGTCCTGTCTGGTAGAAGGAAAACTAACAAACAGAAAGGACATCCACACCAAAAACCCATCTGTGCATCACCATCATCAAAGACCAAAAGTAGATAAAACCACAAAGATGGGGAAAAAACAGAGCAGAAAAGATGGAAACTCTAAAAAGCAGAGCACCTCTCCTCCTCCAAAGGAACGCAGTTCCTCACCAGCAACGGAACAAAGCTGGATGGAGGATGACTTTGACGAGTTGAGAGAAGAAGGCTTCAGACGATCAAACTACTCTGAGCTACGGGAGGAAATTCAAAACAATAGCAAAGAAGTTAAAAACTTTGAAAAAAAATTAGAAGAATGGATAACTAGAATAACCAATGGAGAGAAGGGCTTAAAGGAACTGATGGAGCTGAAAGCCAAGTTTCGAGAACTATGCAAAGATTGCAGAAGCCTCAGTAGCAGATGTGATCAACTGGAAGAAAGGGTATCGCTGATGGAAGATGAAATGAATGAAATGAAGCGAGAAGGTAAGTTTAGAGAAAAAAGAATAAAAAGAAATGAACAAAGCCTCCAAGAAATTTGGGACTATGTGAAAAGACCAAACCTACGTCTGATTGGTGTACCTGAAAATGACGGGGAGAATGGAACCAAGTTGGAAAACACTCTGCAAGATATTATCCAGGAGAACTTCCCCAATCTAGCAAGGCAGGCCAACATTCAGATTCAGGAAATACAGAGAACGCCACAAACATACTCCTCGAGAAGAGCAACTCCAAGACACATAATTGTCAGATTCACCAAAGTTGAAATGAAGGAAAAAATGTTAAGGGCAGCCAGAGAGAAAGGTCGGGTTACCCACAAAGGGAAGCCCATCAGACTAACAGCTGATCTCTCGGCAGAAACTCTACAAGCCAGAAGAGAGTGGGGGCCGATATTCAACATTCTTAAAGAAAAGAATTTTCAACCCAGAATTTCATATCCAGCCAAACTAAGCTTCATAAGTGAAGGAGAAATAAAATACTTTACAGACAAGCAAACGCTGAGTGATTTTGTCACCACCAGGCCTGCCCTAAAAGAGCTCCTGAAGGAAGCACTAAACATGGAAAGGAACAACCGGTACCAGCCACTGCAAAAACATGCCAAATTGTAAAGACCATCGAGGCTAGGAAGAAACTGCATCAACTAACGAGCAAAATAACCAACTAACATCATAATGACAGGATCAGATTCACACATAACAATATTAACGTTAAATGTAAATGGGCTAAATGCTCCAATTAAAAGACACAGACTGGCAAACTGGATAAGGAGTCAGGACCCATCAGTGTGCTGTATTCAGGAAACCCACCTCACGTGCAGAGACACACATAGACTCAAAATAAAGGGATGGAGAAAGATCTATCAAGCAAATGGAAAACAAAAAAAGGCAGGGGTTGCAATCCTAGTCTCTGATAAAATAGACTTTAAACCAACAAAGATCAAAAGAGACAAAGAAGGCCATTACATAATGGTAAAGGGATCAATTCAACAAGAAGAGCTAACTATCCTAAATATATATGCACCCAACATAGGAGCACCCAGATTCATAAAGCAAGTCCTGAGTGACCTACAAAGGGACTTAAACTCCCACACAATAATAATGGGAGATTTTAACACCCCACTGTCAACACTAGACAGATCAACAAGACAGAAAGTTAACAAGGATATCCAGGAATTGAACTCAGCTCTACACAAAGTGGACCTAATAGACATCTACAGAACTCTCCACCCCAAATCAACAGAATATACATTTTTTTCAGCACCACACCACACCTATTCCAAAGTTGACCACATAGTTGGAAGTAAAGCTCTCCTCAGCAAATGTAAAAGAACAGAAATTATAACAAACTGTCTCTCAGACCACAGTGCAATCAAACTAGAACTCAGGATTAAGAAACTCACCCAAAACCGCTCAACTACATGGAAACTGAACAACCTGTTCCTGAATGACTCTTGGGTACATAATGAAATGAAGGCAGAAATAAAGATGTTCTTTGAAACCAACGAGAACAAAGACACAACATACCAGAATCTGTGGGACACGTTCAAAGCAGTGTGTAGAGGGAAATTTATAGCACTAAATGCCCACAAGAGAAAGCAGGAAAGATCCAAAATTGACACCCTAACATCACAATTAAAAGAACTAGAAAAGCAAGAGCAAACACATTCAAAAGCTAGCAGAAGGCTAGAAATAACTAAAATCAGAGCAGAACTGAAGGAAATAGAGACACAAAAAACCCTTCAAAAAATTAATGAATCCAGGAGCTGGTTTTTTGAAAAGATCAACAAAATTGATAGACCGCTAGCAAGACTAATAAAGAAGAAAAGAGAGAAGAATCAAATAGACGCAATAAAAAATGAAAAAGGGGATATCACCACCGATCCCACAGAAATACAATCTACCATCAGAGAATACTACAAACACCTCTACGCAAATAAACTAGAAAATCTAGAAGAAATGGATAAATTCCTCAACAAATACACCCTCCCAAGACTAAATCAGGAAGAAGTTGAATCTCTGAATAGACCAATAACAGGTTCTAAAATTGTGGCAATAATCAATAGCTTACCAACCAAAAAGAGTCCAGGACCTGATGGATTCACAGCCGAATTCTACCAGAGGTACAAGGAGGAACTGGTACCATTCCTTCTGAAACTATTCCAATCGATAGAAAAAGAGGGAATCCTCCCTAACACATTTTATGAAGCCAGCATCGTCCTGATACCAAAGCCTGGCAGAGACATAACCAAAAAAGAGAATTTCAGACCAATATCCTTGATGAACATTGATGCAAAAATCCTCAATAAAATACTGGCAAACCGAATCCAGCAGCACATCAAAAAGCTTATCCACCATGATCAAGTGGGCTTCATCCCTGGGATGCAAGGCTGGTTCAACATATGCAAATCAATAAATGTAATCCAGCATATAAACAGAACCAAAGACAAAAACCACATGATTATCTCAATAGATGCAGAAAAGGCCTTTGACAAAATTCAACAACCCTTCATGCTAAAAACTCTCAATAAATTAGGTATTGATGGGACGTATCTCAAAATAATAAGAGCTATCTACGACAAACCCACAGCCAATATCATACTGAATGGGCAAAAACTGGAAGCATTCCCTCTGAAAACTGGCACAAGACAGGGATGCCCTCTCTCACCGCTCCTATTCAACATAGTGCTGGAAGTTCTAGCCAGAGCAATCAGGCAGGAGAAGGAAATAAAGGGTATTCAATTAGGAAAAGAGGAAGTCAAATTGTCCCTGTTTGCAGATGACATGATTGTATATCTAGAAAACCCCATTGTCTCAGCCCAAAATCCCCTTAAGCAGATTAGCAACTTCAGCAAAGTCTCAGGATACAAAATCAATGTACAAAAATCACAAGCATTCTTGTACACCAATAACAGACAAACAGAGAGCCAAATCATGAGTGAACTCCCATTCACAATTGCTTCAAAGAGAATAAAATACCTAGGAATCCAACTTACAAGGGATGTAAAGGACCTCTTCAAGGAGAACTACAAACCACTGCTCAATGAAATAAAAGAGGATACAAACAAATGGAAGAACATTCCATGCTCATGGGTAGGAAGAATCAATATCGTGAAAATGGCCATACTGCCCAAGGTAATTTATAGATTCAATGCCATCCCCATCAAGCTACCAATGGCTTTCTTCACAGAATTGGAAAAAACTACTTTAAAGTTCATATGGAACCAAAAAAGAGCCCGCATCGCCAAGTCAATCCTAAGCCAAAAGAACAAAGCTGGAGGCATCACCCTACCTGACTTCAAACTATACTACAAGGCTACAGTAACCAAAACAGCATGGTACTGGTACCACAACAGAGACATAGATCAATGGAACAGAACAGAGCCCTCAGAAATGATGCCGCATATCTACAACTATCTGATCTTTGACAAACCTGACAAAAACAAGAAATGGGGAAAGGATTCCCTATTTAATAAATGGTGCTGGGAAAACTGGCTAGCCATATGTAGAAAGCTGAAACTGGATCCCTTCCTTACACCTTATACAAAAATTAATTCAAGATGGATTAAAGACTTAAATGTTAGACCTAAAACCATTAAAATCCTACAAGAAAACCTAGGCAATACCATTCAGGACATAGGCGTGGGCAAGGACTTCATGTCTAAAACACCAAAAGCAATGGCAACAAAAGCCAAAATTGACAAATGGGATCTAATTAAACTAAAGAGCTTCTGCACAGCAAAAGAAACTACCATCAGAGTGAACAGGCAACCTACAGAATGGGAGAAAATTTTTGCAACCTACTCATCTGACAAAGGGCTAATATCCAGAATCTACAATGAACTCAAACATATTTACAAGAAAAAAACAAACAACCCCATCAAAAAGTGGGCAAAGGACATGAACAGACACTTCTCAAAAGAAGACATTTATGCAGCCAAAAAACACATGAAGAAATGCTCATCATCACTGGCCATCAGAGAAATGCAAATCAAAACCACAGTGAGATACCATCTCACACCAGTTAGAATGGCCATCATTAAAAAATCAGGAAACAACAGGTGCTGGAGAGGATGTGGAGAAATAGGAACACTTTTACACTGTTGGTGGGACTGTAAACTAGTTCAACCATTGTGGAAGTCAGTGTGGCGATTCCTCAGGGATCTAGAACTAGAAATACCATTTGACCCAGCCATCCCATTACTGGGTATATACCTAAAGGACTATAAATCATGCTGCTATAAAGACACATGCACACGTATGTTTATTGTGGCACTATTCACAATAGCAAAGAGTTGGAACCAACCCAAATGTCCAACAACGATAGACTGGATTAAGAAAATGTGGCACATATACACCATGGAATACTATGCAGCCATAAAAAAGGATGAGTTCATATCCTTTGTAGGGACATGGATGAAACTGGAAAACATCATTCTCAGTAAACTATCGCAAGGACAAAAAACCAAACACCGCATGTTCTCACTCATAGGTGGGAATTGAACAATGAGAACTCATGGACACAGGAAGGGAACATCACACTCCGGGGACTGTTGTGGGGTTGGGGGAGGGGGGAGGGACAGCATTAGGAGATATACCTAATGCTAAATGACGAGTTAATGGGTGCAGGAAATCAACGTGGCACATGGATGCATATGTAACAAACCTGCACATTGTGCACATGTACCCTAAAACCTAAAGTATAATAAAAAAAAAAAAGAAAATGTGGCACATATACACCATGGAATACTATGCAGCCATAAAAAATGATGAGTTCACGTCCTTTGTAGGGACATGGATGAAGCTGGAAACCATCATTCTGAGCAAACCATCACAAGGACAAAAGACCAAACACCGCATGTTCTTGCTCACAGGTGGGAATTGAACAATGAGAACACTTGGACACAGGAAGGGGAACATCACACACCGGGGCCTGTTGTGGGGTGGGGGAGGGGGGACGGATAGCATTAGGAGATATATATATATATACCTAATGTAAATGATGAGTTAATGGGTGCAGCACACCAACATGGCATATGTATACATATGTAACAAACCTGCACATTGTGTACATGTACCCTAAGGAAAAAAAAAAAAAAAAAGATGTTTGGTGGAATTCACCCATGAAGCCATCAGTCCTGGGCTTTTCTTTCCTTTGAGGTTTTCAATTACTGTTTCTATCGCCTTCCTTGTTATTGATCTATTCATATCTATTTCTTCACAACTCAATCTCAGTCTTTCATTGGCTATTTCCATGGCTGGGGAAGTAGCCACTCAGTGGTGCATTGAAGATGCTTTTTATGTACTTTTGAATTATTCAGTCTTAAGGTAGTGTTTTTACAATATTAATAAGACCTCACTTTATATACAATACTATAATTAATACAAGCCTGCTGAAGCTGAAAAATAGTGTCATCGAGAATTACATAAGTTCACCTGGAGGCTGAGGTTGCCGTGAGCCAAGATTGTGCCGCTGCACTCCAGCCTGGGTGACAGAGTGAGACTCTTTCTTGAAAAAAAGAAAAAAAACAAATAATTGTATAAGTTCAAAGCTGGCAAGTGGGCTAGGAAAAGTCACACTCACCCATCCGTGGGGAGTGCCACATAACCCAAACCACAATGTGCGTCCATGAGAACTTCCACTTGTGAGTTTGACAGCTGTGATACCACTATTTCAACATTTACTAGTGTTGTCATTTACAATGTCACTCAAGCATTCATAAGTCAGGATGTAAATGCCAGGGCTAAAAAACACATCCCCAAATCAAGAACTAAGCAGCAGAAGTTAGAGATAATAAACCCACAGGGTGTGCTGCACAAATGGTTTAGGAGATGCACTCAGCAGAGGTGACGGCGTGTGTGTACTAAGAGACAAAAACCAGAGAGCTCATAATGGGATTGTTTGTCATAGCCAAACATTGGACTCAGCCTAAGAGTCCATCAACAGTCAAATGGATAACTAAATTACAGTATCCACAACAGAGCGCCGTGCAGCAACACAGGCAAATGGACTCAAGATACATGCTTGAATGGTATGGATGGATGAATGGTACAAACCCAACTTTGAGCAAAACAACATGGATGAATGGTACAGATACAACGTTGAGCAAAAGAAGCTGGGCCCACAAATAATATATCCTGTAGGACTTCAGTGCAAGAACAAGGACACACTTGAATTCAAGTTTGAGAATGCATGTTTAGGTAGTGAATGATGAAGAAAAGCAAATAAGTAATTCCCAATAAAAGTCAGGGTGGAGGAAGGTGTGGTGTGTGGGAAGGGGCCCATGGGGGACTCAGCACTGACCAAGTTCTGCCTCTTGGCTGGGCAGTGGTTACACGGGTGTTTGCTTTGTGATAAATCATTAAGTTGTGTATCTTTGTTTTGTGCACTTGTTACATGTGTATTATATTCCACAGTATAAAAGGCTATAGAGGCCAGGCACGGTGGCTCATGCCTGTAATTCCAGCACTTTGGGAGGCTGAGGTAGATGGATCATTTGAGATCAGGAATTCGAGACCAGCCTGGCCAATGTGGCAAAAACTTGTCTCTACTAAAAATACAAAAATTAGCTGGGTGTGGTGGCATGTGCCTGTAATCCCAGCTACTCAGGAGGCTGAGGTGGGAGGATCGCTTGAATCCGGGAGGCGGAGGTTGCAGTAAGCCAAGATTGCACTACTGCACTCCAGCCTGGGTGACAGAGTGAGACTCTGTCTCAAAAAATAAATAAATAGGTACAGTGTGACAGGGTTATAGAATCCAGTGTGACAATTTGCATGATCTTGAATTGTGAGTCTTGTTCTCCTTTTGTCCCTTCTCTTGCTTTTACCCTGAGGGGCATCCTACCTCCTGCAGCCTGTCATAAGTGAGAGCACAGATTCTCAAAGTGCCAGAGGAAGATGATGGAGCATTATTAAGACCAGTGTTTCCCCTTGCAGAGACCAGATAAAGCTGGACTTGGGGGAGGAGAGGAAGAAGTATGTGAGAATAGGAGGAAGATGGCGGGAGGAGATGAGATGGGACTTTCCTCAACAAAGGACCCAGACACAAAATAGAGAGACCCAGTCTGCTCTTGGAGTAGCCCTCCCTGTGCACACAGCTCACACCAACAGACTCACCCCCATAAACACCCTGCCTTCAACAGCCCACGATTTTTTTTTTTAGTGAGACAGTCTTGCTCTGTCACTCAGGCTGGAGTGCAGTGGCATGATCTCAGCTCACTGCAACCTCTGCCTCCCCAGTTCAAGCAATTCTCCTGCCTCAGCCATGGCCCCGCCTCCCTGACCCTGCCACTGACTAGCTGGGATTATGGGTGTATACCACCATGCCTGGCTAATTTTTGTATTTTTTCTTTTTCTTTTTCTTTTTTTTTTTGAGATGGAGTCTCGCTCTGTTGCCCAGGCTGGAGTGCAGTGGCACGATCTCGGCTCACTGCAACCTCTACCTTCCAGGTTCAAATGATTCTCCTGCCTCAGCCTCCCGAGTAGCTGGGACTACAGGCATGTGCCATCACGCCTGGCTAATTTTTTGTATTTTTAGTAGAGACAGGGTTTCACCATGTTGCCCAGGCTGGTCTCGAACTGCTGACCTCAGGTGACCCACCTGCCTCGGCCTCCCAAAGTGCTAGGATTTCAAGTGTGAGCCACTGCACCCAGCCAACAGTCAATGATTCTTGTCCATCCCACCCCACTTCCCCCAACAGAGGGGAAGACACCTGGAATCAATCTGTGGACATGAGGGCTGTGATCTGAGAGACCAAAACAGATTCTCCTTTATGGACCCTAAAGTTAAGGAAACAAAAGTTACCTAAAGGCACAGGGCTCAGGATTCGATTGGCATAGCAACTCCCTAAAATTCCTACAACTACAAGAAAAACTACAGTCTTGAGCATTTCCTTAACAATTGGATTTATCAGACTAAAGAAATGTCAGACCCTCCCTAACTCTGATTTAAGACCCAGACCACTGCAACCATGAAGGGGCAGAGGATTGGACTTGCAAACATTCTTTCCTGATAAACAACTGTAAACCCCAAGCCGCTTTCAGCCAGCGTATAGAGACTGCACACAAACTGTCATTGTGTCCTGTCATTCGCTTTTTGATGTAAAGAGCCCAATTCCACCTCATTTTAATGCTAAAACCACGCCCCACAGTGAACACAGGATGTATGTTACATGTATGTTTACCCATTGTACAAGCACTGTACTCCCCTCATAAATATGTATAGTTTCCCCCAAACCTGCTCAATATGTATGACTCTATTGTGTAACCCAGACCCTATGAGGCATAAAAGCCAACTTCTCCTCTTTGGAGAGAGAGCACCTTCGGTTCAGGCCAGAGACTGTCTCTTCCTAGGTTGGGAACTGACATCACCAATGAAACTCTTCTTTCTACTTTTTAGCCCTCCTGGTAGTCCTTTGAAGGACAGGGCAGAAAGAGAGACCTTTGGCCACGGATCAAGGCAGACCTAAACGGAAATGGCAGGGGATTCCCATCACTATTATAGAATTTTTGCCCCATGAAGGTCAAGAATGACATTGCTGTAAGCTGAGGAGAGGAGAAGTGTATTCCCTTCTCCATGGCTTCCGTAGGCACAGTGGGAAACTTTCAACCTAGTTTTTTGTTTGTTTGTTTTGAGACGGAGTCTTGCTCTGTTGCCCAGGCTGGAGTGCAGTGGCATGATCTCAGCTCACTGCAATCTCTGCCTCCTGGGTTCAAGAGATTCTCCTGCCTCAGCCTCCCAAGTAGCTGGGATTACAGATGCCCGCCACCACACCCGGCTAATTTTTGTATTTTTAGTGGAAACAGGGTTTCACCATGTTGGCCAGGCTGGTCTCAAACTCCTGACTTCAAGTGATCCTCCTGCCTTGGCCTCCCAAAATCCTGGGATTACAGGTGTGAGCCACCACTTACAGCTGTCTCTGTAAATTGCTTGTCTTACAAGTGTCTGCAGAGAACTTCTATGCTTATGTTGTCCTAGGTCCCAGGACCGTGGCACTTCTCTGCTTCCATCCTGAAACTCATTACCTCATTCTTTCTTCCCCAATAAGAACCACTCCTGGAGCATGTGCACCTGGGGAACAGATAGAGCTCCCCGAGTCCTCCTGAACTTCAGGCTTGACTCACTGGACTGGATTTCCTGGGACTTATCCTTGCCTGAATGGTGCTGGATTGCTCTACCCTTTTGCAAGGTTGTAGGCTGGGGGCC